>NC_079204.1:40644782-40962282 GCF_026745355.1 Beta vulgaris subsp. vulgaris | reverse complement strand
CAATAGACCCAAATAATATTTTTTAATATTATTTTAATATATTGCTGCGGTTTTTGCCAGAAACCGCAACAATATATTTGGTCAAATAGTCAAAAAATTTCTGTCGAAAATATATTGCTGCGGTTTTCGGTCGCAACCGCAGCAATATGGTTATTTTATATTTTTTCTTTTCTTTTTACGTGATATATTGCTGCGTATGGGTAAAACCGCAGCAATACCACCGCAGCAAATAGCATTTATTCTACTAGTGAGTTTTTACTAATTGATATGTCAGTTTGTAATGTTCTAAATTTTCGTTCCTCATGTTCTACACTTTAATTGCTTATGTTCTAAATATGTATTGAATGTGTTCTGAACTTAAATTCATATGTACTTGTAGATGTGGTTGTGAACAGTGATCAATCAGTTCCTATAATCCAACCTTTGGTTGATTATGATATGCAACCTATTATCGTCTTGACTGAAGATATTGAATCAGGTGAAATTCCTTATTTCATTTGTTATGTTTTAATATTTAATTGTTATCTTATAAGTGATAGTTGAATCTAATTTATGGAAGTCTTTGGTGTATTCAAAAACTAAAACATACAAAAAGATCATAGTACTACTTTTTTATCCCATAGTTACCCTACTTAAATCACTTGTGTTGATTAGATCAATCATATAGAAAAGCAGATCCATATTAATGTCAAAGTGTCACAAGAGACATTCATACAAATAACAATGTCTAACAGTAGGTGAATATGTATTTTACAAAAAAAAAAACCATAAAAAGGCCATATTAACTTTTCTTATCTCATAGTGACCTTACTAACCTATCTTGGAAGAATCATATACTTACAGAATATAGTCACTATTTCGTCCAAAGGGTCATTATGATGTATTATCTAAAAAATGCAATCCTAACATTAAGGGAACAGTAGGTGAATATGTATTTTACAAACAAAAAAAACCATAAAAAGACCATATTAACTTTTCTTATCTCATAGTGACCCTGTTAACCTATCTTGGAAGAATCATTTACTTACAGAATATAGTCACTATTTCGTCCAAGGGGTCACTATGATGTATTATCTAAAAAATGCAATCCTAACACTAAGGGAACAATACCAAAAGAACACATTTGTTACCAGTTCAAGATTCGAGAAATCAAACTTATTCCAAGGCTTGTAGACATGTAATCTGAAGGCTCTCATAGTGAATAAAATTCATTCCTTGGAATCATGTAGGTTTCATGATAAGATACTAATATCTCACTGCCAAAAAAACAACATATTAATATGCTAAATCTGGTGTTTCTGCTATGTGGGTGTCAAAGCAAGTTTACATTTTTAGTTTTTCTGGATTTAGTCTGTAAATATTCTATTGTTTCATTTCTGGTTTATTTGAAACAGAATCTCTTCATCGGACATCGAACCAGGAGGAAGCTTGAATCTAATTTCTTTATTACTTATATAAGATCATTTTTATGTTAAGGGTATCATTATTCTAATAATAATTATGATATGTATTGTAAATAGAATGTTCAGAAATATTATCTATGTTTCTTTGCAGCAACAACTTCTTCCAATGCAAATAGGTGTCGTACTCCTCAAGTAGTTCCCATGTTAAGTCCTGGAGGAACAAGATTGTGGATTCCTTGTTGCCCCAATGAGTTAATACCTTTTATAGGGATGAAATTTTCTAGTACTGATGAGGGTTTAGCTTTCTATAAAGCATATGCAGCTGTTGCTGGTTTTAATACTAGGAAATCAACCATTACCAAAAAGAAAAAAGAGAATGTTGTGGCTTTTCAATATATTGTATGCAATAAAGCTGGTTATAAGGAGACACGAAAGTTAAAGGTTGATGATGTTTCCAAGGGTAAAGAGGATGAAACTAATGAAGTTAAAACTAGTAGAAGAAGTTTGATCACTCGTGTTGGTTGCAATGCTCAAATGGTATTGAAATATTGTAATGGTGGAAGTTATATTGTTACAATTTTTCGAGAGGCTCATAATCATCCTCTTTACACTCCAAGTTGTAATGAATTTCAAAAATAAGGGAGAAAAATGAACATTCTTCACAAGAAGATGATTGTTGATAATTCAAAGGTGTGTGAATCATGTGAATGTTATTTGGTGTAATCTATCTTCTATAAATGTATATATTCATGTTGTAAATTTTTCTTTTTATGATGTAGGTGAACATTGGTCCCGTGAAAACTTATATAATGATGAATGAATATGTTGGTGGATATGAAAATGTAGGGGCTTCTAAACAAGATTTCAAAAAAATTTCAAGAGATTTAAAAGCATATATTGAAGGGTCAGATGCTCAAATGTTTGTGGATAACTTCAAAATGAAGAAGTTATTATGGAGTGCGTTTTTGTTTGACTATGAGGTTGATCAAGAAGGTTGTCTTTGTAGAGCTTTTTGGGCGGATCCAATTTGTAGAAAGAATTATGCTCTCTTTGGGGACATGCTCTCTTTTGATACCACATTCCAAACAAATAGGTATGACATGGTAAAATTTATATTTAAAATAATATGCTACTATATTTCATATATTTACTTGTTATGTTTTGAAATCTTCATTTTCATGTTCTAAGAGCAAATGAATCATGTTCTAAATTACTACTAGTAATGTTCTAAACTACGACTAGTAACGTTCTAAACTACTACTATTAATGTTCTAAAATATATATCATTTGTACTTGTTGTGTACTAATAGTTTTTCATTTGTTTAAGATATGTCTTTATATGTTCTAACTTGTACTTGTTGTGTTCTTATCAGGTATAACATGATTTTTGGACCTTTTACGGGAGTTGATCACCACAAAAGATGTGTTTCCTTTGGTGCTGGTTTCATTGCTAAGGAGGATATAGTATCTTTTGAATGGTTGTTTAAAACATTTCTTAAAGCAATGTGGAATAATAATGAGCCAACTTGCTTGATCACGGATCAAGATCCGGCCATGAAGATTGCTGTTAATAATGTGTTTGACAAGGCTGATCATAGATTTTGTATGTGGCATATTATGAAGAAGGTTCCTGATAAAGTAGGGCGCACAATTTGTCAAGACACTGATTTCCTAAATAAGCTTTCTTCTTGTGTATGGAGCTTAGAAATTGAGCCTATAGAATTTGAAGCTAAATGGAAGAAAGTGATTGATGAGTTTGATCTAGGAAACAATGATTGGTTATGCGACATGTATGACATGAGAGAAATGTGGATTTCTGCTTATTTCAGAGACTTATTTATGGGAGGAATTATGAGAACAACTTCAAGGTCAGAAAGTGAGAACAAATTCTTTTGTTCCTTTCTCAACCCTCATGTAACTCTTGTCGAGTTTTATATGAGGTTTGAAAGTGCAATGGATGCTCAAAGGCATGCTCAAGATGAGAATGACAATGATTCTAAACATAAATCTCCTGAGTGTAAGACACCACTTGCAATTGAGAAGCATGCTTCAGAAATTTATACTACTTCGATTTTTTATGAATTTCAAGATGAGGTTGAATTTGCATGTTTTTCTTGTGGTGTTGATGAGTTGAAGAAAGAAAATGGCTTGAAAATTTTTGTAGTAACTGAAGGAAATCGAATAAGAAGATTTGAGGTTGTGTTTAATTGTATTGAGAATCAAACAACATGCTCTTGCAAGTTGTTTGAGAGGCAAGGCATTCCATGTAGGCACATGGTTTGGTTTTGGAAATCGAAAAGGTTTGACAAGATTCCTGAACAATATGTACTCAATCGATGGAATACATTAGCCACTAAAAAGCCAATCTTTGACTTGGAAGGTAATATCATGGAACAATGTGCAAAAGCAGTTGACCATAAAAGATTATTGAATGACTTGTGGTCGGAGATTCATACTTGTGTTAGCTTGGCAGAGAGCAATGAAGATGATCTTAGTGATCTGGTGAAAAACGTTCGAGCATTGAGGTTGGATTTGGAAGCTAAGAAGTGTGCAAAGAATAATTCAAACAACAATGTTGCTAGCAAAGTGCAAGATATTGTATCCTTGATAGGAGCTAGTGCTCCGAGTGAAATTTTGATTCAACCTCCTAAAATTTCAAAGAACAAAGGCACTGGTTGGAGTTTTCTAATAAGTGTCGAGCTCCAATGTTCTCACTAATAACCCATTTCAAAAACACGAAAACAAGTTTTCGTAGATTGAAATATTTACTATCATTTTCTAATAATATTTTAAAATCTAAAAGTACATGAAAATATTAAAATAATAATTTAGGCTGGAGTACTCCCTTATATTCCCTGAAATAATTATAATTAGGTTAGGGGAAACAAGAAGGTTTTTTTTTGGTTTTATGAAGTGATTAAAAGTTAATCAGGTGTCGGTCAACTTGGGACATAATAGGGTCAACGTCCAGCTTCTGACATAAGGTAGATTTTTGCAACAAAATAATTAGACAAAATTGGCTACTACAACGCAATCTATGGCTTGATTGCACCCAACCCCCTAAACTTTTGACTAGTAGCCGAAATTCTATTGGTCTGGGTGCGATGATTGTCATAAATGACACCGAAGACACCTTTTGGCGATACCCTGAACCCTCGGCAAAAAAACGAGAAATTGTTAATGTTCGGGGCAAGAAAAAGTACTAGTCACCAGCGAGAAAAGCTTGAGATTGGCTACTATTCACCGGTGAGAAAAGGAACTGCACCCAGACTAATAGTTTGTGGTGATTTGGCTACTAGTCAAATATGGTGTTGCATTAATATGAGCCATAGTATGTGGTACGGTGTTGAAGAAAATTTTGCAAATAATTTATAAGGTGGTTATTTGCCTTTTTCTAAAAAGGTTGTTTTTGATAAGTGTAAATATATAAGATGGTTTTTGACAAACTTTCCGTAATTCTATATATTTTCCTTACCTTTGAAGATGACTAGCTATTTCGAACTACGTTCTCGTCGCTTCGTATTGTGTGTTCCTAATTATTCACCTTTTCTATAACGAGAGAAAAACTTAGAGTGAGCCGTATTATTCGGGGCCCAACTTAAAATAATCGAGTTTTCACCAAATACCCCCGAGTTTTCACGAAATTCACCGGGTAGCCTCGCAATTTTGAAAATGCACAGGTTATCCCCTCAATTTCAACATAATACACCCAAATGCCCTTAGTGACTAACGATGTTAACTACCGTTATTATTAACCTTAATTAAAACATAATTAGCGTTAATTAACCTAACTAAACCCTAATTTCTAACCCTATGCTAACACTAAACCCTAACTCTAACCATCCCCCACCCTCCCAGCAGCCCTTCCCCTACCATCCCAGCAGCCCTGCTCCTCCCCCACCCGCGTCGATATTCGTGAAGTGGAACAACCCACAAGCCCACGCGCGCCTAAAAATCAAAGCCGTTGGGGGTTTGGGTACGAAAATCGACTAAGGTGTGGGGAGGATATGGAAATCGACGGGGTGCTGCAGGGGGTGGAGAACACGACGGGGATGCGGGTGTGGGGGGAGGGGCAGGGGTGGTCGGGGTTAGAGAGGGTTGGTTGTTGAGTGGTGGTGGGAGATGGCTTGCTGGGGTGGGGGGGGAGGGGGCTTCTAGGAGGGTGGGAGAGGGTTAGGGTTTAGAGTTAGGGGTGAGGGTTTAGGATTAGGGGTTAATTACGATTTAAAATAGAAATTTAGGATTAATGACTAACGACGGTTAACGTCGTTAGTCACAAAGGGCATTAGGGTGTACTATGTTGAAATTAAGGGGTAACCCATGTATTTTCAAAAGTAAAAGGTTATCTCATGAATTTCGTTAAAACTCGGGGGCATTTACTGAGAAAGTCATAAAGCAATTACTCACCCTTCGAGCCTAGAGGGACCTTATCTAGCCTTTTTTTTAAAACAAAGAAAATGAATGTCCCATGACATGCTACTCTTTCGGAATTCGCAAGGTTAAATAATTGAAGTTTGTCAGTATAATGGAAGTTTTTTAAGAGGGTATTAAGGGAGTACATAATAAAAGATTTTATGGATATCAGATTGTCTCATTCAACTATTATTGAGTTAACTCCATGTCAAATATATGGGATGCAATTGCTTCATATTTTTAGAACTTTAATGTTTTGGATGAGTTCTTCAAGTTAGCTATAAAATTGTGTCATTATAAGGTATACAAAATTTCACAATCTATATTTGTTCGCCATGAATTGTACTGATACTTTCGATGACCTTTATCCCTCCTATAATATAATTACTATAGTATCATATAATTTTATACGTGAATCCAAAAATACAATACGTCTTAGTTAGATCAGGTTTACAATCACTATCTGACTTTTTCACACAAAAGCTGACTATATTATAAAAAAATTCGATTACGTAATATGGAAACTGGCTATAACAGGTTATTGACTATATCGTATATAAAAACTGATTATATCATACAAAAAATGAAAATATTAACCGAAAACTGACTATATCAAATGACAGGGCCGGTGATGAGGCTCTGCAGCTAGCCCAACTGCACATTCCCTGATTAGGAGAAGGGCCTCCAATTTTGCTTACTAATATAGATTATATCTTATACTGAAGTAGCGAAAAATCTGTTTTGGCTTAATGGTGGTGATGCATCGCTTAGGTGCTTGCTATGCTATCAAGTGTCAGGGGTTTGATTTCCTAGAGGCTTATTTTTTGAATCCTAAAAAGCAACTAAAAAGGATCTACAGAGTATGTTACAAAAGCTGTCATTTAATGTGGGAATGAATTTCCCTTTTGTGAGTTGATTTGCTATGGGAGTTAATATCCCTTTTGTTCATTGAATCAACTCACAATAATTTTTTAATAAAATATTAATGTTAACCTATATTTCGTATTATATAAGAGAATTCATGGGGCACTTTGGTGCTGAAGTGAATTCCTCTAAAAACCCATAATGAAATAATAAAATGAACAAAAAGGACTTGGATATAAAAGTGATTTTGTTAAAATTAGAAACCCATCTTTTATAGAGGATGCTGATTATTAAATATTACATTCATTATTTATTTTTAATCTACACACTTTTCTTTTTGGTTTGTTTCTTTTTAATCTACACAATGTTGCTTTTTCTATTTTTTTGTAACATTTCACATCCACTTTCTGCTATTTTCCACCCCATATCATCCACTTTTTAATATTTTAACTCTCTTATTAGTTTCTCTCTCCACCTTTTTAGTTCAACTCTCATACTTTTGCACTTTCTCCTTGGTTCTCCCGCAAAATGGTGTAGATTAATTTCAAACGAAGATAGTATGCAATAAGAACAAAAATGTGAAATTTTTACTAAAACTTATATACGTATAACCTGAATCATTAAAATATAATAAATAGGATTTAATTCTACAAAAGAATTATTAGGGTTTAATTTTAAAATTAGCACAGTGCCTCCAAATTGTTTAGGACGGCCCTGTCAAATGAAAATTAACTATAACATATATGCATAAGAAGTTATTATAAATTGTTTGCATTGAAGTTTTTTTTGCCAAAAATATAACTTCTAGAGTACTATTATGAGCTTCCAAACATAACTTATGTAAGGAGATATTGTTAATATGCTTATTAGCTGTTAACTATGAATGAGAGTAAATGCCAAAGGCGCAGAATCCCCTATATTGTAGCTATCATTTGTAATTCCATAATATTAGGGAGACATTGAACATTAAAAGAAAGATAAACACAATAAAAAGATTCACTAAATTTAGGCCTAATAGTCTAAAATCAACCAAAAACTTGCCTTTTGCGTAAGCTTAGGAGGTAAATGCCATAAATGTAATTGAGGATAACCAATTATGCATGCCTTTAAGGAAATGAGGGAATAGAAAGAGAATTCCTTATAATCTCTCTAATTGCATACTAGCCTCTGCAAGGAGGCAGTACCTTAATTTTTCTTTATTTTCTAAAAAATAAATACATAAAACTTTTTTCTAGGATACCCCTCTAACCGAGGCTAATTAATTATATTAGCTATAAATTCATCAAGGCTTAGGCCACCATGGAAAAAGGTGGTCGTTATATGAAGAATATATTGTTTTTTATTCTTTTAGGTGTGTCTAATATCTTAATAGAGGCCAAGGGAAGAGGTGGTATTAGAGATGGGGATGGCATTAGTCTTGTTCCAGCACCTGATGAAAAGGTTTTCAACTTAGAAAATTTTGATGCAGTGGGGGATGGAGAAACAGATGATGTGGAGGTATAACTAAAGTTTATTAGTAGATGACAAAATAATTATACAATAATAAAGAACCTTAAATATAAATGTTAATATGCCACAATATAGCAAAAAAGGTTTTCAATGGTATTATGTAGAACATATAATATAATATAATATAATAATTCTACTATTGAGTTGAGACGTTCATACTTTCTTAGTTTTAGCACTAACCTAAAATCTTTCATCTCATATAATTTTATTTTTAAATAAATATTGATAGTTCCATGCATTATGAGAAAACCTTGTAACATATGAATTCTAATATTCATGTTCATGGTTGAGATGCATTTCTTTCACATCGGTTAAGATTATATTCTCTACATATGATATAAAAATACTTTTTTCACTATGCTCTAACTTAATTTGATAACCTATTCCTCTTCCGATTTAATTTATTCTCTATATATAAATGAGATTTAAATTTTCTATCTTTTAAACTCACAAAACACCTATAATAGATGCATGTAAATATTCTTGAGGTCATCTTAAAAATGACTTTAGTAGAGGTATTTATATTATTTTTCCATTAGTATTTGTGATAATAAAGTAAGTAATTTGGATGACGACAAATTATTTGACATAAGGTGGCCAATAATATTTTGATTCATAATTTTAATTTATAAGGTTTATATAGAGCATAAAATATTTAAATATATCAAACTCATTTCTAATGTCAATTTTAGCGCAATATTACTTTTTTTTTTTAAAAAAATAAACCTTTAAATCAAGTATATTCTTAATTTTTATATCTCTTTGTTTACATATGTGTTATTCATTTAGATATCTGATTCGAACTACGTTTTCCTAGAAAAAATAAATATATACTCTCTTTATTAGTTTTTAATGCTCCTAACTCGTCCAGGCTTACATGGGAGCATTTAGGGCAGCATGCGACCACCCTGGTAAGGCAAGATTGTTAATTCCAGCAGGGCAATTTGCAGTATCACAAGTAGTATTTGCGGGACCATGTAAAGGTCCGGGCCCCATTGTGGTACAAATTACAGGAACCGTGAAGGCAGTTCCTGATATCTCTATGTACCCAGAGCCCGAATGGCTTATCTTTGAACGTCTTAACGGTTTGGTAATCTTTGGTGGTGGAACTATTGATGGGCAAGGGGCTCATGTGTGGAAATATGCTGATTGTAACATAAATCCTCAATGTGCACGACTTCCTTCTGTAAGCAAACATAAAATCTTCTCATTTAAATAGTTATAGTGCATGACTTGTATAACCAAATTACAATAGAACAAAATTTATAAATATATAGGTTAGAAAAATTGATTATATCGATAAAAGAATCATATGACAAATGTTTATAAAGTTGAATCTTCTAATAGCAAGTGTTACATTAACTATTGATTGGGGTATTCATATTATTAAATGTGTTTGGCAAAAAAATTTGAACTTGTCACTATTATAAAGAAGCCATTTTTTCAATATACCTTGGTCTCAAAAGAGGAGAAAGAAATTATGTGGTGGTGGCAGTTGCGAGTATATTTTATAATAGTGAAAATAACAATTTCTCAACTCATATATATGCGATATACCATATACAATACACCATGCATAATATTCCTCTTTGTACCCATTATTACCTTCATTTGTGTCTCCCTTTTCCTTTATTTTTTTTAAAAAAAAAATAGGTGAATACATAAATTTTATTTTTACATTCATATATAACTTCTAATAATTAATCAAAAGCTATTTAGAGTGTCCCTTAAGTAGCTACATGAGGTATTAAAACATGCACAATGCCAATAAAATCTATGTTGGGCATTTGACTATCTCAATTCAGATACAATATTATTTACCATCAGGGACAATGGTTTTTCTAACCTATGCACCTAGTTCATAAGTACGATTTAGCTATTTCTTTTATATCTATTCAACAAAATTGATATATATGGCATAGTTAATTAATGATATAAATCTCATAATTGATATCTAATTCCTATTACGGAATAGTATCTTTGATTAGCTATGTCATATTCATCAATTTTGCTGAATAAAGATAAAAGCAAATAGCTAAATATATGCACTAGGTGCATAGTTTAGAAGAACCTAATACACAGTTAAAATATGATATAATTACATTTTCTTACATAACATTAGTTTAATATAAATTAACAATAAACTAATTATTTTGTTGAAAATTAGAAAAAGGTAATAAGAAATGAAACAATATAAAACAAATTATAAATATTATAGAGGGGAATAAAAATAGATGAAAAAATTTGGGCATGTGGGGAAAAATACAAGTAGTAACATTTAAGTTAAATTACTAATTTTCCTTTGTACATCTTGGCTTGCAGTCAATTGTTCTTAAAAATGTCAACAATGCATCCATTAGGAGGATCACAAGTTTGAACCCTATGGGATTTCACTACTTCATTACAACTAGTACGAATATCAGAATGCAAAGGCTTCATATCAAGGCTCCTGGTGATAGTCCTAATACAGATGGTATCCATATAAGCTCTTCTAACCTAGTGAAGATTGCCAGATCCCGCATTGAGACGGGTGATGATTGTATTGGCATTCTCCAAGGATCAACTCGATTGGCCATCAACAAGATTACATGTGGCCCTGGTCATGGCATTAGGTACAATATCCATCACACAAACATGATTTTTTATGACACCCGCCTTTGGTACATGTTAAGGATTTCAAAATCTTAATATTTAATACTGTCGTAGACTTTTTAGTTGTCCCTTATATTTACATAATAAGAAAGCTCCAATAATAACCCAATAATTTTCCCGAAACTTACTTTCAATATACTCATTTTATTTTCTTTATCAATTTTGCGAGGTAAAATTCAGACTTAGTTTATTTGATCTTTTGTCATAGCTTACTTGATTTAGATTACATGTATACCTTGTTATTATTGCTTTTATGAGGTCCAATAATTAAGACGATCATATGCTATAACACTTGCAACATCTTAAAAATATGGTTATCGGTGTACGATAGCTTAAATAATTAGCAACCTTTAATGAAAACCCAATAGTTTTTGTGTAACATATATTTGAATGTTCTCATTATTAATTTTTAAATCTATTTTCGGAGATAAGTCTAAAATCAAATTTATTTGATCTATGTCTTGCTACATTAAATAGTGTGCATCCCCCATTTTTGTTTCTATGAGCAATAAAAATAAGAAACTGTGCTATAACACTTGACGACGCCTTAAAAAATTGGTTATTAGTGTGTTAGGGTACCTTAAAAGATCAAGCTTTAATTATAATCAAATAGTTTTTCTAGAACTTATTTTCAATATTCTCATTATTTCTTTTTATCTATTTTGAGAGATATGTTAGACTTATATTTGATCTTTTACATGACTTACTTCATTAAAATTATGTGAGTTGGGTTATGGTTCCTGGAGGTCTAAAAATTAAGCCAATCCCTCCACAACAACGTAAAGTATATGATATGTGAGAATCATAACCTCTTTTTTCTATTCTATAAGGAAACATGATAAATTTGGTGTTTCTCTAAAATAACTAAAATACCCTTTTATAATTAATATTCAAATTGTTAAAAAATTCATTGTCTTAGTGATGAAATAAATGGTTAACTTTGTTTTTTAACTAATTATGTTTTACGTACATCAATACACGCATCAGGCATCGCATACGTATAAGACTAGTTTATTTCAATACTTAATCATAAACTTTCTTTATACTAGTATTGGTAGCCTTGGAAAGTATGAGGATGAGGAAGACGTGACAGCTGTCCAAGTAAAGAATTGTACACTACGGGACACGACCAACGGAATCAGAATCAAAACTTTTCCGTTCAAGCCTAATGTCATTCCTATCAGAGCTTCTGGATTTCTTTTTAAAGACATTGTCATGGATAATGTCAAAAATCCCATTATTATTGATCAGGAGTACTGTGGACGAGGTCATTCTTGTGTTAACGGGGTAATCGCAATCCTTATCTATGCATTAATTGTTTTCACAAGTAAATATTTGGTTTTCTTAATAAGTTTGGTATTTTTCATGATTCCATAATTTTTTCTACATATCAATGTTACAAAAAGGAATATTATTTTCTTTATTTCATTAAACATGGAAATGATGCATGATATCTTTCGTAAAAAAATTATACTAATTCTCCGTATAATAGGACACTATCATGATTGTGAAAATGAATGTTGTTAAATGACTCTAAATAACATATTTATACTATTCCTACAAAGTACTCCCTCCATTATCTTAAGATATTCTTATTTATTGTAGCAACAAGTATAAAGCCATAAAGGAAAGGAGGATGGAGATTGTGAAAGTGAATCCTTTTTGCTATTTAAATTGACGGTCAAATTAAGTTAAAAAGGAGTAAATGAGCATACTACATTCAAATGTGCATATTATTTTTGAGATAAAATATTACATTGTATAAAATTGTGAATGCATATAGTGTCATGCTAATTATTATTTTTGGTTAGAAATCAAGATGTATTGCAATAAGACTTTTATATCACTGGGACTTAAGTAGGTAAGCCAGGTTATAGGTTATAGGTAAGCTTGGTCATAGGTAGTTACAACTTCTCTTTATCTCTATCAGATCAGTCCTTCCTCTCCTTGATTCTTCTGCCTCCACGTGCATCTTGCATATATTTTAGAGCGGAGAAAGTATTAGACTTGGTAATGGAAATGAAATCCAACCATTAAGCGGACTATAATGAGACACTTTTCTGATTTGCTTTATGGTTTTTTATTAGACTATTACATTAATCATCCTAACTTGTGTGTGTAGCCATCCAAAATCAAGCTTAGTGATATCTTCTTCCATAACATAAGAGGATCTACAGCATCATCTGAGGCTATCAGCATCAAGTGCAGTTCTGCAGTACCTTGCCAAAATGTCCATCTCCACAACATTAATTTGATGGGTCTAAAGGGCCCAGCAACAGCTTCATGTGTTAATGCTAAAATTAATTTTCTTGGAATACAAGTCCCATTCTTGAAGTGCTAAATTATTTTATTAATAGTCTTACATTGTACTTTTGGTTTTGCACTTCATTTTATGTGATTTCATTATTGTTGAAGTGCTGAAAATTAGCAGTGTTACATGTTTTTGTCCTCGTCAAGACAATAATAATCACCTATATATTTATCTTCTCTTTTCCAAAAAAAAGAAAACTCAAACTATTAATCGTCAATAGTAATTGATGTGAGTTAGATTTGCCAATGGCATGGAATACAATTTTTAATTGGTAAAGGAATATAATTTCAAGTTGGCGTACAATGTCTGAAAAAGATCTGTGTAGAAGATTTGTTCTTTAAACTATTAATATTATATGAGTAAGATTATGATTATTCTCTTTTTACAATGTTTTATTGTGCCTTCATTCTCATACAACACATGATTTGGTCCTCATTCTCTCTTCATTATCCTTTTTCTCTCGTAATTCTTTTATCACAAAGTTTTGAGTGTAAGTGTTACACCATATATTCTGGTGTAACATTCACTACACACGTGTAGGAACTTCTACCACCTGTATATCCTCCATCTCTTCCTTTTACGTTTCAGTTCGATCTTTCTATCTCTTTAATCCCGCTGAAGAATTCATCGGAAGTTTGAACCCTTGCAACAACAAATTTTCATTTGAATAATTCATCGGTGTTAAATCTTGGAACCAGATTTTCGAGATTTGTTCTTGAAATCAAATGAAATTGAACCAAATTTTTGGGATCTGTTCTTGAAATCGAACGAAATGTTTGAACCAGATTTTCGATTGTTCTTAAAATCAATCACTCAACAAAGAAGAACAAACATTAATGCCATGAATCTTCTAGGTTCAGCTTTTGAAGCAATGATTTTTCAAGTAGCAAATCTACTACCATATTTTAACCCAAAATCATGATAAAAAAATCTCAAAATTAGGGTTTTATACCTGAAAACTTTCAGAAGCTGGTTTTCCACTTGAAATTTATTTCGGCGGACAAAAAAGAATTAGAGTATAGATAAAAGGTTTTGTTGCCAGCCTACAACTGATGTTATGTGATCTTCTGTGATGTTCTACATCTGAAATTGGTTGGAATGAATATTCCAATTCAAAGTGAATTAAGCATGAAGAGAGAAAATAAGTGGAGCAAAGAACCTTACCATCGAAATCTAGAATAATTCCAGAATTATAATAAGAAAGATATTGAAGAATGTACAACCACCATGTTATAACAACCAGCACAGAGAAGTCTCTCCCCTACCCACGATGCCGGCACCGCCCTCTTCGAAAACCTTGATTCTCGCTTTTCTTTGATTGAATTAGAATGTTGTCACTTTGATTATCGTTGCAGGCGGCAAATTGAGGAGAGAAAAACAGGAAGAATTTCACAAGTTTACAAATGTTACAAATTTTGGTTAACATTTTTCCTTCTCCTTTCCTTCTTATTCTACTACCTTGCCTCTAAAAATGATAATGAAATATAATGACATAAAAATAAAAATGATGTAAATTTGCTTAAAAATGGCATACAAATGAGTAAAATGACATAAAGTTGAATAACAATGATATGATACATGAGGACTTCACAAATAATTATGAAATAGGGAAAACTGATATAAGTTGTGAAAAATGACAAAAAATGGTACATAAGGAGTTGACAAATAATAATAAAATTAGTGAAAATGACACAACTTTGTCGAAAAATGACATAAAATGCGTAAAATTGACACATAAATGAGTAATAATGATATGGTACATAAGAAGTTGAAAAATAATAATAACGGTTTTTTCTCTATATACCCTTAACGGATAGAAAATTTATCATATACCCCCAATATTTTAGATATTCACCATATACCCCTCAGTTTTTAAAAATGTGCACCAACTACCCTTTTTCCTAACGAAGGTTAAGTCAATGTTTGCATTATTTACAACTTTGCTATTAATAACCTAATTAATTCTACCTGCATCCTAACCTCCTTACCTAATTCCCTAATTAACCTAATCTCCTAATCCTAATGCCCTTAAACTTAATTAATTAACCTTTATAAATGAAACTTTATATCTCCCCACCAACAGATTTTTTTTTCAAAAAATGGACGCCACCAATGATCCTTATAGGGCATGAACTCCGGAAGCCCAGAAAAACGAGTACAAATACAGTGATATTCTGGACACACTTCTCAAGTTCATCTTAAACGGCTAATCAAACCGCCAAAATGAATTTTTTTAAATAGACGGTATTGACGATCCTTAAATGGCACGAATTTTGAGAAGCGCATCAAAATGAGTACCATTACGACAATATTCTGGGAAGGCGTCACGAGGCAATCTTAAACGGTCGATCTTACTGCCAAAACGACTGTTTTTTGAGAAAATGGATGCCACCAACGGTGCTTAAGGGACACAAATTTTGAGAAGGCCATCAAAACAAGTACCAATATGACGGTATTTTGGGCACGCTTCCGGAGGCGATATTAAACGGTCGATCTCACCACCAAAATGAATTTTTTTAAAAAAAGTGGACGCCACCGACAACCCTTAAAGGGCTTGAATTTCGAGAATTCCATCAAAAGGAGTACTTATACGACGGTATTATGGGCATGCTTCTCGAGACGATCTTAAATGGCCAATTTCACTCCCCAAAACAACTTTCTTTGAAAATACAGACGCTACCAGCGAAGCTTAAGGGGCATGACTTATAAGAAACCTATCAAAACGAGTAGCAATACGACAATAGTTAGTCAGTGTTGATAGTGGAGGAGAGAAACGAGGATTTTTTCAAGAAATTAGGGGTAATTAAGTTAATAGTGGTAAAGTCGTAAATAATGGAAAACATTAAGTTAACGTCCGTTAGAAAAATGACATCTAGTGAACGTTTTCGTAAACTCGGGGGTAAATGGTGAATATTTGAACATTCAGAATTTTTTAATTTGTCTGGTATATATATGGCGAGAAAGTCGTACTATCTATGACGTGGAAATCGGAGTAAGATATTTTGAATTATTGTGATAATCTCAGACAATTTATTATGGTATATGTCTGGGCCCAATAAGTCCTTAGTGGGCCCGCTTGTTCTCAGGCCATATGCCAGCCTAGCAAGGCACTTAGTGGGTCCCACCTATATTCATACCTTGTGCCAGCATGGCAATGTATGTTTTCACACATTCCAACGCATATAAATAGGGATCAGATCCCCATTTATTGAGGTAAGCAATTCTAGACAAACCACTTCACACTTAACAGTAAAGTAATTAACTGACTTTATCGTTGGAGGGGTGATCCCGGATACACCCCCGGGGTAGTCTAACTCTTGTTTTTGCAGGGCTTACTTCATTCCCCGAGTGATCGGCCATCGCCATCAGTCATCGACCTTTTATATCGATTCATCCCCCGTTTTACAATTTTTACCTGAAACAGGTTGGCGCCGTTTGTGGAGATCTTAAAGAAAACTCATGTCAACCACTCGGAGAACTCGACGAGGCCGAAGGCCCCCGAGCTTGTCATACCAAGGGGAACCCCCTCCCTCGAGGTAGCCGACGAAACGACGGGAGAACCTCGCCAAACTCCCGTCCTTTCGTCCAGGCACCAGCATGTCGTCGAGGAGGTCAACCTTCGAGAGGAGACTACTGTTGTTAACCTTGGGGAACCTCGACAGAGGGTACTCTTGCCTCGATCGAGTCGAGCCCCCTCGATTTGAACAGCCAAGTCCCAACCATGTCATCCAGTAAGACCTCCAACCGCTCGTAGATCGCCTTAGTGACAATCTCGAGCGAAGCCTCAGGCAATCATGCTAAATTTCTATAATGGAGGGGACGACACCTCGACTAGGCCTACCGTCCCTCGATTACTTCTGGAACAGCCTCTGCCGAACCATCTCGATAGCCGACCCCAAGTTATCACACTCGATCCCCCGAACTCCACTTGAGCTCCACAAGTCACTGGTCGAGCTCCTCCCAGCAGAGGAGATGTGAGGCAAGTCATCAATGAGCGCCACCTCAAGAATGGTATGCGGGACGCCCGTGAGGTCCTGAATGAACGACGTGCACTGTCGAAGTAAGGAAAGGTTCCCCCAAACTCTAGTCGGGAATGGAAGGAATCTCGACAGCAAAAAGGAGACAACAGGGGAAACGAACAAGGGTCGAGCAGCTCTGAGCCTAGCGAAGAGTCTTAAGCTCAAATCGGTAAGTTAGGCTTCATCACCCCTCTCAGTGAGGGAATCATGCGGACTCCCAACCCTCGTAAAGTGAAGGTACCACCAATTGAGCACTATGAGGGGACCACTGATCCTAGCGACCACTTAGCAGTGTTCAAAGCCTAGATGACTGTGCAAACAGGCGGTGAAGCTGCATGGAAGTTCTTTCCTACCACCCTGAAAGGACTCGCTCTCACTTGGTTTACAGAGCTTCCCCCTGGAAGCATCTCGAACTTTGCCGCTCTTGAGGCATCATTCAAGCAAAATTTTATAGCAGAAAGGAGACATCGAAAGACAAGCATTCATCTCATGTCCATTAGTCAGCGGAGGGATGAGGATCTAGCAGATTACATTAAGAGGTTCAACAAAGAGTATTCAAAGGTCTCCGACCTACAAGACAGTATAGCATTCACCACACTGATGTCTGGACTTTACAAGCAGGTTCAAACTCAAACTCGCGAAAAGCGAGGCCTCTACATTCTCTGAAGCGATGAATCTCTCTTAGAAGTTCATCCAGACCTCCGATATCTGCAAAACACACGAGGAACCTAGTTCGAACAAAAGAAATCACGAGTATGTTGCTCGAGTGGACTCCCCAAGGGACATCCCTCGAAACTAAAGAGATAAGAAGCCTCGCCAAGACGATAATGGGCATGACCCACGATACAATCTCAATAGAAGAGAAATCTACCTTGACATCAAAGGAGAAGTACACTCTACCCAAGCCCAAACCTAATTAGAACTGCTGTCAATAGGAGAGACAAGAGGCTTTGGTGAGAGTACCATCATGATTGTGGCTACACCACTCGTGACTGCAGAGAATTGAAAAGGGCATTGGACAAGTTCGCCGACGAAGAACAATTAAATCGGTAAAAGACTCAAAAGAGAAGAAGAAAGAGCCTCAAAATGAGAAGGAATCCCGGAGCGATGAGACGGCTGGGTACATAAACATCATTGCTGGAGGGTATGCTTCGAGCGGCTTAACCAGCCGCTCCCGAAAGAAACACCACTACACCCTGAAACACGAGACTGACGTCGCGACCACGGCCGCCTGTCCTACAATGACATTCAAAGATAGCCATCGACCGATCAAAACCCCACAAGATGACCCCTTGGTCGTCGAATTGAAGATTGCTAATCTCAAGGTAGGTCGAGTGTTGATCAAAAGCGGAATCTCCTCGGAGATTATAACGATGGACTGTCTGACAAAATTGAAGTATCGCAATACTAACCTGACGCGCATCAACCAGCCTCTAGTAGGGTTTGGAGGGCAGTCCGTCCATCCGTTTGGATCAGTTAAGCTCCCAATCGAAAGGGAGAGAAGGGCAAAGGAAGGAATGTTGTCGTCGATTACCTCGTCATAGACACAAGCCTCCCTTACAACGTCATCATTGGACGACCAACCCTCAACAAAGTCAAACCCGCTATTTCTACGTGTCAGCTGTTGTTACAGTTCGAAGGGGACGATGTAATGTTCGCACAATTATTCGAGGATTAGAAGTCTGCCCGAGAATGTTATGTGAACAGCCTGAAGAGTCAAGAACAGAAGAAACTCCTCGAAAAAGAAAGCACCCTGAACCGGAAGAGCCCCTCCCCGTCATGGCACTCTATGTGGCTGAAAACCCCAAGTGGTATGAGAGGCCTCGTCTGGCGGATAGGGACGAAAAAATATGTATCAACGAGGAGAAAGGTCGAGCGGTTCGCATCGGCAAACAAATCCCTTGCGGCGTAAGAGCCCAGATTATGGGGGTAATCCAAGAGTATTAGTATACCGAATGGCTGGCCAACATGGTCCTAGATAGTAAGTCATATGGGGCTTAGAGAATGTGTGTCGGCTTCACAGACCCGAACAAGGCCTATCCGAAGGTCGACTTTCCCCTCCCTAAGATCGATAGACTAGTCGACTCGACAGCCGCGCATGCACTCTTTAGCTTTATGGTCGCTAATGCAAGGTATCTCCAGATCCCCATGGTCGAAGAAGACCAGGTGCAAACAACTTTCACCACTAACTCTGCCATCTACTATTACAAAGTAATTCTCTTTAGCCTCAACAACGCCGAGGCAACTTATCAGCAGTTTGTAAACAAGATGTTCGAAAAGTAAATAGGGAGGAACGTAGAAGTCTACGTTGATGATATGATCGTCAAAACCAAGCATGAGGAGGATCATGTCTGGAATCTGAGAGAAACCCTTTCTACCCTGCGCGCCCATAACATGAAACTCAATCTAAACAAGTGTGTCTTTGGCGTAAAGGATGGAAAAAGGGCCTCGGCTTCCTTGTGGTTGAAAAGGGCATAGAAGCCAACCCCGACAAAAATCAAGCCATCATCGAGATGAAAAGCCCTCGAACTGTAAAAGAAGTCCAACGCCTAACCAGCTGCATGGCGTCATTCAGACGTTTTCTGTCACGATCAACCGACAAAAGCTTATACCTCTTCAGGACATTAAAACAGTCGACATTCGACTGGGACGATGCCACAGAAGAAGCGTTCCAACAGCTAAAATCCCACTTGGCTAGCCTTCCTAAGCTTTTCTCCCCCTTGCAGGGAGAAACACTCTTCGTCTATCTGGCCATATCAGATCATGCCCTCAGTGCGGTCTAGTCGCTGAGTGCGAAAAGAATCAACACCCTGTATACTTCATAAGCCACGCTCTCCGAGGCGCAAAGGCCAAGTACCTTCCAATTGAGAAAATGATTTTCGCTCTCGTCCTCGCCACTCGCAAACTCAAGCCTAACTTTCAGGCTCATCCCATCAATGTCCTGACTAGCCAGTCCAATCAACTATCGGATTTCGGCATCGAATTCGAGCCTCGTCGTGCCATCAAAGCCCAGGCACTAGCGAACTTCACTATCGAATGCACCTCCAGACTTGAGCCTATACGAAAGAGGGCTTCTGGGAACTATTAGTCAATGGATCATCATCGAAAGTCGGTTGCGGTGCCGGATTGTTGGTCTTAGACCCACAAAAGAACAGAACGGAATAATGATATTGCATGAAGTGAATTGAATAATGATGGCGTTCTAGGAAGTGAATTGAATAATGATATTGCATGTATGTGTTCGACAGAACTACTGCTATACTTTGTTATGACTTGCGTGATTAATCTGGGCACGATGATTATTGACTATTGAGTCGTGTTCAAGTAAAAGCCACCAAAGCGTTTGTTAAACTTATTTGCGGGTTTAGTACTCAGCGTTGCTGATGTGCATATGTTGTTTTGTCATTCCTGTGGCCTGTCTCTTGGTGGGTGGCAGTATTCTAAATGTTTTAGGTTAAATCCATGAGTCAATTTTTTTGGAGTTGAAGCAAATATGATCTGGAAGAATAACTGTAATGTTATATTTGATTCCAAAGTGAGGACGCTTGACTTTGTAATAGTTAGTTATCAATCTTTTGTTTTAACTCTTTATATTTAAGAGTCGTTAGTGCTCCTGATTCTATGTTGGATGTTGATCAGTGAAAGCGTTGAGGTTGTTGAGTTTTAGAAGTAATTTATTATTTAATACTATAACAGGTCTAAACTATTTCTCGCTTTAGAGTTGTCCTATTTTCAAAGGAAACTTTGCCGAATTTTCTGTAAAAATTTATGAGAATAAAGCCTAAGAACCAGAGCGTTGTTGTTAGTTAAATTAAATTCAATAGAATTGGGAATTGAGTTCCACACTCTCTGAAGTAGTTCGGTGAGTGTAATGGTAGTAGTCGGGATTATCTCGACCAAAGTCTATTTCACTATGCTTAATCTTGTGTAAGTTGCTCAGGAGAAATCGGGTTGTTACACAAGTTACAGACCAACATCTCAGAAGGAGCCGCCATCCAAAGTAGTCGCGGAGCAACCTCGGTCAGTGCAAGATGCTCGAAGCAAGCAACCTGTGCGCTTCATGCCAAAAATTGCACCCTTGGCTGTCAGTGCAGATCCCTTGTATGAGCGCCTCAGGTAGGTCGAATAGATGATCCTCAAGATTCTTGAACTACCAAGACCCATGGAAAAGGCTGCCTTGACAAGTTATGCCGACTCACCATTTGCAGATGACATTGCCTAGGTCGAAATCCCGAAGAGCGTCAATGTTCCTCCCATGAAGTTGTATAATGGAACGACAGATCCTAATGACTATGTCACCCTGTAACACCCCCAAAATCCATACACGTCTACAGCTACATCGCATCGACTTTGGGAGTGTTACCGCCGCGATGGAACGCAAGGCATAAATAGAAAAACGGTAACTCAAATCATTGTCTCAAAAACTAAAATGCAGCGGAATTAAAAATGTAAGTACAACTCGGGAATCATCGATGACCCCTTTTATTCAAACTTCAAACCATTTAAGAAAGTTCTAGAAAATCCAATAATACTTAATTCAAAATGCTTAACTTCAAAACTAAAGATTAGCCCCCGTATGCTTGATATCATGCAGCAGCACTGGCACACCTAGTCTGCTCCCCATTGAAGCGTCAATGGTTCATCACAGGTCAACAAACACATAATAACACACAGAATCAGCTATGCTGAGTATGTAATGAACCATTGAATACATGTAAACGTAAATGATGCACACATGAACAATCTGAAGTATGATACTACGTTATGTTACATCCTTTAATCTTTCTTTATTTGGCATCGATCGGGCACCGTCATCTTACTAGAATCATACAGGCTACTGAATCCATAATAGACAACTTGGTCTATTAGATGAAATGCAAATACGGTTTTGTTCCGTCTCACACCAATCACCTTAGTATGCATACCCCCAAGATCGAACGGAACCTTCCGCCTACTTGAGTTATCAAAAATATAAGGACACTACTGTCATCACAATAGGCCTGCGTAGGAGTGTAGGACAAGTCCCACACTCCCCCCATTGTTCATTACTTGTAGGGAGTCCAGCTATAAGTTATTGCCATAATTCACTTTTACTACTGTTTATTCTTTTCATAACCACAAAGAGTCATTTACATGTTCTCTTAATTACAATGTTCAAATCTTATCTCTTGTAACACTCTTGTTACACTATGGATCAGATTAATAATGTTCATAATCACACTACGATAGAATTACGCATCTCAATGCAACATATCGATTTCACGTTACAAATGTCTAACCAAACAATCACAATCAAACGCTTCCTATCATGCTTCTAGGTTCCAATAAAATGAATTGCAACCTAATCATGATACTAAAACTTGGAATTAAACTGGTACGCGTACGTACCTTGTAGCGGAGAATTTTCGCTGTCTTAATTGAACATACCGCTTATGAAATTGGGACCTAAACCATTAAATAGAAGCTTTAGTGCTACGTCCTTGATAACACTAACAACTACTACGTACTAAGACTATAACGATCTAATGACTCGAATTAAACGATAGCTAACACCTTATTCATGAACTTTCGTTACTTTTCTATTCTAGTGGATTTAGTGTCTTTTAAGGGTCAAAGTTAGTGAGCAAACTAAACTTAGTTAGTGCCATTAGTCCACTATTTTACCAAACCGATTAAGTCATAAGTCCAACCACGTCTTATGTCCAAAAGTCAAGTCTTACGTCCAAAAGTTAGGTCTTATGTCCAAAAGTTATGTCTTATGTCCAAAAGTTAGGTCTCATGTCCAAAAGTTAGGTCTCATGTCCAAAAGTTAGGTCTCATGTCCAAAAGTTGTATGTCCCACAAATCAGGTCACGCATAATAAGATGGCAACTTTAACCAATAACAGTAATACACTTTTTCTACGTCCCATCTTATTCAATTACAAGCCAAAACCAGATTCTTAACTTAAAAACAGAATAATAAATTAACTAATTAAACAGTCTAATTAATTACTAAACAATTTTAATTACTAATTAACTAATAACAACTTAACGTAATTACGAAAACAGTAAATATAATATTAAACTAATAAAACTGATATAATATGTTAAGTACATAATAGGTTATACCGCTAAATCTCGCCGACGAAAGAACTCCGACGACCGGCCTCCGGAACCGAAACACCACACCACACACGCGCACCACTCCCGCGTGCACAACCAAATCCTCGCACAGCCTCGTCGCGCGAATCCTTCGCACAAAACACTCGAGCCTCCTAGCCTCGTTCGTCGCGCACGGACACCCACACTAGTCGCCTCGCTGGTTCACACAACCCCCAGATCTGTCGTACAAAACCCTCGAACTCCCTCGTTCGCAGCACCGTCTTGCGCAAAACCCTCGAACTCCCTCGCTCACCCTTCGAATCTCGTCGCACACGCTAGCACTCGCACAACGCTCGACCACGAGCCTTCAAACCTCGCTGCTCCCTCGCTCACAACTTTGACCGACCCTCGTCGCTTGCCACAGGAGCACTGCTCGAGCACCGTTCACCCACGCACAACAGTGGTGTCGGACCTCACACACACACACACACACACAAGGGGACGGTGAGAACGGAGAGAGAGAAGAGAATCAGAGAGAGAGGCTGAGAAAATCGGCTGGGAGAGAGAAGAGAGAGAAACAGAAAACGGCTAGGGAAAGGAGAAGTAATTAGGGTTTTCTTTTTATTTTCTAATTTTTTCCTTCTCCTTTTCCTTTTATACTCCCTTCATTAAAACCTAGTAACCGTAGGTCAAGTAAATTCGGTTTAACCTTTTATAAACTCCGAAATTTACTAAACCAGCTCATATATCATTATTTTATTCCTATTATTTTGTCAATAATACTACAGTACCTTTTTATTAACTTCTTTATATTTTCGTAATTAATACAAAATAACTCCAAAATACGGAGTATTACACGCCTAATATAAGAAAAAGATGATCACCATACCAGTTCCTCGCAAGATGCACAAAGCTTGTATGTGCAAGGACTTTGGGTCAACCACTTGTGGAAAAAAACGCAAGGGATGCGGTTCTTGAAAAATGCAATCCTTAATAAAGAAGGCTTGCAGTTAGCCCAAAAAACGCAGCCCTTCATATTCGAAGGGTTGCGGTCAATGCAAAAACCACAACACTTTTAGCGAAGAGCTGCGATTAGTCGAAAACGGCAGCCCTATAAGAAATAAAGGGATGCGGCTAGTCAAAAACCGCAGCCCTATAAGTAATAAAGGGTTACGGTTTTTAGCTAACCGCGACCCTTTATGGGCTTTTTTTTAAATATTTTGAAAGAAATTCGAATTACGCGCGAGGTGTGCATAAAATGTTAAGTGCGCAACTAGGGTTTCCTCATTCTCTCTCCTCTCTCACAATCTCCTTCCCTCACTCTCTCTCCTCCCTTAGAATGTCCCTCCTGTTGTTCGTCTCCTCACCTGTCGGCGCTCTGCTACGCTGCTGCACCATTCTCTTTCCCTTACTCTCTCTTCTCCTCACAATCTCCCTCCTGTCGTTCATCTCCTTCGTCGTTGGTCAGTGCGCATTTTTTCGCTGACGGTTCGTAACGAGGGTTCGCATTTCTCTCTCCTTTCATTTCTTCACCGGTAACGAGCCATCCTCGTCCGCACAGACTTTGCCGAATTTTCAAATTACTGCCCCTTGTTTTGATTTTCAAATCTCAACAAGGGTTTGTGATTTTGTTTTTCTAGGATTTTTAATATTTTCTTGCCTCTTGTTTATTTTCTGTGAATTGGGTTGTTTTTTAATTACTGCCTTTTTGAGGAATTGTATTAGATTTTTTGTTTATTAATGTAAAATTATGCTTACTTAGTTTTCTTTTGTCTGAGGTGAAATCACTACTCATTGCCTCATTGTCTCAATGGTGGTTCATAAGGGGGTAATTCTGCTTCAGAAGGTGATGTGTCGTTTCGCCTCTCCTTCGCTCACACCACCTCCCTGGGTTTTTTTACTTCGCGATGAACAACGGTGTCACTGCTAGCTTCAGCATTGCAAATGGCGATATGAAAACAACGAACAATGAATCTTGAGATTGGCCGATAAAATCGAAGCATTGCTGATGATAAATTTTAGGGTTTTCTAAAGATTGTTTTTCTCTTTGATTTGGTTACTTGATTTATGAATTGTTGTATTAGATTATTTAATTGAGAGATTTATTTTGTTGTTTCCAACTTTTTTCTTCATGTTAGTGGTCATCATTCACCATTATACGTCTATACCTTAAACCTTAATCTTTAAATCTTTTATCTTTTTTTGTCTATTTACGACATGTTCAAAGCTTTAAGAAATTTGCTCCTACTTTGGCTATGAACGTCAACTTGATGACCTTAGAAATATATGGTCAAAACACATTTGACATAAAATTGCAAACCAAAATTATTTTTGGGGGGGGTCAAAAAGGCTACGATTTTGGGCCAAAACCACAACCCATCTATGTAAAAAGGGATGCAGTTTTGAGCCTAAATTGCAACCCTTCACTAGGGGAAAAAAAGAAAGGGCTGCGCTGGAAGGGTTGCGTTTTCTTCAAAACGCAACCCTTCTTTCTTGTAGGGTTGCGGTACAAAAAGGGATGCGCTTGACTAAAGAACGCAGCCCTTCTTACAGTTAGAAGGGCTGCGTTTTTTAGTCAAGCGCAACCCTGTTTAATGAAGGGCTGCGCTTGACTAAAAAACGCAACCATTCTAAATGTAAGAAGGGCTGCGTTTTTTTGACAAGTGCAACCCTTTTTTGTGAAGGGCTGCGCTTGTCCCAAAAAACGCAGCCATCCTGTTACGAAGGGCTGCGTTTTTTGGATAAACGCAACCCTTGTAGTTTTTTTTTATTCTAATTGGGCGCATATACAGTACTATCCAAGCACAATTCTTCCTTTCCCTCCCTTAGAAAAATTTTACGCACCACATTGCGAGAAAATCCCTAATTCGAGTGCACCACCACCACCTTGCGCACCACATTGAACCACCACCGTGCTCTACCACCACGACCACGCAACGCACCACATTGCTTTACCACTACGACCACGCACCATATTGCTCCACCACCACTGCTGCCCACCACCTTGCTCCATTCCCTCCTCCATTAATTCGAGTGGGTTTGCGCACCACCAGTGCTCCACCACCACCTTGCGCACCACCAGTGCTCCAGCACCACCTTGTGCACCACCCACCACGTGCAGCCGCGACCTCCATCATCACCACTACCCTTCTCTTCTCTTCTCTTCTCTTCTCCACCATTTGAGTGGTTTAGGGTGTGGAGCTCCTCCACCACTACGCAACGCCACCACCCACAAGCGACAATAATATTAAGTATGAATTAATCTTGTTTTAAGTTACTTTTGTTTTTCTTGATTGAATTAAATGATTAATATGCAATGTGGATTTTGTTAATTGTAGGAAGGAGAGGCTAAGGAAGGAAAATAAAGTTCCAACTATCTCTTTTCTCTTCATTGCTCGTCGTTGGTGTTAAGAGGTAACTAGTTTAATTTCGTTGTCTTTTTTGTTTGATTGAATTTGTTAATGAGACAAAGTTGTCATGTGCTTCAAATTGATTAAGTTATGATAATTTATTGATGTATATATGTATTTTTTGTAATGTATGTATATTTCTTGATATGAGATTGTATGAAAACGCAATGTAATTTAGCTATGAAATCTACAGTTGTTTGAATCATCATCATATGCCTAGATACCCGTTCAAGACTTACTCATTAGGAGTAAGTCTTGAATAGTCCCCGGTTTGGGACTGTTCTTGGACGTTTGATCTCACTTAGGTGGTGAATGTGTGTCTTCTTTTCAATTCTGAGGAAATTCTTGGCTTATCGTTTCTCTATTGTTCTCTGGGTACATATGTAGATAAGCAATTATCTACATTGTGTACTTGGAGAACTGTAGGGAAATGCTGCCGGATTTTCCTTAGAATTGAAAAGTTGGCATATATTCACTAGTGAGATTAGACGTCCAAGGATGGGTTAGGTTGGAGTGATAAGGACCTTCGCTGCATGCATACAATTGAACATGTCACTATCTTAGCTTGCTACGTGTGTGATTTGAATATGTGAGTGTATGTACTTTAATAATGATTGATGCATTATAATGAATGTTGTGTTTAATTATTAGAGGTGGTCTTCTTGAATGAGATGGATCGTACTTGGATGTATGGTAGTCGTGAATCGATTGAGTTTGTGAAGGGGTCTCGGAATTCTGTAAAGGCATTAGAATATCAAACATCCTCTGGAGCAGTCGACTTTTATTGTCCTTGTTGATTGTAGAAATGTGAGCAAGGTTAGTAGTATACATGTGGTTAGGGAGCATGTCTTTCGCCGTGGGTTTAGGCCTCAATACCACGTATGGGTTTGGCATGGTGAGCAGGGGAGGTATATAGGAAGCTCTGGAGTAAAGAATGATGTATGTGAAGAAAAAGAAGGATTGATGAGTTAGGGGATGAGAATTTGGATGATGAGTTTGGAGATGACAATAGGGATCGGGTAGACGAGATGATACACGAGGTTGAAGATCAGTCGCGTAGACGACCTCGTATTTTTCAGTCTATGTCACAGGCTGCTGAAAAGTCGTTGTATTCAGGTTGTACAAAGTACACCAAACTTTCCGCGGTGGTAACACTGTTCAACATTAAGTCGAAAGCTGGTTGGACAGACTCTAGTTTCACATCGTTGTTAGAAGTTTTAGCTGATATGCTCCCTGATGGAAATGAACTGCCAAAGTCGTACTATTATGTGAAGAAGCTGATATGTCTTTTCGGTTTAGAGTACGAGCGGATACATGCTTGTCCTAACGATTATGTGCTTTATCGTAATGAGTATGAGCATTTACATGAGTGTCCACGTTGTGGATTGTCAAGGTACAAGCGTGAAGGAGCTGGAGGTAGTGAAGGACCACTAGCAAGGTGTTGTGGTATCTACCCATAAACCTAGATTTAAGCGCATGTTCTCAATTAAAGGAGATGCGAAGAATTTGAGGTGGCATGCAATCGTAGGAAGAAAGACGGTCTGCTCAAGCATCCGGCTGATTCGCCTGAGTGGAAAACTATCAACAGGGTGCATAAGTCATTTGGTAATGAGGATAGGAATCTGAGGCTTGGATTATGTACGGATGGCATGAACCCTTTTGGCAATCTCAGTTCGCAGCATAGTACATGGCCAGTAGTTTTAGTGGTTATAACTTGCCTCCTTGGTTGTGCATGAAACGCAAGTACATGATGCTGTCGCTTCTTATATCGGGCCCAAACAACCTGGAAATGACATAGATGTATACCTCCAGCCGCTTGTTGAAGATTTACAGAAGATGTGGAACGAAGGAGTGTTAGTATTTGATGCGTATGCTAATGATATGTTCACTCTGCGTGCCATGCTTTTTGTACTATGAACGATTATCCAGCTTATGGGAACTTATCTGGGTATAAGACTAAAGGAAAAGAACCCTGCCCGATTTGTTTAGATGACATGAAATCTACACACCTTAAGGGCTGCAAACATGTGTATATGCGCACACGAAGGCTCCTCTGCCGCGACCATCCCTATTGGTTTAAGAGTTGAATGTTTCGATGATACAAACATTCATGAGGTAATACTTTAGTATATAAATTAAATATTCATATACATAAGCCTTAAGTAGTTTTCAATTCAACTTCCATAATAAGTATGTTTTATTTTAATCAATATGATTTCTCAGGTTATTATACAATGAATTGATTGCATCAAGTAATGAGCCAATGTTTGGTTGATTATGTCCAAACATAATACGAGATGTCCAAACATAATACGAGATGACAAAACAAAACCGAATTGAAAGAGTATCTCGATACGAGTTTCAAAGCATCTTCTCGTATTGGATATAAGATCATTCTTGTTCCTTATATTGAAATGTATGCTTCTTAAACTCACTTTACTTTTATTATTCGATAGTTAAATTGACCTATTAGTTTTTCTACGATTAATAATAACTATATTTTATTGTTGTAGGGCTCATTGGACACTGCTTGCGATATGTTTGTCACGTAACGAAGTCTACCACTTTGATTCTTTGCGTAAACAACCACCACGATCCTTACTAATCAAATCATTGTTAAATAGGTAGTCTAATCGAAACTCAATATATGGGCACTTATTAATATTAATGTACATCTAATATTATAATAATGTATTGATGTAGTGTGATGAAGGATGTTAAGGCAACAGGACTTCGAGCATCAAAATCTCTAGTTTAGAAATAAGTCGAGGTAACATGACTAATTTTTTTGTCCTTATATAGAAACAGTTACTACACATCTAACATGAATGTCATTGGATGCATCCTTTGGTGAACATTTAGTGTCCGCAACAACAAGATGGACTTGCATGTGGCTATTACGTCATGAGGTACATGTTCGATATCGTTAACCGTTGCACTAAAGTTGATGATATTCAAAAGGTATGTAACTTATTAGTATATGTTAGTTTAGCCCTATTTTTGCCTTTTACACTTCCAAATCGTATTTATCGATTCATTTAACCCCAAATTCATTTTGAACATGATAATGTGAGGCATAATGTAACTATTGTGTAGATTTTTTAGGTTTGCAATTGTTGTTTGTTGCATTTCGGGAACGAAAAGGTCAATTTAGGCCTAGTTTTGCATTTTCGCTCCCAAATCGTACTTATCGCGTCATTTAACCCCAAATTCTCTTTGAACATGTTTATATGAGGTATAATGTAACTATTGTGTAGATTCTTAGGCTTGCATTTTTTGTTTGTTGCATTTCAGGAACATATATGTGATTTTAGGCCTATTTATGCCTTTTCGCGTCCAATTCCTATTTTCCGAGTCATTTAACTCCATTTTCTTTTTGAATATGATAAAATGAGATATAATATAACTAGTGTGTAGAGTTTTAGGCTTGCATTTGTTTTTGATTGAATTTCGGGTAGGTATATGTCATTTTAAGAACTACTAACTACGGTAAATGATTGAATTCTTATATTATGTGTTTATTCCTTAGTTGTTTTACAAGGTTTATAAGAATAACACACCAAGTTTGAGGGCCCTCACTAAAGAAGAAATAGATGAAGTTCGGGATAAGTTGGCGCCCTACATACCGATGATTGCTTATGATACATTTTAGCCCGAATCTACTAGTTTGCATCAATTCTATCTAAACTTTTTACATTATTATATATATATTCAAAGTTAATTATTATGTTCAAAAACTTGTCAGATATTATTGCAATTTCATCGGGGTTTTTTTGTGTCGAAGGGAGGTTCTGAGTGGGGAGCTGTTGGGTCGAAGGGTTGGCAGAGGGTGGGCTGGGGATGGGGGTGCAGGGGAGTGAAGGGGGTGGGCTGGGGTGGGGGGCAGGGCAGGGGGGAAGTGCAGGGGGTGGGCAGGGGTGGGCTGGGGGTGGGGGAGTGCAGGGTGGTGGCAGGGCTGCTGGCAATGAAGAGTGCAGGGGTGCAGGGGGTGTGCTGGGTGTGGGGGGTGGGCAGGGGGTGGGCTGGGGTGGGCAGGGACTGCTGGCTATGTGGGGGGTGGGCAGGGGGTGGGCTGCGGTGGGCAGGGACTGCTGGCTATGTGGGGGGTGGGCTACTGGCTGGGATGGGCAGGTAGGGAGTGGAGGGTGTGGGTGGGCTGCTGGCGTCATATTTTTTTAAAAAAAAATAAAATAAGAAGGGCTGCGGTTTTTATCCTAAAACGCAGCCCTGTTTACCTCAAAGGGCTACATTTTAGGATAAAAACCGCAGCCCTTCACAATAAGAAGGGTTGCGGTTTATAAAACGCAGTCCTTCTAGTCTATAAGGGCTGCAACCTCTTAACTAAAAGGGCTGCGTTTTTGGACTAAAAACACAGCCCTTCACCTTAAAAAGGGTTGCGGTTTAGAAAACGCAGCCCTAAGGGCCTTTTTAACTGCAGTCCTTCCTTATTTTTCCACTAGTGCTTCACTTTTGGCCAAGGGCTGCTGGCCAAAAATACAGCCCTTAGGGCTATTTTAACTGCAGTCCTTGACATGTTTTCCACTAGTGAACTTTATCAGGTCCCTCTCTTTAATGGTTTATTACTCTACCTAATGGTGCAATTTTGACTTTTGTAGGTTTGGTAGACATATTCGATCTCTAGTTCACCAGCAGTAGCCGTATGGAAAAGCAATCCAGCAATTTGTATAGTGTCGTACAAAGATGTGTTGAACCGCTGCGAGACTATCTCAACAGATTTAACCGTGAAAAAGTCTCCATTCCAAGATACGATGCTCCCACCGCCATTGAAGCTTTCCGGAGAGGGTTGCTAGAAGAGTCAGAGTTGTATAAAGAGCTGACGAAACATCTTTTTCCAACCATCCAAGATTCCCAAGCAAACACTCTTGCGCAAATCAGATTCGAGGAAGATGATAACAAAAAAGGTGCAGCAAAATTGGATCAAGGCGGCAGAAGGGCCCAAGCAACACCAATCGTCGGGACAACCGATATCAACCGTATCACAAGGATGCTGTGCAAAATGTCAACGTTGTAAATTCAAATCATCCTCCAGCAATCCAAGAATATAACTTCAACGTCAGTCCCGCAGGACTAGTTAGCAAGCGTGGCAAGTTGGGAGATGCAGTCAGATGGCCCAAGAAGTCAGACAAGCCCTCAGACAAAAAAGACTCATCAAGATGGTGCGACTTCCAATGCATTGCCCTCAGAAGAGAAGTTGCCCACCTGCTCAGAAAAGGATTCTTGAACTGATCTCGTGATTGACAAAGTCAAAGCAACTATGTTGCACGAAGCGTCAACTTTAGAAAGGCCGCCAGCTCCCGCAACCCTTTAGAATTGTTAATCTTATTTCAGGTGGATCGGATGTGTGCGGCCTAGCATATTCAACTGCAAAGTGTCATGCTAAGGAGAGCGCCATGGAGAAACCCGTCGGCATGTGCAGAAAAGCAAAGGCAAATTGCATGGCCATATTATTCGATGAAGAAGATGTCACAGATTTAGCAGATCCGCACCATGATGGAATTGTCATCTCGCTCATAATTGGAAATTGCCTTCTAAGAAGAGTGCTTGTGGACAACGACAGTTCAGCAAACATTATCATGCTAGATGCACTCAACGATATGGGGCTAAGAGAAAGCGACATCACCAAAAAATCTACCGTGCTCGAAGGATTCAGCGGCAAGGCCAAGCATACACTTGGCGAGATCACTTTGCCCACTTATACACAAGCCGTCAACATTCAGGTAAAATTCCTAGTAATCGTTTGCCTATTGTCTTACAATATCATTATTGCAAGGCCTTGAATTCATGACGTAAAGGTGGTGCCATTCACTTAATACCAAACCGTCAAGTTCCCCATCAAATGGAGAGTGCAAGAGATAAAAGGTGACCAAAAGTTGGCGAAGGAATGCTATAAAACAGCCTTGAAGCCTTCCGCAAATCACAAGATGCATGCATAGCAATTAGAGCAACGACGGACCATCGAAGAATATGATGGACCAGAGGCCGAGCCAATTGATGAAATCATCCTTGATTCGTCCAAACCTAAGCAAATTGTCAGGATTAGAGCAGATTTGCAAGGCGAATTGCTAGAACGATTGATTGAGTTTTTGAGGCAAAACGCCAACTGCTTCGCTTGGTCCCATGAGGACATTGTTGGCATCAACCTTGAGTTGATAACGCATAAATTAAATGTTAATCCTAATCACTTGCCTATCAAGCAAAAACGCATGAAATTTTCACCTTAGCACAACCAAGTTATAAACGAAGAAGTGCAAAACCTCCTAGAAACAGGCAAGATACGAGAGGCAAAATACCCTGACTGGCTTGCGAACGTTATAGTAGTAGTGCTAAAGAAGAGTGGAAAATGGCGAGTTTGCATTGACTTCACAAATCTCAACAAGGCTTGCCCAAAGGATCAATTCCCACTACATCATATTGATGCCATAGTGGACGCAACTACTGGCCACGAGATGCACACCTTTATGGATGCATTTAGTGGGTACAACCAAATCCTCATGCACCCCGAAGATTAAGAAAAACATAACGATATCTATCACAGATCGAGGCATCTACTGCTACAAAGTAATGCTCTTTGCCTTGAAGAACGTTGGGCACAACTTATCAAATATTAGTAAATTAAATGTTTGAAAAGCAGATTAGGGACACCATGGACGTGTACATTGATGATATGTTGGTCAAATCAAAAAAAGTCGGCGATCACATCCAACACCTTAAAGAAGCATTTGAAATCCTAAGGCGCTACCAAATGAAGCTAAATCCCAACAAATGTTCATTCGGCGTCACCTCCGGAAAGTCCTGAGGTATGTTGTAACCTAGAGAGGCATCGAAGCAAGTCTAGAGCAGATTAAGGCCATTGTCAACTTAGAATCCCCAAGATGCGTCAAGAATGTGCAAAAACTGACTGGACGAGTTGCGGTGCTTAACATATTTATATTTAAGTCGTCAGACAGATGCAGATTGTTCTATGATGTGCTAAGGAAGAATAAATCATTCAAATGGACTAGCCAACACGAAGAAGCGTTTCAAAACTTGAAAATCTACATGGTGATGCCACCACTCCTCGCAAAACCAAAAGACAAAGAAGAATTCCAACTTTATCTAGCCGTAGCACATGCAACTATAAGTGTCGTTTTGGTAAGAGAAGAAGATGGAACTCAATCACCCTTATACTATGTAAGTAAAACACTTGTAGACGCTGAAACAAGGTATACTTCATTAGAAAAACTTATACTGCTTTGGTCAGGGCCTGTACTACGTTGTGCCCTTACTTAGAATATCATTCTATTTGCATTAAAACTAACTATCCTATAAGATTTGTGATGAACAAACCTGAGTTATCAAGTAGAATAGCCAAATGGCTAGTGCCCCTAAGTGGCTACAATATCAGGCGAACCAAGGACAACCACTAAGTCACAAGCTTTGGCAGACTTTGTGGCTGATTGAAGTCCAAATATGCAAACTGAAACCGACGAAGAACTTTTGCAACTACTGGAGTAAACTACAAGTCCCAAATGGACAATATGCACTAACAGAGCATCAAACGCAAATAGAGCATAACTTGGAAATTCAAAGAAACCAACAATGAAGCAGAATACGAAGCTTTGATTGTTGCCCTCAATATTGTGACAGAACTAAAGCGTATCGAGGTAAGTTGCGACTCTCTTTTAATTGTCAATTAATTTAATGGATCTTACACAACAAAAGATCAGAAGATGGCAAAATACTTGGAGATAACCAAGAGTGGTGCCAGCAAGTTCGATGAGTTTACCATAAAGAAAATACCAAGGGAACAAAATGTTGAAGTAAATGACTTAGCCAACCTAGGCTCGATTTTCTCAGCACTAAACTTGAACAACACTCCTATTGTGCAGATTCTACAACCTAAATTAGACACGCATCAAATAAATGAAACCAGCACTAAAGTTGCCTGTGCAGACGCAGACTAGACAAAAGACTACCTTCAACGGCTAAGGCATCTTACCCCAGCAACTTCAACATCCACGAACCTTCAAGGTAAGAGCATCCCACTTCATTTTAATTGATAACATACTATTTCGCAAGTCAATCGCAAGTCCCTACTTAAGATGCCTCAAAAAGCATGATGTACTCGTTGTCTTGTGCAAAATGCATGATGGCGAATGTGGCAAACACGTTGTAGGCAGGAGTCTATCCACTAATGCACTCACGATGGGCTATTTGTGGCCCACAATGAGGAAAGATGCCATGGAATATGCAAGGAAATGTGATGCTTGCCAAAAACATGATGCAGTCTAACATCAACATGCTAAGCAACTTCATCCAATCTTGACACCTTGGCCATTCATGAAGTGAGGAATGGATATCATCGGCAAACTTTCTCAAGCTTTAGGACAACGAGTATTCATGCTAGCCATGACAGATTACTTCTCCAAATGGATTGAAGCAGAGGCATACTAAAACATCACAGACTTTGAGGTAATATCTTTCATTAAACGCAACATATTATGCAGGTTTGACATCCCTTCATAAATAATTTACGACAATGGATCGCAATTCATAAGTGGCAATACGCGCAAATTCATCCAGAAATGGAACGTCAAATTAGACACTTCAACGCCAAGATACCCGCAAATCAATGGGCAAGCTGAATCCATTAACAAAATCGTCGTTAACAACATCAAGAAGCGAATCGACGAAGCAGGCGACAGATGGGCTGACGAATTACCTCTGATCCTCTTGGTAGACAGGATAACTCCCAAGAACACAACTAATCAAACTCCCCCAAGAACACAACTAATCAAACTCCTTATTCTTTAGTTTTTGGTTGTGAAGGAGTTGTCCAAGCTGAAGTATACATGCAACTCTAAGATATGGGCTCATGACAGAATAGCAATGACGCAGAGTTAGCGCATGACTTGGACACCATTAACGAAATCATAGATCCCACCAAGGTAAGAATGACAGCTTACCAACAAGCAGTTACCAAAAGTTACAACAAGCACATCAAAGTCAAGCAATTCCAAGTTCGAGATTGGGTCCTCAGAAAAATGTTCCAGAATACCAAAGATCCAATGGTACGCAAACTTGCTGCCAACTAGGAAGGACCATACCAAATCAAAAAGGTAATAGGCAACGGAGCATATAGGTTGATCACCTGAAATGGTGTGCAAATTCCACACGGTTAGAACATAACTTATCTTAAACAGTTTAATTTTTAAACTCAACTTGTCATTTTATTTTTCTGCATTTTATTGCCTTTCCTCCATAAACACTTGCTGACTTAAGGATCGGAGGGTCGTTGGCGAAATGCCAACGGTCTAGGTTTGCCAGATCATCTTACAAGGGGATGTAACATGCCAAAACACAACTTGGCTGTTGTCCAAATAACATCTAAATGCAAAGTGGTTATCAAAATACTTCTAGTAATGTCTCCTAATACCATTCCGTTGTCCCACCTACCTTCCATTTTATTTTACAAGTACACTTTCTGACTTAAGCACCTGAGGGCCATTAGTGGAATGCCAACGGTCTAAGTCTAACAAACCATTTTGCAAGGGGCTAACACATCAGGAGCAACTTCCTAAGAAAATTCTCCAGCAACTTCCTAGGCAAAGCCTCCGGCAACTTCCTAGGCAAATTCTCCAACAACTTCCTAAGTAAATTCGTCCAACAACTTCCTAAGCAAGTTCTTCGATAACTTCCCGAGCAACTTCTATAGCAACCTCCTTAGCAAATTTTCCAGCAACCTCTTGGGTAAATATAAGTGCAGCAATGCAGGGAGCAATTTGGATTAAAATGGAGTCAAACATGTGTAAGCAAGAATCAATCGACTTCAGAATGACAACTTAAGGAGAAAAACGATAGTTTGACGAGATTGTGATCTCTAACTAAGGCCCTTTGCCATTATTTTTGAAGAGCATTTTTGTAAGCAAGTTACTTCTCTTATTTATTACTTGTAATCTTCGAGTTCCCATAATAACACTTGCAATTCATTCAAATTGTCCAACTACAAACTATCGTATCTTTGCAATATATGTCAATTGTTTGAAAGGCAATAACACAACCGTTACAAAACAAATGATTTCAAAAAACAGCATCAAAACGGGTCAACGTTTTAGTTTGCTACAACATGCATGCATGAGACAAAAACACATAAACACAAACTATTCTCAAAAGCAGAATGACATTACGCAAATAAACCAAAATAGGAAAATATCATATAAGTTGCCTCCCTTAAGGGAAGCAAAAGTCAGTTTATAAATTCTGCTCCTAGCAGGCAGAATAAACACACAAATTAAAACCTTAAACTCCCTCCCACGAGCAAATGCAGAACACACAAATATGTCTTAAACCTTGCTCCCATGAGCAAGTAAAGCAACTTAAGTTTTGTTTTAATCCTAAGAAAGAGCAGAAAAAACTAAGCAGCTTCATCCTGGGGTTTGTCAGCATCAACATCGATATTCTGGGAATGCGCACCAACAACAGATTCCGACATATGAGTAGATGCGTCATCAGCAACTTCTTCAAGCATGGCACAGTAGCAGCAGCGTCCTTCTTGGTGCCTTAGAGTTTCTTGGCCTCCTCGTAGGCCAACCTTTTCGCAGCAGGGTTCCATTCCAAGTGCTTGCCCTCAACGTACTCCTCTATAGCCTCAATTCTTGCCAGCCACAACTGCATACGAGTATTATTAAGGAGCTCATTAAACTTCATCTCCGCTTCTTGAGAAGCTTTCTCCACTTCTCCCTTCAAGCGTTGCACCTCTTCTTGCTCCACCCTCAACATCTTCCTTCTCCTTAGTAAGAGTGGTGACCTTGGTTGTCAAGTCAGACAAGTTCTAGTGCGTAGCAATAAAAGCTTGCAAACACTGAAAAGAAGACGTGTCATAAATCAACATGTAGCAAGGCAAGAAGATTATTAAAGATGGAAGTGAGGCAAACTTGGAAAGATAAATTGAAACTCCCAGAAGCAACAACAACAGGTGCATAGTCTCATGGCGAAACTTGGCAGTAGGAAACCACAAAAGTTCATGGCACTTGGCCATATTTGAGTTACTTTAGCAGAAATAGAGCATAAATCTTCAAGAACTTCAATCTCCACACTCTTTCTTTTCTGTCGAGCTAGAGTGGGAACTGCAGGCGTTGCAGTTGGGTTAAGGATTTGAGGAGTAGGCGGGCGAATCGTCATAGGAGATGCAGAAGGCATGGCAAACACTCCACTCCTCTTGCGCATCCCTAAAAGTAGTTCAGAATTTGAAATTGGATCAGTACACTGAAATAAGGAAGTTTATACCAAGAAATAAGGAGAAAATAAGAAACTTGTAAAAGAGAATTATGCAACAAAAATTTAGAAGGCAATAATGATCTGTGTGCATGTTAGAATACATGTTGGAAGTTGAGCGAGTTCTAGTACTTCTTCTTCTGGGAGAGGTGGATGATCTGCCTTTGCAGGCAAGTTAGCACCAGGATGCGAAGCAATAATGGGGAAAGTCCTATCTTCAGTATTGAGTGCCAGGACCAAGTCCGTACAACTTATCGATTGTTCACTCCTAGAAGAGTGTAGAGAAACACCTGCCCAGCAAAACGTATAAGCAAATCGTCAACAATCAGTATGCAAAATTCACAGCAAATTAGGCAAAATACCTTCAAATCTCCATGTATCCTTGAAAAAACCACCAAAGTCACCTACAGAATCCGCTCTCACATAAAAGTATCTTGTGGTCCAGCCCTGTCTTGACCCTTGTCAATTATTTCTACCAGTGCATCTCTGCCTTCATTAGTTGTGAGGGTAGATCTCCCTTTCCCAAAGGGTTTGATTTGGTAAGTAAAAGCCAAATCATCAAATGTGAAATCGATGTTCAAATTCTTGCTCAAAGTCTCTACACTTGTCAAAACCCTCCATGCCCAGGGAGAAGTTGACAAGGTGTCATGTCAGTTGCAGCAAAAAAACTGGCGAATAAAAGGTAAAAAGGGGAATTTTTGTCCTAATTTGGCAAAAGGGTAGTCGTAAAAAACTAACCAACATGGGCATACCCAATCCATCCTTTCTTGGTTCAAAGGAGCCAAATTACACCATCGGGGGAAGGGGGAAAACCGTAGTTTTTTCTAACAATTTGCAGCTTAGATACAGTCAAAACGCTAGGATAAACATTCTTGTCTTTAAAATTTACAAAGATCGAAAAACATTTACCCCTTCAATCTACAATTTCAGTTTGGTGTTTGCTATAATGGGGTTAACACATGATAACACAATCGACATGAGCACCACATCGCATGAATGAGCAATGGAGTGTAATTTATTGCATGCAAGAACTCAAGAGTATGAGAGGCAAAGCCATGAAACTGTATAAGAGATCAATTGATAACTTAAATGAGACGCTAAAAAAGGTGGTCAGTCTCTTGCAACTGTTACTAATAGCTTAGGAAATTAATATTTAATTCTAGATGAGTTGCTAATTTTGGTGAGTATATCCAAGTACATCAATTACAAGGCTCCATGTACAGAGCAAGACTCTTGCAAGTGCACTCATGCGATTGCATACTTTTCAGAAAATCACCCCTTGAAAATACAATTAATTAGTTTTGAGCAATCATAAGCAGGGAAAATACCGAGATTCATTTCCTAAGATTCAATACTATCTTACGATTGCTTAGAAAACTGTGATTATGGCTGTCGATTTCTCCCAAAACGATTTGCTAGGTAGAATTACTACAAGAAAAATACTCATCTACGACGAGTTTTTGGGTCGTTAATGAGCCATTTCTCATTGCAAAAAAACCATTTACAACGATAAACGCGTACGGTCGTCACTCATCGCAAAAGGCTTCGTCGTTAAAAAACTTCACAAGAATCACGACCAGTTCTAGTGGGTAGTCGTAATTAATCTTTTGCGACGAGATGGAATTATCGTCGTGATTGGCTAATATCTACAACCAAATTTTTAGTCGTAACTCTTATTACTGGAAACTATAAGTACCAAATATTTGCGACCAAATTCCTTTCGTTATTGGATATCTTTTGCGACCATATTTGTGGTCGTAATTGTATTTTTGGAAAATAGAGATAACTTCCTGTCATAGTTCTTATGGTCTAATAATTATGTTATCGTTTTATTATTTTGAGCATATATTCAAACCACAACCTACGTGGGATTTGAACCAACAACCTTTGTGCATTTACACAATGTTTTACCTATTGAGCTAGTAGGTTACATGGGAGCATAAATTATCAAGGCACACACAATAAAAACATAACTTTAATGTGAAATTAAATGAGTTGATTGTGTCTAGTGTATCACACACCGTTCATAGTAAGTATAAACGTCTTACCAACTTCCACTTAAAGCTCTTGTTATACTTGAGTCTCCGAAATCTAAAGCTTTCATATATTTTCCTAAATTGTAGTAGTAGTGGTTGCTCCAACGACACCAATCTAAATATAGGAGCATGAAAAGTAATTAGGGCTCCAAGATCAGGGACAATTGCATTTGAATAAATAAAATGCACATTATTATAAGTTAAAGTAGAGTAAGAGGACACAAAAATTAGGGAAAAAGATAGTACCGAACAATAAAAAAAAAGTAAAAAAATAAATCATGTTGTAATTAGATTAACATAGTCGCCAAATCCAACACTTTTGACAAGTTACCATATCCAACATGAGTATGCAATCCAAAGTGAATATACTAATACAATAACACTCAATGCTTTGAATCAGATAATACAATCAATAACGCAGAGGCAATGACGAGAAACTCACATTCTCACAAGTTTTTAGCATGATAGGTGCGCATTCGTGCTTCATTGCTGCTTGCCTTCCTTTCTGCACCAAGAGAAATTAAATATATACTATAAATATAGGAAGTTCAAAATGGCGGAGTATACAAACATTATAGATTAGAGAAAAAGTTGGACCATTTTAAAATTACTTCCATATGCTATTATATTCATATGCTCTCAAGATTAGTGTGATGACTAGAATAAATTTCCATCTGCTACCAGATTCATCTGCAAAATACTAACATAATCAACTAAGTTTATGTGAAATAATTGCACCACCTCTACAAGATTTTATCAGCTAAGCTGCCTGACATTCACAATCTTCTAATTTATGTGTTAGGAAAAAGAAGGGTGTTTGAACTAGCTTTACTCACTAATTAAAAAAGTAATTCTTTAGTCTGAATTCATTCTTCTCATTAAAAGAATTGCAAGGTGAAACTCCCAACTTAGTTATAAACTGAATACATAATAAAGTTAGATCTTGGAGCCATTTATATAGGCTTATTAATATTGGGAGAACTAGGAAATTGAGCTAATAACAATTAATTTATCCAATACTGCTCATAAAGATCCAAGTGAATCTTCACAAAAACCAAGTACCACCTAGAATGAAAATCAATTAGAAATAAATCCCTAAACCATTGAAGAAGTAGAACTAATCCTTAGTAAGATAACCTAGAATCTGATAACTTGCTTGTTTAATATAAAAATGATCTGACACAACTCCCTATTGCTTGCTTGTGTGGTTCACATGGCCAAAAACACATCACCTGTAAGATGTCACTGTAAGAATTAAACTCTGAACAAAAAATTATAGTATGCATAGTGCATGTTTAGTTGCTTTCTCATTTATCTAATTCCAACAACAAATTCCACTAATCAAAAACTAAGGATAATAGTTGCTTGCCAAACCAAGCCCTTGTAACTTCTCGTGAATTATGGTAAGTGTTATTTGAAGAGGTAATTATTGCTTGACCCAAAGCAAAATGCATGCCTACCTCTATGGAAAAAGAACACATGATGCTTACTAAGCATGAAAAATCTGGCATCCATGCAATCTAAGCACACTTTATAACATTCAAACAATTGAGATAAAGTATCTAGTTTTTGGATGTTTTGGAGATTTAAAGAGGCTTTGGAGATGAGACTTGAGAGAAAGAATGATTAGAATGGAAAGAATATCTTCGTAAGAGACCAAATTGATGAAAAAGAAAAGAAAATGTAAGCTTTTAACTCCCCTCGGTATTTCTATCATGTCCTTTAGTGTTAGTGAGAAAAAAGAATGGTTGCAAATACTTGGAGAGCATGTTATGTCAAAAAAGTTGTATTTTTCGAACTCAGAGATGAAAGATGAAGCTTGAGTTCTTACATCCATAATGTACGAGAGAGACAGGTGGTCAAGCTTCCATTCCGAATCATACCATACCCAAATAACAAGCATAAGCTAAACATGAACAATATTTTAAGCACACTAGTAGAATAATTGCTTATTGTTGCGGTTTTACCCATACGCAGCAACATATCACGTAAAAAGAAAGAGTAAAATATAAAATAATTATATTGCTGCGGTTTCGGCCTAAAACCGCAACAATATGGTGTTAACAGGAAATTTTTTGAAAAAAATTGACTATGTGACTAGACATATTGGTGCGGTTCTTGACAAAGACCGCAACAATATATAAAATAATATTAAAAAATAATATTTTAATATATTGTTGCGGTTCTTGACAAAAACCGCAGCAATATCATTAAAAAATATTTTCAAAAAAGTATATAAGGCGTGTTAGGGTTTTTTTGTCCTCCTTTAATTTCATGTCTCCTGCGCCTCTTTCCCTCATATCTCACGCCCTCCTCGCTCTCCTTCTCTTTCCTCTCAGTCGTTCTTTCATCCTCTCTCTCCTCTCATCGCCTCTCTCTCCTCTCTCTCCTCTCCTCTCTCTCCTCTCATCCTCTCACCTCTCACCTCTCACCTCTCACCTCCCACCTCCCACCTCCCACCTCCCACCTCCCACCTCCCACCTCCCACCTCCCACCTCTCACCTCTCACTTGTCGGTCTCATTCTCTCAATTATTGGCTTGGATCGATTCCGCAGGTGTTGAAGGCTCTTCCATCTCGCATTTTTCTTCCCTTTCCTTTCATTGCCATTTTTTTATCTCTCTCCTCAAGATTTTTGATCGATAATTTCCCCAATTTTTGTTAAACCCTAATCCTCTGATTTTTTTTTTACGTCTGAAATAGTGGAAAGATTTGGCTTTGTCGACTGTCTTCTTTTTTTGGGTCAAGCTTTTGGGCTTCGCACACGGCTAGCCCAGCGCATAACTTTTCAACAGTTGTTCATCGTCGACAGTTGTTCGCCGTCGACATTCGTTAGCCGTGGCGTTCGATTTTTGTAATTGTTGTTGTTTTTGTAATTACTGTTTTTATTTTTGTAATTGTTGTTACTTTTATAATTATTTGTGTTATTATATTTTCAGATCTACTGTTTTGTGGTATTACCATATTATCGTTGTAGTATATATTTTTTCTTATATTCTTTTTGGAGTTACATTCTTGTAATATATAATTGTTATAATTTCTTTTCAAATTTGCTATTTTTTTGGTACTATAATTTTGGTTTTTTGTCATTAGTTTCAACAGTAGTGTTTTATTTTCTTTTAGCATTTTTGTCTTTCAAATATGATGGCAAAATGCAAAAAAGAATAATAATATTTTACGTATACCAGTACCTATTGCTGCGGTTTTTCTAAGAAACCGCAGCAACATATGCCTATCTTTTATTATTAAATACAACATATTGCTGTGGTTTTCTACATAAACCGCAACAATATTCCTTACAAAATCTGATAAAAAAATATATTGCTGCGGTTTTACCCATAAATCGCAGCAATATATTAATTACCTATTGTTGCCCCCTTAATTGCTGCGCGGTCAAAACCGCTGCAATAGGTCACTTAATGACCACATCAATAAGCATTTATTCTACTAGTGGCACGAACTCTCGTAACTCTGTTCATCTCGAGCATCCAACATCATCAAGAACTTCCACATACCTTAACCTCGTAAAACCTTTTATCTTCACCTGCTATGATCCAACATTGCAAGGGTGTTCCCCGAACACACCCACTACTTCAATTCCCTCGATTTTCCTTCTTGGTCATTCCTCAGTTTAAACCCCCTCAAACAAATATCGATTGGAGAATTATTCCAATTACAACTCCTAAATTCACCATAATTTCCATAAATATCACATTTGGATTCTAAAGATTGCCACAAATTGGAAGCATCAGAACAATTAAAAAAACGATGCATACAAATCGAACTCGTAAGTGGTGACTACCTTTGTTAAGTCGTTTAATCTATCCAAAATGAAGAAAAAGTCACTTTTTGACTCAGATCTTTTCAAAATAGCGATATAGAGAGAAATTATACAAATTAGAACTAAAAAAAGAAGAATTGAAACTTACCATAAGCACGAAAGTGATGAAGACTGTAGAATGAAGCACCATAATGATGCGATCGAAGGAGCAAAGTCAACAACCCGCTACTGTTTGAGTTTGAGGGTTTCAATGGTTGAGTTTGAGTGTTAGAGGAAGGGGGCAACTCATGAGAAAATAAGGTTTTCAGTGAAATGAGAAGTTTCACTTTTTGTAAAGCCCGCCGAAATTAATTTAAATCCCGCCAGACCCTCTTTTATGTGTGCACAAATATTTTCAGCTTTTTACGACGAGATACTCTAGATTTGCGACAAGAAAATTAGGCTCGCCATAAAAAAACTCTTGTTCTTTGCGACAAGAAGTAATTTTCGTTGTAATATGAGAAATCCGTATGATTGTTAATTGTGGTCGTAGATGAAAGTTTTTCTTGTAACGTTAATGAAGTTTATAATTTCGATGAATATTTCCATGTTGTCTGCTGAAATGAAATTGAGAGTGTGAGGGACGAAACGTCGTCGGAGATGAGGGCCGGAGATGGAAACTAGAGGTGGAATTCGGAGGTGCGAGTGAGGCGTTGAGTACAGCACTTAGAGTTCAGTTACAGCAGTTGCAAATTGAAGAAAAAGGGTTTACAGTTTCTATTTTATGTTTTATTAAGGGGTTTCTGTTTTATGTTTTAAGGGTTTGAAGTGTTCCTAATTTCTGGCCAAATAAACGGTTTTTTTATATAACTATATATTTTGACAGCTTTTTTATTATTAATAATAAAGCACCACATTCCTATAAAAAATTAATAATAAAACACCACATACTAATTTTATAACAAAGATAACACACATTAAGATAATTGTTAAGTGATATATTATCGATACAAGCTAAGATAACAGTTCTTCTGTTAAGACCTTAAATTTATATTTTACATAACAGTTGCTAAAATAAGAGTTAATTTAGGGGTGTTATCTTTGCTCTTTTTTGTAGTAGTGTCTGCAACCTAAATCCAAATCTTCTCCATTCCCTAACCTAAAGCAAACTTGTCGGTGACCCTTTACATTCCCCAACCAAATCTAAGAAGCAAAGAGACGAAGAGTAGAGACAAAAACATAAATGAATACGAAGATGAAGACAAAGTGAAAGCGAAGATAAGATACGCAAATGAAGAGAAAAGGCGCAGACGAAGAGAAGAGACGAGACGAAGACGAAGAGGAAGAGATGTGATGCGATGAATATGATCCATTTTCTGTAATTTCTAGTTTCTCTTTTTTTTATTTAATTTTTGAATTTTTAGGATTTATCTTTTTTCTATTTATTTTTCAAGTTTTAGGGTTTATCTTTTCTTTTTTGTATAATTTCATCTGTTTTTTATATTATTTTAAGATAAGGCTTTGTATTTTTTTGGGATTAAATTTTGTTTGTAATTTAGGGATTAGCTTTGTAATTTTGATCGATTTCTTTTTCAATTCTTCAATAATGTTTGTAAACTGGAAATCTTTTTTAATATTACTTTTGCCATATTTTTTTCATTTATTTCCATATTTTTCGAATCAATGAGTTTAACTGGCTGAGCGTTCAATTATGGCTAACTTTTCCTCATCTTCAATATTATTTGTAAACTGGTTGAGCGTTGAATTTGTTGGATGAAGCTCGCTTTTTTTATATCATAACTGATTAATTGGTTTTGTCCCATGATCGGATCAGTTAATTCCTAACTAATCTGATTTTGAACATGTTCAGTTCACACTTCCTAACCGCTGCTACCCCATCCCCTCTGGTCAAAAATCGGATTAGTAAGGTCGATTTTGATCGGATAGGATTAAGTTTTTTCCACTAGTGGATTGACTAATACTTAACTCTTGCTGTTTAATAATATCTTAGATAATACAAGCATTATTATTATGATATGTATTTTTGTTACTATTATGAACAAAAAGATAAAATTCAAATGAGATATTTAAGCGACATATATAAAGATAGGTCATGTGGCTTGTGTGTTGATATTATGATATTAAAACTTATCTATTGGCATATGTTTGATCTGATTGACAATATTTTATATAATGCTCTTGCAACAATGAATGCTCTACTTGAGTGAAAAACAAAAAATAAAAATCAATGTGAGAATTCTACTCCGTTGAAACAAGTCTATATGGCGGCTGAAGTGCTCTCCAATCCAAATGAGTTTATTTCAAATGGTAATTATCTTATTTTACATATTTATTTTAAGTTTACACAAATAGTATTAGCGTGGCATTGATCTTTGCTATACTCTCTTTTTAGCTTGGCATTGATCTCTACTCCGGATGTGTGTTCGAGAGCTCACTTTGTTATACTCTGTTTTTAGCTTTCTTCATGGTCCTTGCCATGACAAATTCAAATCTGAAGGCGATACCCCAATTGCATTTGGTGGTTTTTAGCACGCTTACTCAACTGCATTTCTCCTACCTCATGGAGAAACCTAAAATACTCTTGAGACAGAGTAATGAGTCACAAAGGAACGTGACTCTTCACAAGATAACGAGCCTAGAATCCCGGCGATAGCATATTATTGAGATTGCTCATGCGGCGAGATGCAATGCTCGACGTTGATTGTTCGTTGACCGAATCGTGATCGTCATTTGCTTCTCTTACCACTGCTATTAGCCATTAGAGTTTTTACTCCATCATCATAATCATTGACTAGATACGCGATACTTCACATGCAATTCTTTATTGTTTTTGCTTATTTTAGTTTTATATGGCATGTAAGAACTCAAAAAGCTCCTTTAGGTTTGTTTGTTTGGATTAGCGTTGGTTGTATTAGCATTATGTTGTACTTTCTCTTTTTATTAACGTATGTTTTCCCGTTGTCAAAAAAAATTTATCTGCTTTTTATGTGTGTGTATATTAGTAATAATTACTATCCATTCATTTATGTATATTTTAATTTGATACTTATTGTCTTTCTATTTTAATTATGATTATCCACACAAACATGTGGCTTGAGATTATCCATCAAAATGATCTACAATGAAGGTTACCAGACAAAATAGAAAACATATAATAACCTTTAGGCGTGACGGAGGTGGAACAATTGTTTAGAAGTCCAGCATGAATCTAATGGTTTATTTAATTTTTTGAAGCATGTTATTAATCAAATTTTTTATACTTACAATAAATATGTAAAAGGGTAATTTTTATATTTAATATCTTTGTGCATTGTAGATACCTATTTTATAATGCCTATTGAACACCTAATGATATATTATAATGTTTTTAACCAGCAGTTGAAAATATCAGGAATATGTACAATAGAATATCAAAATTTTAATATCTTTGTGTATTGTCGATACCTATTAATTATGGGAATTCTAAAAAAATAATACGAAATATGTGTTTACAATGACGGTATTATGAGGTAAAAGAGAAAGAAATAAAAGCATTTTCAGAATGGATATTAGAGGTGGCAGACGACAAAATTAGAGAGCCAAATCATGGTGAGGCTGCTATAAAGGTTTCTGATTATCACATCCAACACATATTTATTCCTAGAGGAACATTTATAGGAACCTAAAATTTTTCAAAAGAGAGGACTATTTTTGCTCCTACTCACGAGATTGTGGCTTGGTGTTACCACCATTTTTAGATATATGGTACCATTTACTATCTTGAGATATAAGATTGAAGCTGACTTCACCGTAACAGCTACAATCATCAAGACTAAAGAGGAACAAAAGAGGATCAAAAGTGTTAGTCTAGTATAAACACTAGAACAACTACAAGAGGGGGTGAATTATAGTTCGGGAGATTTTTGTACTTTTTGCGGATAATAAGACTTGAAAGATAATAAAGAGAAATAATATAAGGAAGAACACTCGAAGATCCTTTTAGCAAGGTTCTCTTCCTCAATTCTTTGGGAAGAAAACTTGATCTTTTATTTATTTATTACAACTTATTATAAATCAATCCTCACTTAGTTCCTCAAGGAACCAGTTTCCAGTCAACTTGTTCCCCCTGAACACGTGACTTCCTCACTTCTTCACTAGAAGTCTTCTCTTTCTCTTTCTCTTTTCTCACTCTCGAATACAAGATTTAAGTTCTCTCAACCCACAGTCTAAGATATTACAAATGTGTATGTTAAATGAAGAAACAATTACAAGAAAAACTTTTGAAGTAATAATTGACTTGATCTTCTATGAAAGTTCTTATGTTTTTCTTTGTACAATTTTCTTTCTTAGATAGCTGCTGCAATCCTTCCTTCCATCTGGACATGTAGTGCTTCATCTTCTCCTCAAATTTCGCAAGTGGAATAATGGGGATCATGGGACAATTTTTGTTGCACTTCCTGCATGCTTTTTGCAACAGAAATAAACCGTCTTGCACTAGCCGTTAGTGGCGAGTTGGTTGGAGAGCTTCAAGGAATCAGCTCCACAATCTTTGCCACGCCATGGGAGTTTATTGAGATATTCAAGGAATCAACTCCACGATCTCCTCCACGCTATTTTCCATCTAATTTCTTGCATAATAACAGTCACAATATATCTACTAACTCAAAAATCTTTTATCCAAAGATTTCTAAGTTACCAGAATATTAAACATACCATATGATAAAAATTCATAGAGTATAAGATAAATATCTTGACTTAGATTAAATAATTAATCTTTCTCAAGAAGATATAGATTCAAATTAGGACATTACATTATTTTTGGGTATTTATAATTTTTGCTTAAGTAAATAAATACTATATAGTAAAATTAACTTAAATATTTGGCATCATCAAAACATGGAATACAACAATATTTCCCCTTTTTATGATGGCAAATGATTGGAAAAAATTAAGAAAAACAAGAAAATAAATCTCAAGATAAAAACAAGAAAGAAAATAAAAACTCTAAGAAAAAAAAGCTTTACACTTAACTGTGACTAGGAACAGAGACAAAGATCATCAAGAAACACAATAGAGACTAAGAAATTTCAGAAAGTTTTTCAAGTGCCAACATCAAAACTAAGTAATGAAACCTGCAGCAGTAGTAGAGTCAACAATCTTAAAATAAGGCAAGTAACTCTAACATACTATCTCAGAATATTAGCCATCCACACATTCCAAGAGAAAGACACAGGAACAAGCATAACACAACAGAAGTATACCAGGAGCAGAGTTTAAGAAGCAAAAGAGAAGATTATGAGAAATAGAAAAAGAAAGCTGCATATATTGAAATACTTATTGTGATTGCCACAAGAAAAAGAAAAACAAAAGAAAATATGATGCAATTGTTCGTCAAATATACAGCCCAAAATCAAAATATTTAAGGTCTAAAGGAGCAGGGACTGGGATCAGGGAAGTTCATGAATGGGAAAGGACGCAGCAACATTTTCTATCTTGGTACACATGTTGAAGGCACCCTTGTTCATATCATGAAGAAGTTGATCATGCTGAACATCTTGATGTGCAATTCGAGCCTCCAAAGCTTGCACCCTTATTCCTAGTAGAGCAATTGAAGCTTGAATCTTCTTGAGTATCCTATGCAGATCCGAAGTAGACAGAAGAGGGAAACCCACAGCTTGAGAAGATGTTCCTGAAGGACCTTGCTCCTCCTCCAGGTCAATCATGATCCCACTAACCGGGTTCCTCCTAGGTTCAGCAAGCCTCTGGCTCTTCCTCACAGCCTGCTTGACCCCAGATCCTACATCCTCTTCTCTCTTCCTCTTGCTAGCAGGTGTAGCCTCCTTCTCCACCGTAATCTTCACCTCTTCAACCTCGAACCCCAACACACCCCCATTAACTTGTAGACTTAGGCGAGAGAAGGTGTCTTTGGTTAGGTAGTTCTCGGGTTCTAGGGCAAAAAAGGGTTTGGAGGGCAGTTTAATCTTGCACTTTTTTAGAATTATGGTAATGAGATTACCATAACCAATACGAATTTTGTGGGTAATGCAAAGAGTAAGGTGGGTGATGATTAAGGCACGGAGATTGATATGAATGTTGTTGGCAAGGCAGTACATGAGAGAAAGATCAAGGAGATTGGCTTGGGTTCTTTTTGAGGTGCGAGAAACAAGGAACCGCCAAACAAGTTGAAAAAGAAATTTGTGAAAAGGGCTTAGGTCTTTTTGAACCATAGACGGATCAGAGGGATGACCACAAAAAAAATTTCAAAACTTTTTCATTTTTAGCCCCACCCACATTTAGTTTTGCCTTCCCCTTCACATACTCCTTGTACCCAGCAACAGGTTCATGGAACCATTCACTCAGTTTTTGTTCATCAAACTGAACTAGATTTCCCCCAGCAACAGTGATACATAAACCATTTGTATTCAAAAACTTGGAACAAAATTCAGTCATCTCTATTTCATACAATCCCTCATGAATACATAAAATTCCCTACCATTTTTGAAACTTAACTGTAACAAGAAATTTCATCCACTTCACTTTCTTGCACCAAGCCAAATTCATACAAAAACCAATTAAAAATTTTGAGGACTTCGACTTTTTACCTATTTTCGTGGGAATCTGAATTTCTCTCTCTACTTCGTCTTCTTCCTCAATTTCATCTTCCAATTGCTTGGAAGAGAGTTCCAATTCCACCGATTCTTCTTTGCATGCAGAGGATTCTTGGCTTGAGACCTCGGTACAATTATCGCTTTCATCATATTCCACAAGAGGAGTTTTCTCATATGGAAGAGGGATACTTTCGGTGCTTGAGCGTTTGGGTGCCATGGAGATTAAGGTTTTGAGAAGAGATAGAAAGGAAGAGAAATTTTCGGATGTGATGGTTTTGCAGAGTGAATAATAGCGCGAGTAATGATGATATGGAGGGAAATGTTTATGAAGGGATTTTATGCGTGTGAAAGAAGGGTTTGTTTAATGTGGTGCTTTGCCCTTTTCTTAGACTTTCAATTTTTCATAAGGGCATACATTTTAATTTTTCGAAACAATGCAACGTATGAAAATAAGGAAATGGCAATTCGAGAAAAGAAAAAATAAAATAAAATAAAATAAAATAGGAAAAAAATAAAAATAAAAAAATAAAAGAGAGAAAAAGATTGAAGTATTTGAACTCATGCTTATGATACCTTCTAACTAAGTTAGTACTGTATTATTCTCAATGTACTAGTGAGGACACTAAGGGGAATATTATGAGACTAATGTGAGTTCTCAACCTTAACCAAGGTGTATGAATAAGATTCATGAAAATTGCAGGACACACTTAGCAATGACTATTACTTAGGTAAATGAATATAAAGGCATTTTCAAATTATTCTGATCATCCCTAGTTCCAAGCGTGTCTTTTCAAATCTATCTCTAAAAAGTAGTTTGGTCAAGATATCAGCTATTTGATTTTTCAGTGGGACAAAATTCAACTTTGACTAATCCTTTTTCTACATTGTCCTTTAAAAAGTGATGACGAATATGAATATGCTTGACCCTAGAGTGTTGTACTGGATCCTTGGAAATACATATTGTGCTAGTATTATCACAAAATATAGGAACACACTTAAATTTTATGCCAAAGTCACATGCTTGTTGTTTGATCCATAATACTTGGGAACAACAAGCGGCTGCTGCTACATACTCGGCCTCAGCTGTTGAAAGTGCAAACAGTGTTTTGTTTCTTTGAACTCCAAGAAACTAAGCTTGTTCCTAGGAACTGAGCAATTCTAGATATGCTTTTTCGATTTACCAAGTCTCCAGCATAGTCAGCATCATAGTAGCTAACTAGATGAAATATGTCACTTCGAGGATAGAACAAACAAAGATCATCACTTCCTTCCAAATACCTAAAAATTCTTTTAACTTAGGATTTGATTGGAATCTGGCACATAAACCAACACTAAAGGAAATATCAGGTCTACTTGCAGTTAAGTAATGTAGGGATCCAATCATACCTCTATATAGTTTCTGATCTATGGATTTACCACTTGGATCCTCATCCAACCTTGTTCTTGTTCCTATCGGAGTATGGTTGTTTTTGCTTGTTCAAGCCCATATTTTTTTAGTAGTTCCTTCACATATTTTTGCTGATGGATCATTGTTCCTCTTTCAGTTTACTTAATTTGCAACCCGAGAAAGCAGTTCAATTCTCCCATCATGCTCATCTCAAATTCACTACTCATTAGATCAGTAAATTCCTTACAAAGAGATTCATTAGTAGCACAAAAAATTATATCATTTACATAAATTTGAACTACTAGAATGTTTGTTCCTTTAGATCAAAGGAACAGGGTCCTATCAACTTTACCTCTTATGAAATCATGTGAAAGCAAGAATTTTGAGAGTCTTTCATACCAAGATCTAGGAGCTTGTTTCAACCATAAAGAGCTTTATCAAGCTTATAGACATGGTTTGGATGATCATGGTTTTCAAATCCGGAAGGTTGTTCCACATAGACATCTTCCATTAAATATCCATTTAAGAAAATACATTTAACGTCCATTTGGTACAACCTAAACCTCATGAATGCAGCAAAGGCAATCAAAATTCTTATGGCTTCTATTCTAGCAAAAGGAGCAAAGGTCTCATCGAAATCAATACCTTCTTTTTTATTGTACCCTTTAGCTACAAGTCTGGCCTTGTTTCTTATGATTGTTCCATGCTCATCCAGCTTGTTCCTGAAGACCCATTTTAGCCCAATTACCTTTTGGTTCTTAGGCTTGGTCTCAAGATAACAGACCTTGTTCCTCTGGAACTCATTCAGTTCCTCTTGCATGGCATTAAACAATCAGACTCTAGTAGGGCATCATTGTGATCTCGAGGTTATGTCATGGACAGAAAGGCTTGGAATGCACAGAAGTTCTTGAGTTGGGATCTTGTCTGAGTTTCCTTCTCAATGTCGCCTATGATAAGATCCAGTGGATGGGATCTTAGGTGTCTCCAGGGCCTTGGTTCAAAACCTCTTGTTCATGTTCCTTCAGCTTGAGATTCTCCAGTTGTTTCAATTTCTGGTTGTATTTCTTCTACTTGTGTTCCTTCATCTGCCTGTTCCTCTTGAGGAATAGGATCAGGAATAGTCATCTCGTTTTCAGGAATATGCTTATTATCAGTACCTACAGGTGCTAGTTCCTCATCAACATTGGTTGACTCTTTAGAGTGAGTCAATTCGGTTTTAAAATCATTTTCATAACATGGTACCTGCAGAGAGCTAGTTTCATCAAATATGATATGGACGCTTTCCTCAACACACACTATTTTTTTGTTATAGATTCTATACGCTTTACTATTTAAAGCATATCCTATAAAAACAGCTTTATCACTTCTAGCATCAAATTTTCCTAGATTATCTATACCATTGTTGTGTACAAAACATCTACAACGAAAGACTCTAAAGTAAGAAATATTGGGATTTCTTCCTTTGAGAAGCTCATAGGGGGTCTTCAAGGTAATAGGTCTCAGCATGACCCTATTGATGATATAGCAAGCGGTGTTTACTGCCTCTGCCCAAAAGTTCTTTAGAAGATTACTGGCTATTAGCATTGTTCTTGCCATGTCCTCCAGAGTACGATTTTTCCTTTCCACCACCCCATTTTGTTGTGGGGGCCTAGGAGTAGAGAAGTTGTGGTCTAGTCCTTCATTGCTGAAGAACTCATCAAACTTGGAGTTTTCAAACTGCTTACCATGGTTAGAACGTAAATGTTTCAATTTAAAACCACTTACCCTTTGAATTCTTTTTGTAAAGGTCACAAATTCATCAAAAGTTTCATCTTTGCTATGAAGAAAAATAACCCAAGTGTATCTTGAAAAATCATCAACAATTACTAGTACATATCTCATACCTGATCTGCTTTGGATACGTACAGGGCCACATAAGTCCATGTGAATCAATTCAAGTGGACTTTTTGTACTTACCATCTTCTTTGGTTTGAACGAGGATCTAACATGTTTTCCTTTTGCACACGCGCCACAAACTTCATGATTAGTTACCTTGATTGTTGGAAGACCAACAACTAAGTCTTTACCACTTAGCTTATGGAGAAAGGACATACTTGCATGGCCACACCTTTTATGCCAAAGGAGTGGTTCATTATCTATCGCACTTAGACAAGTCAGATTGTTCCTAGGAACCAGGTGTAGGTCAACAACATAAGTGTTTCCCTTCCTAGTTCCTTCCAGAATCTTGGTACATGTACCTACATCACTTACTACACAACATTCGTCAGTAAACTTCACATTGTTCCCCTTGTCACAAAACTGAGAAATACTAAGTAAGTTATGTTTCAAACCCTCGACCAAGAATACATTATCTATGGAATGTGACTAAGTTTTCCCAACATTACCTACAGCTACTATATTACCTGTAAGATTGTCTCCAAATGTCACAGTTCCTCCTTCATAGACTGAAAGTGGGAGAAATTTGGTTTTGTCTCCAGTCATGTGCTTAGAACAACCGCTATCGAGGTACCACAGGTTGTTCCCCCTCACTTTAGCCTATATCTAGAACAATTAGTTAGTGGTGGGAACCCAATTTGACTTGGGTTCCTCTGTCGGGCTTGAGTTCCTTTTGACTTTCCACACTTGCTTAATTAAGCAAGTGTTCATTTCAATATGTTCTCTCTAGAGGAACAGTCAGACACTAAGTGACCACTGTTCCCACAGTAAGAGCATACTCGGTTGCTTGGCAGATTAACATATTTTTTCATTTTATTTTTCTTCTTAAGATTGAAACCTAGTCCATTTCTTCCTTCATTTTTATACTTTTGTATCCAGCTTATTGGATCAGGAAGTTTTACTCTTGAAGATTCCAATCTCCCTTTAAGTACCAGATTTTTATATAAAACTGTATCAAATTCAGATTTTAATTTTTCGAAATTTGTTCTGGTATTCTTAGGGGAACTGGTTCCTTGAGGAACAAAGAGTTTCAATTATGCCATCTCCATATTCAAGAAGTAGTTTTCATTTTTAATTTTTTCAAAGGCTTCTTGAATACGTCGGTTTTCATCAAATATCTCAAAGAACCTTTCCTCAATACTTGCGTTTAAAGTTTTAAACCAGTTTGAATGTTCTTTGGTGACTTCCAAGGCATTCTCCATATTCTTCTCTCTAATGCAGATTGCCTTGTAATCATCTAAAGTCTCCAAAAGTAGTTTTATAAATTGGCTCTTTTTAAGTTCTAATAAATCTTGTTCAATAACATTAACACAAACATTATTGTTCGGCAAGTCCTCCTCATCATCTGTCTTTGCCATGAGACATAGATGAGATGTTTCTTCTTCAGGTTGTTCCTGATCCTCGTCAGAATCGGATTCCCCCAGGCTGCAACCATGCCCCTTCTCATTTTCGTTTTCGAGAAAGGCTTTTGTTGTTCCTTTCCTTTCTCCTTGTATTTTCCTTTACCCTTGTCATTTTCCTAAAGAGGACATTCCTTAATAAAGTGATCAGGACTTCCACATTTATTGCAGCTTAGCTTTGTGGGCTTTCTCGTGCTTTTCCCTTTGTAGTTCGTATTGAAGAACTTCTTGAACTTTTTCACGATCAATGCCCCTTCCTCATCATCAGTTTTGAATCATCTTATTCTTAAGATTTGAGAGCCAAGGCTTTAGGTCTACTAGGATCAGCCTCATGAGTTCCTAGGTGCAACTCATGAGTTAACAAGGAACCTGCAAGTTGCTCGATATTGAATGTTGTGAAATCCTTGGTTTATTGCAAAGCAGTGACTTTCGCCATCCATTTGTCATCATGTGGGAGACTCCGTAGAACTTTTCGAACCTGTTCCTCTGGAGTAATAGACTTCCCTAAAGAGTCAAGCTCATTTATAATGTTGGAGAACCTAGTGAGCATATCATGAACTGACTCTTTAGGCTTCACCTGAAATAACTCATACCTATTCATGAGCATATCTATCTTTAATCCCTTGACTTCGCTTGTTCCTTCGTGCTTAACCTGTAGAAATTCCCACATTTGCTTGGCTGATTTGCATCCCATGATTCTATTGTGTTCATGGGGACCAAGACCACAATGAAGAATCTTCTTGGCTAAGTTGTTCATCTCCATCTTATCGAAGTCAACTTTATCGATCATATTTTGAGAGAGGTTTGGGAATACTATATATCGCCTTTTTCATTTATCTCTGTGACTTCAAAGTCACAAATTTCAATCACTCTCTGATAGTTTTTAGCCTTAATGAAAATTTTCATACGATTCTTCCAGTATGGATAGTGATTGCCATTAAACGTAGGTGAACGTTGAGTTGAATAACCTTCATCCAATCTTTCTCTCGTAGTGTTCATGATTACCAGGTACTAGCTCCTCAATGTTAACTTATTTTGGAGGAACCGGGCTCTCATACCAATTTTTAGTCTAGTATAAACACTACAACAACTACAAGAGGGGGGGGGTCAATTGTAGTTGGGGAGATTTTTAAATTTTTTGCGGATAATAAGACTTGAAAGATAATGAAGAGAAATAATATAAGGAAGAACACTCGAAGATCCTTTTAACAAGGTTCTCTTCCTCAATTATTTAGGAAGAAACCTTGATCTTTTATTTATAAAAGTTATTACAACTTATTATAAATCAATCCTCACTTAGTTCCTCTAGGAACCAGTTCCAAGTCACCTTGTTACCCCTGAACACGTGACTTCCTCACTTGACTTCACTAGAAGTCTTCTCTTTCTCTCTTCTCTTTCTCTTTCTCTTTCTCTTTTCTCACTCTCGAATACAAGATTTGAGTTCTCTCAACCCACACTCTAAGAATATTACAAATGTGTATGTTAAATGAAGAAGCAATTACAAGAAAAACTTTCAAAGTAATAATTGACTTGATCTTCTATGAAAGTTCTTAAGTTTTTCTTTGTACAATTTTCTTTCTTAAATAGTTGCTGCAATCCTTCCTTCCATCTGGACATGTAGTGCTCCATCTTCTCCTCAAATTTCGCAAGTGGAATAATGGGGATCATGGGCCAATTTTCGCTGCACTTCCTCCATGCTTTTTGCAACGAAAATAAACCGTCTGGCACTAGCCGTTAGTGGCGAGTTGGTTGGAGAGCTTCAAGGAATCAGCTCCACAATCTTTGCAACGCCATGGGAGTTTGTTGGAGATATTCAAGGAATCATCTCCACGATCTCATCCACGCTATTTTCCATCTGATTTCTTCCATAATAACAGCCACCACATATCTACTAACTCAAAAATCTTTTATGCAAAGATTTCTAAGTTACCAGAATATTAAACATACCATATGATAAAAATTCAAAGAGTATAAGATAAATATCTTGACTTAGATTAAATAATTAATCTTTCTCAACAAGTTATAAATTCAAATTAGGACATTACATTATTTTTGGGTTTTAATAATTTTCGCTTAAATAAATAAATACTATATAGTAAAATTAACCTAAGTATTTGGCATCATTAAAACATGGAATACAACAAAAAGAAAGGTCTTCTTCATATATGAACCCTTAGGTGCTTCAAAAGCCGAAGAGGGATTGAGAACCATCAGACCAAGTAAGTACATGTGGCCCCAGCAGACATATATAAAGTTGTCACAATACAACAACAGCCAAAGCTACTTCTTCAGATTTATATGAGATATTAACAACTAGAGATAGCCATAATGTTACAACTTATCTAGCTTTAGAAATCATTAATTTGGAAAATGCAAAAGTGAGGAACAATAATTCCTCTTGAGTAGTTACTTCTTCACTAGAATCCTTATTGATGAAGAAATCAACAAATTCCTGAAAGCCACATTTGCTAGCACTAGCAATTTGGCGAAAGGTTGATAAACACTAGCTATACTGCTGGTTATATTATTTAACATGGTGAAAGATAGGGAGTTATATTCCATATTTACCTGTTGGAGAAGTCCCAGTAATAAAGGCAATATCAGGCAATGTTACAGTCATTGGCCCCCATCGGAACAAGAAGCAGTTGATGGCAGGGTCCCAACAAGCCAATAAAGCAGACAACATGGCTCCATCAAAGGGAATTGTTTCATAAGAAGCCAATCTCAAGAAGCGCAATATTTTTTTTCTTAGACCATTTATCATGAAAAGGTTTCATGCGTACAAACCAGGCTCTTGCATCCACTCCTGAAATCCAACATTTTAAAAGGCTTGCTGGATAAAGGCCAGTGCAAATATTGGAGAGATTTTGGAGCAAATGGAATTGTTCTGGATTTATTATCTTCTAAAATAATATGATCCAAGAACGGATTGCATTGTTGCTCTAAGATTGTTTGGCGCCTTGTTTTTTGAATCTTGAAAGGAAAACAATGACCAATAGTGGCAGTTATGTCCTCTAAGGGAGTACTAAAGTTAGTGCTTTTATTCACATACCAGAACACTTGAGACTTAGAAGTCCCAAGCTTCATTCTAATGGCGTTGCATAATTGACGAACTGCCTCAGATTTCATGGCGTCACTTTTCATAGCAAGTGCTTCACGAATTTCATCTTCACGAACTCTTTCATTAGACATGATGAATTGAAGTTTGGTGATGGTTGTGAATTTGTAAATAAATGAATTAAATTGGTCTGAAAGATCTTAAATTTTTCTAAAATCCTTGAAAAGGGTATTAATGGAGAAGACAACCAAAATGAAACAATTTAAAAAGAAAACACGTGCACAATGCGTGATATGTTTTATTTTGGATCATGATTTAATTGGGTCATGTTAAAGCCTAGTTTTAACAAATTATAATGTAAGGTCCCGAAGTCATATTAAATAGCCCATTTCCAAAGGGTGCGTGACTTGAAAGCCCATATTAAGGGGCCAGTTACTTAGAAGCCCATTTCAAAGGGCGTAACTTTTCATTGTTAAAGAGACGGTAAATTGCTTTATAGAAAGGGGTAAGTGTTATGAAATTATCACACTACTCAGCTCCTGAAACAACACCCCCAAAAACCTATCTACTTAACATCATTCTCCAAAAGACCTTTTATCTCTAGAAATGGATGCTTCTCAACCGTCCGCCGAGTCTTTGCATTACCGGGATTTAAGAGATCAACCCACAAGAGGTTAACCATCCCTTCCTCCCTCCTCCAGAGATACCAGAAGAGAGAGAAGAATAAGAGGAGGAAAGAAGAGGAATAAGAAGAAGACGAGAAAAGTACTCCTCCATAATCAGATAAATCTGATGATGATGAGGAGGATGAGGATGAAGATGACGATGAGCCCTCCGCCAAGCGGAGGAAGGTTGACGAGGAAGATCTCCTCGAGGAACCTTTCGCCAGGGAGGAACACTTCTTCTACCCTCTTGGAGATGGCTCTGATGATTATGATGGGGACGATGATAACACCTCCATTGAAGACTCTGATGGCGACAAGGCACGGTCTTCAAGGGATTAGACCTAGGCCTAGAGTTTAGAATTCTAAATTTCTAAACAAAAATTGTAAATTTTTATCCTAAGACAAAATTTTTAATCTAGGTTGTAAATTTCCCTTTTTAATTAGTGAAATTTAGTTTTTACATTTTCAGGTTTTTACAATTTTTATACATGACTACATTGTTTATTTATTTTGTTCAAACTAAATTGTGCAAATTATATTATGTTATTAAAAATAACTTTCAAATCATATAATGCAAAATCTACGCTTAAGATTAAATGGAGGAGAAATAAAGTATCTTTTGGGATGCTAACTCTGAAAATGTATCAATGAAATGGAAAGAAGTTACTTCAAAAAGTAATAATTACCATCTAACTTCACACGCCACTAATGGCCAACTCCTAGCAGTGATATGACACATTAAGGGTAAACTCATTCCTACCCACTAGCGCCATAACTTGAAGTGATTAAGATCAATTATAAAAATAACGTGATATACTATCCAAAAATATTTTATCAATCGCTTCATAAACCCCTAACAAAAAGGGATGAAAGTTACGGTAATCGTATTATAAATATGTTACTCTACCATAAAAAAACCCAGAATATTCTTGAGAATGGCTAATCAACAAATTGCTCCTTCATTAATCTTTCCTGGAGAATGTTGGAGACATAGATTTGATAAAGACATTACACAAGAAGATCGGGAGGAGTTCAAGGAAGAAGAAACGAAAATATGGCAATCCAAAATCATGAAGCTCTTTGGAAGGGACCTAAAGGTCCAACCTGGACATTTGGAGAAACAAAGGTCTATTGGTGTTATTATGGGAAGTGATGTGGACTTCCTAGCACTAAATTTATGGCCAAAAATGGAAAACAGAGATTTATTGAAACTCCTAAGCATTTGCAAGGCACGGGGAGAGTGCATTGCAAAACAATATTTTCCTCCTAAACTCGCATTGAAGTATCATAGGTCCATAGTCAATGAGAGCAGTTTGGGCGTTTCCACTAGAAAGTATAGGGTAGTCCAAGTGGACGAGAATATGAGTTTCAAAAAACTCATATAGAATAAATGTGCATGTCTCTATCATAAAGAGGCATCCCTATGCTCTTAGATGATGATTACTCATATGATAATGATCCTGATGTAGATGAACATGAGGAGCCGCAAATCACCATTAGCTTTGCCCTTCATCGTGCTTGATAGATCAAGCGGTAAGGCAAATATCTTAGTAATCATAGTGATAGTACATAGTTTGTATCTTCCTAGAAAACTATGTACTTATATAAACTAAAATATATTTTAGTTCAGTTAATAATTGTCTTTTTAAAGATATTTTATTATTAAAAAATATTATATCAATCAATGAAGTAACTGTTATTTTTGTTGTTCCTTATAACTTCCATATCAAATAAAGACTACGGGCTTCAATATCAGGATTTGTAAAATGCCTGATAACCCAAGGAAATAATTTTAGGCCCAAATGCCTAAAAAGTGGTATATTAATTTTAAGACTTATCAAGAAATTGATAACCTTGAAGTATACAATAATCAGCAAAAAGTCCATAAACTTCTCGAAAAAAAGGGTCAAAGTACTCAATTACTCACTGATCCTATAAGTTATTATGAAAGTAACCATTGAACAAATCAACTGGTAATTTAAGGGACTTAGCCATAGCATCCGATCATCACATCATCACATTTTCATTTCAAAAAATCAAAATGAACAATGAAGCATATGCAAACTAGCATCTGAGTTTGATGATGATTGTTTCAATCATCGCTTCGGCCTCAACAATATAGAGGAAGATAAAAAATTCTTCATCACAAATGAGAGGGTCAGATGGGCAGAAAAAATGGAACGTATCTTTGGCGATGAACCTGTAATGGGGCCAAGAGATCCTATGCTGGCCGAATCAAGCGCTACAAAGGTTAGTTCAAATATTGATCTCTTGTCTTCCAATGTATGGCCCAAATTGGACGAGAAATCACAAGACGAATTGCTAACATACAATTTGTAAGAAGTGGGGAAAAGAGGTTTCCACTGTCTCAAATATCCCAAGGCCTCAAAGGATGAATTGGGTCTACGCCAAGAGTTTAACTCTTTCTTGCACTGAGTCCTCCTCCCTCAAAGTGGTGAGGATAGAAGAGGGCCAAGACGATGGAGGATGGTGCACTTTAAGCGCATGTGCAAACTATGGGAGTTGTTGGTCCAAGAAAACTTCTTTTCGTGGATGTACATCGTGTTGATCGACATGAGGTACGCTTGAGACAACATATACCACAAGATCGTCTTCGATGCAAGGTTCAACAACTCCCCTTAAGAAGGTTACTACCTTGCAGTTATCAGGAGAAGTGCAAGTCACGAGTTAGAAACCGACCGAATATAAGGCTATGGTAGAGACAGTGTGTAGGGATCACTTCCAAATGTTGTCTCTAGACCCCTAGTATTTTCAATTAAAATGTAACTAATGATCTTATCTTCATAAAGATAAATCATAATATAAATATAATGAAATTACCTCAAATGGTAATCTTATTAAATATATTTTCAATGATTCAATTGCTTTAACATTAGTTTTTGGTTCACCAAAGTGAAGTAAAAACAAACACGTGTCCATTTAATACTTATACTCCATAAAAAAATTGTCCCCATAAAATTAGACAGTTAAGGGAAATTATCGGACATTTAAGGCATCAAGGTCTTTATATAATATATATATATATATATATATCTGTGTGTGTGTGGGGGGGGGGGGTGTTTCTAAAAGATTCAAAACTTAAAATCAAAATGGATTACACATATTGTAATAACCCTATTTTTGAGAGCGTTTATTTAAACGTTAAATATATTTATTAAGTTAATTATGTTTTAGAAATTCTTATTTTATTTGAGTTATGGAGTATGAATTTTATTTGTCGAATTGTAAAATATTTATTTACTTAATTTTATGAAGTTATTATTGTTAGAAATTTATATATTGAGTTTTATGTGCAACTAGTTGAGTTGTATTTCGCCCAAAACAGAAACCCAAAACCCCCTGTTTCTTTTGGTTGTCGGTCAAGTGAGGACTAAACCCCAAAATCCTCAAACCTTCTATTTATTTCTTCTTCGAGAAACCCCAAACCCCAATCGATGAAACCCCAATCTCCATGAAAAAGAAAACCCCAAACCCATTCTCTCTCTCGTCCCCTGCTTCGTGCCTCGCCAGAATCCGGTTGTTTCATCGCCAGTGACGCGCGTTGTCTTGACCTTGCTGCTCATCGGAGCTGTGCGTGTGGTGCTGCTCGCAAGCCACCACGCTGCTGTTGTTGTTGTTATTCCCCTGTTTTTTCTCTCTCTTTGTTGTTCTCGTCGGTGTCCCCAGTTCGTTGGACTTGCTGCTGCTCGTCGATGCACTGCTATCGTCGGTGCTCCGCCACTGTGTACCAAATCCTCGAAACCCCCTTTGTTCCTCTGTTCTTCGCTGCTACATGGATGGCAGAGGTATAAAGCTTTGTACCTCTTGTTTCTATATCTGATTTCTTCTTTGTTTTCTTTTGGGGAAAAGTTAATCTATTCTAGTTTGAAGTTAGATTTAAGTTAGCTAGAAACATTAGGTTTATTTCAAATAACTTAGTTGTTAGGGAGTTGTTGTTGCTATTGTTTGTGATATTGTTTTGTTGTTCTTGTTGTTCTTGCGATGTTGTTAGCATTGTTATTACGTTGTTGTCGTTGTTGTTATTGTCGTTGTAGTCATTTGTGGTGGTTATTGTCGAGTTGTTGTGGTAGTTGTGGTGGAGTTGCTGTGAAGTTGTTATTGTCGTTTTTGCTCTGTTGTAATAGTGTTGTTGGGTTATTGTTGTTCTGTTGTTATGGTTGAGGTTATGTTGTTGATGAGGCATCGTCGTTGTGAAGCGTTGTTGTTAGTTGTGGTTAGTTATATGATCTAAAGATATGTACAATTAGTTTACAGAATTTAGAATTAACAGTTTGGAATCATGGTTGTAAAGGACTTCTAAATTGGAAATTGATTATGATTGTGTTTTTAGTTTAGATTAGTTTAAGATTGGTTATTGATTATCTTTAGAATTGTGAGGTGATTATTGGAGGATGATTTTGGAGTGAAGAATCATTTCGGGTTATGAAGTTGATTGTGTTGTTAGAACTGGATTGCATTTCAGATAACTTTTATGTTTAGTAAAATCATTTACTTATGCCCTTCTGTGTGTTCATCTCTCTTTTCTGTTTTCGTAAATAACTTCGTACTATGGCCATAGATATGAATGTGATGATGAAATTTCATTGTTTGATTATGAATACAAAACTGTTTTGCTGGCTTAGTTTATGAACTGTAAATAGGAAGTGGGCAAGGTATGGGTGGAGGACGGTTACTCTTTTGACCTGATACAGTCGGCTACGCTCTATAACGAACCTTGGGGGTAGTATTGCTGGGCTCCATAACGAACCTTGGAGATAGCGTTTGTCCAAAGCATGTACTTGCCACTAATCTGTCTAAGAGAGTGAGTTATGCCAGCGTTGTAACGAAAAGAAATGATTTAACAAGTAAAATGTTTATAACGGGTTGAAGTAAAGGTTACGAGTTCTCCACTCATTTTGGAATTTTGTTTGTTTTGTATTTTCTTCTCTGAATTTGCAGATTTGGTGTTGTGAGCTCGGAATTTGAAGTGGAGCAAGATAAAGATATTGTCGTATATCTAGATAGTTGATTTGAGAATAGTTATTTATATTTCGTTGTATATAATTTGTGGGAATATTAGTCGAGATATAGGTGTAATTAAGGTTGTTTTCCGCTGAGATTTGCTCCAAAACATATGCCATATCCATTAAAATGCCCATATTATCACAAAGGCATTAAATGTCATATATGGAGATAAAGATAAAATTATTAAGAATGAATCCACCAAATGGGTTTCTTCTATTCAAAAATATTTTGGAGATAATCTTGTCATACAACAGGATCTGAAAAATAAAAGAGGATCTAAGGCCTTCCAAATAGGGTCCAATTTAGACCTGAACTGGATATTTCCTAAACTCTAAAGGAATGATCAAGCTACATCTCTTATGGTTTAGAAATCATGGGGTAAAGTCATTACGGAAGAAATATGAAAACCTAACATGCCTTGGCTCTATCTAAAGAAGCTCTTTGTCAAGGGAACTACAAAGAAAATAAAAATCTATAGTATGGAGGAGGGGTCATCATCAAGAGATGTGGTACAATATAAATGTACATGTCAAATTTGCTACGATCTCATGACCTATGATGTAAGTCCTTGTTGGTTATCATTAAATAATCCTACAAGTTTTGCATCTTGTGGTTTTCACAATGGCTAGAAAGAAAGGTGAAGGAATACACGAAAGGTTATTCTTCTCAACCTGCAAATTCAGTCATTTTAAAATAAGGTTCATCGACCACCTTACAACAATGTAGGAAGTCACATTCAGAATACTACTAGATGATATTGGCTACAACCATTAAAGTCCTTCTCTGCTCATAATTTGTGGGTGCTGAATACATCACTCCATAAATCAGGGGGGTAATTTGTAGTTACCACCATTTTTAGATGTATGGTAGCATTTATTATGGTACATTATATTAACCTCAAAAGGTTTAATTTCACCTTAATATGAAGGCCCAACTAGAGCATAAAGCCCATTGGACGACGCCGACGTAAGTTAGAGTTAACAGAAGAAGATCGTCAAGACCATCAGGAGATGAAAGTCAAGAATAATAAAAGTGTATGTGGATAAATAACAATCATGAGACGGATCCACATAAGGAAGAACGTGCAAGGCTACAGTTATTCAGCGCTAGAAGACGATTGAGATTTGAATCAAAGATGATTTAAATGTTTTCCCTTCAAGTGAGCACAGAAGTTACATAACACGTTTCTCTATAAATAGGGGAACGATCATCAAGCAAAAAACAAAAAACAACATACAACAGTTTGCATATACTCTCTTCTTAGCGTAGCCTAGCCTTAGTCTAGCCAACCCACTTATGGGGTTATAGTTTAGTTCCTTAGACTTAGAACATGTTATGGCGACAAGTTCTGTAATTCTCCGATTGAAGCAAGTTAATATGGATGCAAAGGCACTTGTTATCCATGAACCTATTGACTTGAACATGGACACTCTAGGGTTTGAAATCAAGAGTAAGAATCAAGTCTTGGCTTGTATGGTGATATGGGACATGGATGGCGTGGGATGGAGTGAAGAGGAGTCTTAGTTCTGTTAGGATTACTTCTTGCTTGCTACATAGAATCCTAGTTCTGTTAGGATTGTTATAATTTTTATCTTCTTAGTTTATGTTTTCCTAGTTGGATTAGCATAAGTTGTACCCCATATAAGGGGCGTTTATTTCATTAATACACATAGATTATTTTGAGTTTAAACTTACTTGTGATTATTTGCTTAAGAGCTTATTAATCAAACTATTAAAGATTCTTCAGGAGTGTTGAATTTTTAGTGTTAAACATCTTAAATTCAGGAGTGATTTTAAGAGTGTTTAGATTCTTGTATTCAAGTTTCAAGAGTGATCTTGAGTCAAGAAATATCCCTAGTTCGACTATTATCCTTGAGTGTTCGAGTTCTTGAAGTCTTTTCTTCAAGATTTATATTCATAACTTGATTATTACACTTCTTGGTTTAGTAATCATATCAAGTGGTATCAGTTTTCCAGGGAGGAGAGAATAGAAAGGATTCTCTTTGATCAACCAAGATCCAAGGGCATCAACAAGGTTCGAAGCTTGCAATTGGTTCGAGTACTACAACAACTTCAAGACTCGATCTTTTGCTACCAAGAGTACTCAATCTTGACACCTCAAGATTGTTAGAGCAAGGGTTAAGAAGGGTTTTTACATCCAAGAACCAATCTTTCACGTCCAAGATTGCATCTTTCACATCCAAGATCCATTCTTTAAGTTCAAGAAAGGAGTAACAACCATCAAAGAACACTTAACCATGACATCCGAGATGGATAAGCTTGCCATGGTTATGCAAGCACTAGCAAATTCACAAACTGAGTCACAAATTCGACTCAATGAGAATACTAATACAATCAATGGTATTGGCAGTCACATGAGTATGTTGGAGGCACGCATGAATGCCATTACAACCATCATAACCAAGAAACTTATTCCGAACAGTGCTAACTACATATGCGCCAATTCGGACGAAGAGGGAGATGAACGTGAAGAAAGCTCATCCAAGAACACATACAATGATGATCGTGGCTTGAAGCTGGATGATTACACTAGAGATCGCAATCCAAAAGACCTGTTGGAGTGGATTCGACAACTAGAGAAGGTGTGTGACTATCGAGGTTTTGATGAAAAGAACAGATTCAAGGTTGCCTCCATTAGGCTCGCGAAATATGTTGGTATATGGCTCGAAAGTTTGAATGCATAAAGGGTCAGGAAAGGTAAAACAAAGTTGTGTAGTTGGGCAAAGTTGAAGGGAAAGCTTAAAGAAAAATTCTTGCCTAATGATTATGAACAAAATCAGTTCATAAGGCTCACTACCATAAGCCAAAATACACTTAGTGTACATGAGTACACCATGGAGTTCAACAAGTTAGGGCTTATATGTGACATAAAAGAGAAAGAACAATACAAGATTGCAAGATAGATCAAAGGCTTGAATCGACACATAGCCAAGAAAGTAGAAGTATCAACTTATCACTCCTTTGAGGATGTAATAAAATTGGCTAAGAAATTCGAAGAACATATATGAGAAGGACGAGAGGCCTAAGAGCTCTTACACACCTAAATATGATCCTAATGCTAAAGGCAAGGCTATAGTTCCTTATTCAATGTGGTATGAAGGACCTAAGAACCTCACACCACCTAAAGAAGACACTAGAGTGGAGAAACCTAAGGTGGCCGTACCTAAGGAAAAGTTTGAAGAGATGAGAAAGTGTTTCAAGTGTCAAGAAAGAGGACATATAGCAAGTAATTGTCCTACCAAAAGAGCCCTCACCATGAGACAATTCTTGGCCTTACAAGAAGAGGAGGATGTCTATGACTTCATCCCTGAAGAAGAGCACCACATAGGGGAAGAAGAAGATGCTTTTGTTGAGGATGATACAAGGCTAATATGGGTCATAAGACGCACCTTACATGTCGACCATACACCTAGCATGGAGCAAAGGGATAATCTTTTCCACATTAGATGCAAGGTAGGTGATTATACATGTAATGTGATCATAGATATGGTTCTTGCACTGATGTGATTGCATCTGAAGTTGTATCAAAATTAAGTCTAACTACAAAGGCACACCCTAAGCCTTACAAGTTGAGTTGGCTTGATGATAGCACTAGTATGAGAGTGAAGAAGCAAGCTCTAATTGCATTCTCTATAGGGGGTTATAAGGATGAACTATGGGGTGATGTTTTACCTATGAGTGCGTGTCATCTTCTACTTGGAAGACCATGGAAATTTGATAGAAAGGTCATTCATGAGGGGGATTCTAATATGTATTCAGTGTTGGTTGGCTCTAAGAGGGTTCGATTGCAGCCCCTAGCTCCTCATTCATTGGCGCCAAAACAACCACCTAAGACACCAAGTTTTTTTCTAAATTCAAAGGAGTTCGAGCAAGAAGTGGAGGAACAAGGTTGTGCTTATGCCTTGGTTGTTAGACATGCTACCACAAGTATCAAGACTCCTAGTAATGAGAAGCTTGAATCATTGATGAAAGAGTTTGCGGATGTCTTTCTTGACGAGTTACCACAAGGACTCCCACCCTTAAGAGGTATAAAACATGCTATTGATCTTATACCTGTCACCCCTTTACCTAACAAGCCTGGTTATAGATGTGATACAGTAGTTACTAGGGAGTTGTAATACCAAATTGAAGACCTCATTGAGAAGGGTTATGTGAGGGAAATCATGAGTCCATGTGTTGTGTCAGCTTTACTAGTTCCTAAAAAAGATAGTACATGGAGGATGTGCATAGATAGTTGGGCAATCAACAACATTACAATCAAGTATAGGTTTCCTATGCCTATATTGGAGGATATGTTGGATGAGTTACGTGGTGCATCAATCTTTTCTAAGACTGATCTTCGAAGTGGCTATCACCAAATGAGAATAAGAGAAGGGGATGAGTGGAAGATAACATTCAAGACCAAGCAAGGCTTGTATGAGTGGATCGTCATGCCATTTGGCTTATGCAATGCGCCAAGTTCATTTATGAGGTTGATGAACGAGGTACTTTGTCCTTTTCTTAACAAGTTTGTGATTGTTTACTTAGATGATATCCTAATCTATAGCCACAATGTGGAGGAGCACTTGTTACATTTGCGTAGCCTCTTCATGAAACTAAGAGAACAACAACTCTATGGTAAGATGGAGAAATGTAAGTTTCTAGTACCTAGAGTGGCGTTTTTGGGATACATTGTATCACAAGAAGGAGTTCATGTTGATCCTAAGAAAGTAAATGCAATTTCATCTTGATTAGCACCTAAGAATGTGTATGAGTGTCGAAGCTTTCATGGATTGGAATCATTTCATAGGAGGTTCATTCGAAACTTCTCTTCTATCATGGCAGCTATCACTAAGCTATTGAAGAAAGGAGAGTTTAATTGGACTTCTTTAGCACAACAAGCATTCGAATATATCAAAGGTAAGTTATGTTGTGCTCCTGTATTAGTACTTCCAGATTTACACAAGTTGTTTGAGGTGGAATATGATGCAAGTGGAGTAGGGATTGGGGTTGTTCTATTCCAAGAGAAGCGTCCAATTTCGTATTTTAGTGAGAAACTGAGTGGTGCTAAGCTCAATTATTCTAACTATGATAGAGAATTCTATGTTATTGTACGTGCCTTGGATCATTGGTCACACTATTTAAGACTAAAATCATTTATACTTCATTCTGATCATGAAGCTTTGAAGTATATCCATGGACAACAAAAGCTCTATCATAGACATGCTAAGTGGGTGGAGTTTCTCCAATCTTCTACATTTTCTTCAAAGTACAAGTAAGGTAAGGCAAATTTGGTGGCAGATGCACTATCTAGACGTTCCTACTTATTGACAATTGTGGCTGCACACGTGTTAGGATTCGAACACTTGAAGGAACTATACAAAGAAGATGTTGATTTTACGGAAAAGATGGCTCATCCAGAGGGTCTATATGTGGTTCATGAAGGTTTCCTATTCAAGGGAAACAAGTTATGTGTGCCTAAGTGTGGCGTGAGAGGACTCCTAGTAAGGGAGGTCCATAGTAGAGGTGTGGCTGGTCATTTTAAAGTGTAAAAGACTCTTGACACTCTTCAAGAGAATTTTTATTGGCCACACATGATCAAAGATATTCACTTGGTGGTTACACATTGTGCTGCTTGTCAAAAGGCTAAGAGTACCTTTCCTAAGGGTCTCTATACACCTTTACCAGTCCCTAATCAACCTTGGGATAATGTGAGCATGGATTTCATAGAAGGGTTGCCTCGAACTCAAAGGGGGAAGGATGCCATAATGGTAGTTGTGGATCGTTTCTCTAAGATGACTCACTTTGTTCCTATGCACAAGACTGATGATGCAACACATGTAGCTGAATTATACTTTAGAGAGATCGTTAAGCTACATGGAATACCAAGGAGCATTATATTTGATAGGGATTCTAAATTCCTAAGTCATTTTTTGAGGTGTTTGTGGCGCATGATAGGTACTAAGCTACTCTTTAGTACTAATCATCACCCCCAAGCAGATGGTCAAACTGAGGTCACCAATCGCACTTTGGGGTCTTTACTAAGAGGTTTATTGAGTAAGACACAAAAGGATTGGGACATCAAGCTTGCTCATGCAGAATTTGCATACAATAGGGCACATTCATTTACTACATCTTATTCTCCGTTTGAGGAAGTGTATCGTGTTAATCCCTTGCTTCCTATCGATTTTATTGATATGCCTAAACATGACATACATACGGATCGGATGCAAAAAAGAGGTTGGAAGCATTTCACAAGACTTATGAGCAAGTAAAGGCTAGGATTGAGAAGATGAACATCCAATACAAGACAAGGGCTAATAAAGGGCGCAAACAACATAGATTCAAGGTTGGTGATCTTGTATGGATACATTTGAGGAAGGAAAGGTTCCGTAGCAAGAGGAAGAATAAGCTCATGCCTCGAGCAGATGGTCCATTTCAGGTAATTGGAGTCATTGGAGATAGTGCTTACAAGATAGACTTGCCAGATGAGTTTGGAAATGTGAGTGCTACCTTCAATGTGGGTGATCTATCTCCTTACTATAATGATGAGAATTTGAGGGCAAATTCATTTGTGGAGGGGGAGAATGATATGGATGCAAAGGCACTTGTTATCCATGAACCTATTGGCTTGATCATGGACACTCTAGGGTGTGAAATCAAGAGTAAGAATCAAGTCTTGGCTTATGTGGTGACATGGGACATGGATGGCGTGGGATGGAGTGAAAAGGAGTCCTAGTTCTGTTAGGATTACTTCTTACTTGCTACATAGAATCCTAGTTATGTTAGGATTGCTATGTTATTATATAATATTATATAATATATATATATAATTATAATATATATATATATATATATATATCATAGATATTTTATAGTTATATAGGATAAACATGTGCTTGTACATGGTTATCTTTAGGCGTGTGATTTAGGATAGAATTAGTTTAATTCTTATCTTGTTAGTTTATATTTTCCTAGTTGGATTAGCAGAAGTTGTACTCTATATAAAGGGTGTTATTTCATTAATATACATAGATTATTTTGAGTTCAAACTTACTTGTGATTATTTGCTTAAGAGCTTATTAATCAAACCATCAAAGATTCTTCAGGAGTGTTGAGTTTTAATGTTAAACATCTTAAATTCAGGAGTGATTTTAAGAGTGTTTAGATTCTTGTATTCAAGTTTCAGAAGTGATCTTGAGTCAAGAAATATCTCTAGTTCGATTATTATCCTTGAGTGTTCGAGTTCTTGAAGTCTTTTCTTTAAGATTCATATTCATAACTTGATTATTAGACTTCTTGGTATAGTAATCATATCACAAGTAACCATGGAGGTAACAACCTTCGTGCTTTCTCTTTAGTTGTCTAGCCTAGCTTTTCCTTTTATGTGTTGTAAAATCTTTCTTCAAGTTTGTGGTATGTATGGGAATTTTTTTGCTTTAATTAAAAGATTAATCAATGTGTACTCTATTTATTGCATTTCGCATGAATTTAATAAGCGTTGTAGTTTAATCATTAATTAAATTGCAACGAAGTACATTAGCAAGGTTATATCTAATTAAAACCGGTTGTAACACCCCCAAATTTCTCCACTTTAAAAATTTATGCTTTCGTAAAATACTTGGAGAAACATAAGGGTATTACCGCCACGTCTAAATACATTTTGGCAATACCATAACTTGATACACAAAATACGCAGTGGAAACTTTTAACTTTATTTATAAAAATAATATTATTATCCAAACACCATAATACTAATATGAAAAGTCTAAAGAGTACTAAAATAGTGATCTAGTTCTAGTGATCCCAAAAGGTTCCTCCTATGCATCATGAATCATCAATAGACCTGAAAACTACTCCCCGGCCCGTAAGTAAAGTAGGGCAAAGCCAAAACAAATAGGAAATACGAGTCGGTTGAAATACTGAGTACAATTACATGCAAGACTTGTAAATTTTGTAAATATATAATTCACATACTTTCATAAACATGTTTTATTTCGCAATCTAGTAATAAAAGATAAGATTAAACCATTCTTAAATCCACGTTACCACGAAAGAATATATCTCCTTTAATAGTTTCATTAAAAGTGAAAAACAATAAGATAAGAAATTAACTTAAACCCCTTTCCTTGATCTACAGATCCTAAGTGTGCACACCCCAAGCAAGTATCCCTTTATGAATACAAAGACATTGGAGTAACCTTGATGCCAAATAGTGGACTTGGAAGAACCCTTCTTGAACAAAGCCAAGGGGTAATTGTAATAAGAATAACATAGGGGTAAACTTTTCCTTTAATTCAAATAAAGAATTATGATAAACAAACTTATTTATAGGGGATTAAAAAAATTATTTAAACTTTTCAAAATAAAACTCATGCTAATATTTTTGAGTTACTCAAAGCCACTGATTTGCAAAAGTGGATTCATTCATATATTAAGAGTTGGATGCCTATACATGCAAACTGTTTTTTTTTTTTTTGTTTTTCTAAAACAAACAAAACAATATTTGGTTGGTTTAGCATATTTACGAGTCAACAAAGCAAGAGAAAGTACAAGCATTTATCTAGCCTAAATGATAACAAGGTTCGATTAAACCAATTGCATATGCCAATTTATATAATTTATACTAAAACAAACATAACTAATGTATACATATAACAGTTAAAGATCAAGCCACGTAAACGTATGTTGATAATTCACGAAACAAGAAAATCAACTAGTAAAGGAATGCTCATGAATGAAATCCTCCTATCAATTATAACTAGTTCTAATCAAAACGATGAACAATATATGAACTCTAAAATAAAATTATGCTAAACTAACTAATTGTAAACATGATTCATGCTCAAACAATAAAAACATGTTTTTAAAAAACTCAAAAAGATCAAAAACTAGAAATTAAAACAACTTGAAAAAGAGTACTTACAAAACCTCGGTGAAAAACTAAAATTACTCAAAGAGACCACTCACTTTAGGGAAAACTTTATAAAGAACTCTCAAGACTTTTGGTGAAGAGAAAGTGAAGGATTAGAGGGGTATTTATAGTGTAAACTAGGATAGAAAAGAGGTAAAACTTTCCTAAATTATTAAATTAGGGAAAAATGAATGTAAAACATTTCTTACACAATGCAAAGCTGCCATGCAACTGTAGTTACAGCAGAATTTTTTTTTGAATTTTCCTTTATTTATAAAAATTCTTTTCTAAAATCAATTTTGTTTGATTTTAAAGAGATTGTTAAATATTCCCAAATCAATTAAAATCCCATACTTTCTAACTCAATATAAATCTCATAAAAAATTGATTTTATAATACTTAACCAAATATTTTAAATTTATAAATTTTTCGGTTTTTTTTCTTTAAAGAAACCGATTTTTCAAAACAACACTTATAAAAAAATCCGAAAATTACATACTAAAATGTATAATATTATTTTATTACCCAAAATTGAATTTTGGATTTTATAAAATTATTTATCAAATATTTTTTTAAATAATTAATTAAATAAATAAGATAATGACAAGAGCAACTATTATTAAAAAAAAATTACTAAAATAACCTTTAAAATTCAAACTATATTTCCCTCCAAATGATTCCCTCCAATGTGATTTTAAAAATAGTTTAAAAAGAGTTTTGAAGATAAAATTTAGAATTGTTTTAAATAATCTCAATAAATGCCTAAAAAATACGGGGTATTACAGCGGTAACCCCAGGGACTAAGCCTCATGTGGCATTCAGTATCAAACTATTGGATGTGCATTGACTTATTTGCAAGGTCAACAAACTGATTTGCTCCAACACCTTGAGATGGCGAATGCTCATGTTCGAATTTCCCTGGAAGAGACCATATATTTAAGTTCGTATGCAATATGTAAGGAAGAGTAGGACTATTAGTGGGTTGGGATATAACCCAAACCAAAACCACAAATATACAGTTTGACATTTTCCAACCCAAACCACACCGTAGTTTTTCCCAAACCAACCCAAACCCACTGCACGAAACGCAGTTTGGTGCGGTCCGTTGGCGGCATAACCATTTTTTCCTCCGCGACATGAGTTTCATAATCTAAGAATTATAAAAAAATTAAATATTTGTGGACTATGGTTGTAATTAGCGATACACGTTGTTAGAAAAGTAACTCATAAATTACTAAAATACGTAGTATAAAGTTGTTGAAAATCCAATACATATAATTCTCTAAAACTAGATACTAAGATACAAAGTACAAAGAAAATAAAAAAGATATGCAAGCTTGACCAAGCCTCAAACCAAACTAAACAAGCATCCAAACCAATAATAAGCAACAAAACACCTAAGGCCAAAAAAGCTGACAACAATCTACAACTTACAAAAGGAGCATGTTCAGCAAACCTCGAAGCAAACTAACAAAGTGTTCAAGTGTATATTTTTTAAAAATAAAATAGATAAACTTTATTTCTTTTATAAAAAAATCCCACACACACACGCACACACACATATATATGTGGTTTACAATGCAATTTAGCTTTACAAAGATTCAAAACCAAACCAAACAAGCAACCCACAATCTTAACACCTCAAACCGACCCAAACCGCGAAAAGAAATGAGGGATGTAGAACTACAACCATTGTATTTTTTTATAAGGAAGTCTTTCAGAACTTTTAAGTTGTAATACATTCAATTCTTTATTTTATTAATTATTTTGTGGTCATATTAAATGATCTCTTACATGGTTATGAAGATATATGTCTTCGCTTGTGTTCATATTAAATGATTTTCTTTTATCCTTATTAGTTTGTCTAATACAACAAACAAAGTAGAGTCACATCATTATAAAGAATATGCTATTATAACCAAACAATTGAACTAATTTTTATACTTTTAAAGAAGAAAACATATATTAATTAACACAAAGAACTTCTGGTGTATTATGCACAAGTCCAGAAACTAGCTAGATATAATAACACAATTTTGCTTTTTATTTGCTCCTGCATCCGTCGTGTGCTTATAAGACTAGTACTTCCTCTATTTCTAAATAAATGTTATGTTTAGTAATTTGAAACTATTCATTGACTAACTTTGGCTCTATTTTCTCGCTATTATATAAAGAAAAAGATAGAGAAGCGTGATCTTTCTAGATTCGTCTTAATGTATATACTTTTCAAATAACAATTTTTTATAATTTTCACTTATGCGCAATTAAAAATATTAATGATCAGAAAAATACATTGGGTTATATGGAAAAGTGGTGAAAAATCTACCGTGCTCCCAAGATCACGATGCAAATGATGCACCACGCCAATCCAGTCCAGCTCACCTTGTGAGCTGTGTGGGTCGGGCTCGCAAAAATCCCGGTCTAGCCCAACTCAAACTGTGGAATTGGTGGGTGGGCCGTGGGCTAGATTTCTAGAGCCCAACCCGCTACTAAAACCGCCCAGCCCGACCCATGAACCGGACCAGCCCAGTCCAAGTAAATATTGAACCAAATTGTGTATAATTTAATCAAATTGTATATATTTTAATCAAATTGCATATATTATAATTCAATCAAATTTATAAATAATGAAACTATTCATTAATATTAATAATTTCATTTCATTTTAAAGATTTTATGTAACAATAATGAATAATTTCAATAATTAAATAATTTTGAAAAAAAAATCTCATACTGACCCGCCAGCCCGGTCTAGCCCACTAGACCCACAAACCGCCAGAACCACATCCCAAACCGTAAAAATCGATAATAGATCGGTGTGTGCCAAGATTTTTCAGCCCACATACTAGCCCGTCCAACTCATGAATTTTACGAGGCGATCCCGAATCGTGAAATCTCAGCCGAGCCCGCTATTATGTATACCCCGTCCGCCTAGCCCATACCAGTCGCCATCACTAGCACGTATTAGAAAAGTTGAGGTAATGATTTATACTTCCTCCGTTTAGAAATAGTTGCACCATTCTACTTTTCACGCATGCTGATGTATGATTTCAACCATTAATATCTTTAATTATCAATAAGAAAATATTATAAAAAGTATATATTAAAAAAATTTATATCGAGACAAATCTAACAAGATCTTACATGACTATATTTTTCCTAAAATATAAATCACCAAAGACAATCTAAGTGTAAGATGTGAATAGTGCACAAAATAGAAACGGTGCAACTATTTCTAAACGGAGGAAGTATTATATCGTAGAATTCGACAAGCACGCTTAGCTTACCGGAATGTCGATAAGCTTTAATAAACAAGGTATAAAACCACGAAGCTCCCGTCCATACTCCATAAGACCATAGTCATCATTATCATACTTGCGCCCGCGTCAGCTTACCTTACACTTCCATGGCGAAACTTACATCGGAGCTAATACTCGACAATTCACCCTCGTCAGATCCCCAATTCGACGTCGTATCACTCCTCAATTACTGCGCTTCTCATATCCAGGGCTTCCCTTCTTCTGTTTCTCCCTCCCACTTCTCCGTCCGTCAGGTAATTCTTCATTTTCTCTCTCCTCTTTCGGCATCATCTCTTATTTTGCGCTTTTTGGATTCTAATCAAAAAAAAATTGTATCATCTCTTTTTTTTTTGGAATTAGTATGATGCTTATTTTATTTCCTCGTTCGGATTGTTTGATGAGTTGTTAGTTAGGTGGTTGTTCATACGTATGTATCTGACAATTGAGCTGGCAAAGATTGAATTTAGCACTTTGTTTTTTTGGTGAAAAAGGGAAGTTTTAGCAATCTAAATTATATGTTTCATATTCAATTCTGCACCTAATTGCTAAATGCGCCTGTGTTTTGCAATGTTAGCCTATATAGCTTGTTTTGGACAAATTAAGGAAAATACTCGATGTGTTTCGAGCAGCAGCTCAAATAATTTGGATATGGCTACTCAATTGTGAGAAATATCAGGGAATTAAGCATTCAACGTTAGATGATATGGGATAGGAAACTGTCACTCTGTACTTGGGGGAAAACCATGGGGGAGCTTGTTTTCCATCAATTCACTATGATGCAGTCTAAACCATGGAGTGCGATGCTGATGAGTGAGATTATTGGAGAGAGTGAGAGTAGTGAGCGGTAATGGGAAACCCCTAGGCTAACTATACGACGCTTTTCCAGTTGTTGTAATCGGTTGATGTAGGAGCAGCCATAATTCAACTCTTCGAAGAGTTTTCATCGTGTTAGGATTCTATAAATCGCAGAGTTTTAGGGTGTATTTGGTTGGATGGATAATATTTCTAATGGAAAGTGGTTTTCCATGAAAACCATTTTCCAAAGAAAACTCAATTCTAAATTCATTTTCCTTTGTTTGGTTGCAAGAAAAGGAACTTTCCTTTGAAGCCATTTTCCTTTGTTTGTCATGTGTTATGTTTGATAGAGGGGGGGGGGGGGGAGGGTGGCTTCCCTTGCCTCCCTAGGGAAAGTAATTTTCCACCCTTGGAAAATGGAGTTCAACCCATATTTTCCCTTCCTTGATCCGATCCAAACCAAACACAAGAAAGTGAGGAAAATAATTTTTCCAGGAAAATACTTTCCTCCATACCAAACACACCCTTATTGAAATTAGGTTTTTTATAAAGAGTCCAAGTTATAATGGAAGTATGGAACTCTTAAGAGTCATTGAAATCTAGTGTAAATAGAAATTCAATCTAGTTATAGTGGCTCAACAAATGAGCTGCACTTTCTAGCATGTTGACACAAGGACCTCCTTCAACACTTGAACTTTAAGGTGAAACCCCCTTCAATCTGTACTTAGCACCGGCCACCCCTTAAAGTAAACTCCATCAATAACTGCTTAAAATCCCAACAAATAGTACCCAATGTTGCCAGCCATTGATATCCCAATACCATATCACAAGATCCCAAAGAGATCAACATCACATCGGTAGTAAACTGCTTGCCTTGCGTAGCCCAAGAGAAAGACTCACATTTATGTTGACATGCAATGTGGTTCCCATCTGCCACAGTAACAGTTGTAGTGATATTTAACTAACTGTACACCCAAGCTTCTTGGCCATGGAAAGGTCAAGGAAGTTGTGAGTATATCCAGAGTCTATGAGGATAAGATTTGGAACCCCATTCATTAATCCCTTCACTCTTGTTGTACTGGAAGATTTGGTTTCCTGTCAAAGCATGAACTGAAATACAAGGTTCATTACTTCCAGGACTATCACCTTTAAGCTCTGTAAAGTCATCACCAACCTCATCTATGTCACTATCATCCAACAAATTCTACCTGGCACTTCCAAAGTAAACAATTGTGGTTCTTTGAAATTACACTTATGATTCATATCATAAAATTTAAGACAATAATAGCATAAACCTTTTGCAATCTTTACTTGTCTCACATCTGCAGGAATGTATTTAAAGGGCCATTTTTTGTAGTTGGGTACTGTTTGATGGGTAGGAAGAATGGGAGGTTTAGAATTGTCTCGAACAGGAACTGTATCTAGAGGTTTGTTGGTGGGATAATTTGAAAAAGTAGTTCTATAGGACATTAGGACTTGGTTGTTCATGGAGTAAGGTTAACATTCATGGATTTGTCTTGAAGCCTAGCATACTCTACTGCCTCAGCTACAATTTTGGGTTTGAAAGCTCTCACCATGGGTTTAACTGTTGTCTTCAGATCACCAGTAAAACTATCATAAAAGTGGCAATCAGGCAGAATATGGTTCTGTTGTAACATCAAATATCTCACGTCTTCAAATGCATCCCTCAATCGAACCAGTTTGCTGTGATTTATTAAACTTCTCAACAACATTCACGCCAATTTCATCTTTAAATCTAGCACACAAGTCAATTGTGAATTCAGACCAATCCACATTTCTTCTAACTGACAAGTAACTGCAAACCTAGTTTTCTGCCTTTTCTACCATGTTTAGACAAGCTAAATCCACTTTTTGATCTTAGGAATTTTGCATATTGGGTAGTATTTATTTCATTTTTTGATCCACTTTCTTGGGTTTGTACCATTAAACTTAGGGCCTGTTTGGGAACCATCATTTCATTTGAAATGATGGAATTGTCCCAATTCACTTGTTTGGTTACTCAATGAAATTAGATCTGGAATTGGGCTAATTCCAATACAGTTATAACCCAAGTTAAAAACACATGGTATAAATCCTATCCCTCCCCCGTCAATTCAATTTCTCTCCCATACTGTTTTCTCTCTCCTGTACGTTCCCCTTTATTCCCTCCCTCCCCCTCTGTCAGCAACCCCACCCCACGCCCAAATTGAAATTCAATTCCAATGTTTCCAAACAAGTTTGAGCAATTGGATTTGGAATTCAATTCCCATATTTACCAAACGTGTTTGAGAAATTGTATTTGCAATTCAATTCCCATATTTCCCAAACGTGTTTGACGAATTGGAATTTGAATTCAAATGCATAATTTCAATTTCTAGAGTTGAAATACTAAAATTGAAATGAAATTCGGGTTCCCAAACGCTACCTCAAGAAATTCTAATTTAGGAACATACCCTAGAAATCTGGTGGGATTGAATCCATCACCATGTTCTGTAGTTCTGAAAGAAGGTTTGGCAGGTGATCTCTCCTCTAAATCCTTGTTTTCTTCAATTGCTTCTAACCTTACATTCATCTCTTGTAAGGACACCATTACTTCTTTCAAAGTGTCCTGCAACACCTTGTTTTGAGCTTGTGTTCTTTCCATTTTTGTTTTTGAATCTTCATTTGTTCTTCCATTGCTGTTACCTTTCTAGTAATTTCTGGAGCCAGGATTACTTCTATAGAAGATTCAAGTAAAAACACTTAAGAAATCACAGGTTCTTGATGAACTCAGTTGATGTTTTTAAGAAAATTCAGTATGACAATTTGTCAAACAGTTGGAGTGCAGTAGCTTTATAAAGCTCTAAGTGTTAGGAAATTATGCAACTTCCCTTATTAATCAGATTAGTAGAAATAACAATAATCTTTAAAATAACGCACACAAATGAATCAATTATTCGAAAAGTGTTAGAATCTCTAAATACGCTGCAACACTTCTACTGAAAGACAAAAATATACAAGTGATCATAACACTTATTGTAACTCATAACACATTACCTTTTGTTTTGGGATACATTATACAAATTATAAACGCATATATTTTGGTTATTATTTCTTCAACACGAACAATGGCGGATAATGATTTTGTCATTCAGCTTTGATACCAATGTTATACGAAAGGCAACCCTTCTTGTAATACTTAGATATGAAATAGAATTCAGAGAATTCTGACAGTAGAGAATATAGAAAGAGATAGAGAATTTGAGATGAGAAACAATTGGTTTGTGATTATTGTTAAATGCCTTTTTACATCCTATTCTTAGTCTATTTATAGCTTGATGACCAAGTGCAAAAGCTGCCAGCTTAACTAATTACAAGTTACAACAAACTAGTAACTGATTCGCTGAAAATCAGGAAAACCAATTAACTGACTTTCCTGCCAAAAGTAACTAAACGCAACTAATTTCTAAAAATCGAATTACATCATGACTAAGGCTAATTAATGCAATTACCCTTAGCACTATCCTCCTAAATGGAGCTATTGGTGAATGAAGCCTATAATCTGATTTAGAACCCTTTGGATCCTTAACCGGATTCATATCATCTAATCATCTGTTGAATAGAACGTCTTTGAACTTGATCTTCTCCTATCTTGGGGGATTTTCCCCCTCTTTCCCCTTAGCTTGGAGTCCATCTGACTTGTCTGATCTTCATGTTGCTAAAATATGGTTGGATTTGGTGAGCATTTGACAAAATATGGGTGCGTCACACATCCTTGCTATGTCATTAATCTGTGCTTCCACCCATTCAGCTAATAGACACAGCCACTCAAGCAGTTAATCTGGCTGTAATATACTCTCGTGTTGAAATTCTAACAGTAAGCTCAGATTAGCTTACTGAAACTCAAGATGAGTTGAACTGATTTTCCAATTAACAAGATAGAATAGAGAAATCGTGTGAGAGAGAGAGGGAGAATTAGAGTGAGATAGATCGAGAAGAGAAGAGAAGAGAGAGTGTTTATCATATTTCTGAATGAATGTCAATGTGATTACAAGTAGCTATGTATAGAATCTAGCTAAGAAAATACAAAGAAAAGGATTAACCACTTTTCCCCCTAAACTTTTCTAAGTCTAACAGAATTCTAACTAATGGTAACAGAATTCTTCCTTTTATAGCCCACTATTACAGAACCCTTCCCTTTTTTCATGGATTTCCTGAGAAAATTGGTGCTCTTGAGTATTTTCTATTAAACATTTCTCATTAAATTCCGCTTTCTTAGCAAAAATAAATGACCACAATGAATGCAGTAAAACAAGGAATTGATGATGAAATCATATGTGGGACAAATACAAAGGTCTCTTGCCTGAATACATAAAAAACTTAGCTTATATTTGTGTAATTTCTCAAAGTAGAACTATAGTCAATTATTTGGAGAAGGATGTAGACCTAATACACATATACCCTTTCTATCGGTAAAACTGAACTGTATCTTTCACCAATTGTACTGCTGATATTATGTGTGGTAATTTTTTGCTTAGTTTGGACATGGCCAATCAAACCCTACATTTTTGTTGGAAGTTGATGGCGGTGGTATATTGAAGCGGTATGTCTTGAGAAAAAGGCCTCCTGGGAAACTGCTCCCTTCTGCTCATGCTGTGGAGAGAGAATATAAGGTGTTTCAGGATTCTTGCTTTGCTCTTTCTTGTACACCATAGCAATGTTGACAAATTCATGTGAATAGCTATATCTTTTAACTGATTGAAACCCTTTGATCTAAAGAAACTTTCTTGTGACAGGTCTTACATGCATTGGGTACTAATACCAATGTACCAGTTCCTAAGGTCTTTTGTTTATGCACTGATACGAGTGTGATTGGAACTGCTTTTTATGTAATGGAGTATTTGGATGGTCGCATATTTTTAGATCCAACAATTCAGGTATGTGCTTAATATACTTATTTGAAGGCTATATAGTACAGTCACATTTTATGATCTTCTATATAGATGGCCATGTTTGTGTCTACACTCTAACATGAAACTTGGGTTGCGAATTATTATTGATATTGCTTTTAGTAGGGTCTGGAACCTCAGAGGAAGAGTGCAATATATCGGGAGTCTGCTCGAGCATTAGCTTCTTTGCATCTAATTGATGCTGATGGCATTGGTCTGGGAAGTTTTGGGCGCCGTGAAAACTATTGTAAAAGACAGGCAAGTGATTATCAGCTTCTTCGTTTATTTCCTCCCCTTACTTCAAATGGACCCTGATCCTCTACTTATTACCTGTTTCTTCAACTTACTACTGAAATTGTCAACATCTTGATACTAATATACAATACTGAACTTTGTTAATGCAGCTTCTTGCAATTTCCTGGTTCAGCTTATAATTAAATCTGACCTTTTGTCCAGCATCTTAATCATAAAGACTTTCTTCCCAAAGACAGCTGTGTATATATGATAGGTAGTCAATGTGCTTTGTATGTTCAACTGAATATAGTGTTGAGGCAGAGTTTGGCAACTAGCTTTCTGTCAGATCTTAAGAGAACTTGTGCACAGTCTTCAATGTCACTCCTTTTAGCTCTTGATCAGTAATCTGGCATCCTTCATTCAATCGATACTATATCCTCTGCACTTTAGTAGTTAGTTTTCCGGGTTTGAATACCCTATACAACTTATCATATTCTAATATTAATAAAATTAGTGCATCTAATATGCCATAATTCTAAATGAAAGTGGTTTAAAGAAAAGAAAGAAAGAATAGATGATACTGCCCTTTTCTTCTCGATCTATTAGAGTATGGAGGGAGTTTAAACTTGAATATCAGTTTATCATGTTTTAAGAACACGCTTCTTACTTACTTAATCTTGTACATTTCCAGATTACAACTAGAGCTTAGAAGTTAAGAGGTGCATACAAGTCAAGATGGTATCTTGTCTAGCTGCTGAAGCAACTTGTGCTACAATAGGCATCTGATGTCGTTCTCTCATTTAAGGCTGTTGGTTTTTGTTGAGTATATCTACTGCATGAATAGAACACAAGATAATGACAATTACCAGCTTTTAGAAGTTGCCATTGTTCTATAAGTCCAAATAGTTTCTGCTGCAAATATTAATGCTTGTCATAGAAAAAAAAAAAATTCCAAAGTTTCTCCAAGCATCTTTGATACAGCTTAATGTGGATGAAGAATTTTCTAATAAAAATGGTGTTAACCAGGTAGAAAGGTGGGGAAAGCAATATGTGGCATCAACTGCAGGGGGTAAGCCAGAAAGAAATCCTAAAATGCTTGAGCTGATCAGCTGGTTGCACGATAATTTACCTTTGGAAGATTCATCTGGATCTGCTTCTGGTCTTGTTCATGGTGACTTTCGGATTGATAATCTTGTCTTCCATCCGGTTGAGGTTTGGGGCTGTAAAATTCTCTTTCTTTTGTTTGTGAAACAACTGGTTGTTGATAGAGTGTCATGTTTGTACTTACAATCTATGCACAACAGTGTGAAGTCATCATTTTATTGTTTGTTTCTATCATTGTAGATTATAGTCTCTTCTACCTTGTATCTTAATAAACTTGAGGATTTTTTGAATGTTGCAGGATAGAGTGATTGGAATTCTGGACTGGGAATTGTCTACTCTTGGAAACCAAATGTGTGATGTTGCTTACAATTGTTTGGTATGCAAGATCAATTGTTCTTATTTCTTTTTAGCTACCATTATAGATTATAGTCCTTATACTACCTCTGTCTCAAAACACATTACCCATTGCCATTTTTAAATGTCTCGGAATACTCAACCCAATTCCTTTTTTTGAGTTGGGACCACATCTCAACTATAATTATCCACTCTCCTCCATCAAATCTAGTTTCCCCTCTTTTCTCAATATATAGTTGCCCACTTGTGTGGACTTGGTCCAAACTAATATTAGTGTGGACTAAAGCCACTCATGATGCTGATGCTTTTTTTTCTTCATATTGTTACCTTTTACAATCCGGAATTACACTAATCAACCATTATCTAACATAGTGACAATTTTTTTCATACAATCACCCTTTTTTTCATTAGTTTATTATAATGAAAGTTACACTGTATAATATAGTAACTTTTTTCCCTCACATAATCACCCTTTACAATCTATACTTTTATACCTACTTCTCTTTTATATCTATTGTTTTTTAACATGGTGACCCTGTTTAGGTCCATATAAGTTTTTTACTCTTCAATTAAATCTAGCTTTTTTTCTCTTAACTCAGTATAATATATTCCAAATAAGCCACCTTATACTTTCTCCTAAAAATTGGTGTCTATAGCCAATGAGTAATATACTTTGATACGGAGAGAGTGATCAATTTGGTTTAATATTTTTTGGTAGATCTGATTTTTCTTTCATATTTCAATCAGGATTTACTAGCCTTTCTGTTCTGTATAGTTTGTGATTTTCCATTATCAAATCATTGTTTAGTTTTTTATTCCATTGATGGTTTTGGATCTTCTAGAAGTTGATGAGTGACATTTAATGTGCAGCCTTACATTGTAGATTCTGCTATTGATAAGATAGGTCAGGACAAAGGATGGGATCAGATTGGAATACCAGAGGGGATTCCATCAATGGCTGAATATGTAGCAGAGTACTGCTCTGGAACTGTAAGATATGCAGTTTGATGCTTCACTTAGACTATCATTTTGGATGCTTGTTATAGTTGAGTTGTTGATATTCCTTCTACAGCGTTTTGTCAGCCTTTTTCAGCTGAGTTCTCAAGCACAAGAACCAGTTTTTTTTCCCTTAAGAATCATGTCAATCACCTAAATGCTAATTCAGCCATGTAAATGCATAGCTTAGGATCATTCGCAAAATCTTACACATGCATCACTGTATTACCATCATTGATTGCACTTATTAACTTAATATGTTCTCGCATGTAAGTGCATACAAACATGTTTATACACGCAGATGCTCAAACACTGACCCTGTTTGGGGAAGCATTTTAGGTGCCTAAAATGATAAGTTGCTAAACCTTTTAGGTGCTAAAATGAATCAGGTGTGTTTGGGAAATATCTAAAATAAAATTTCAGTTCCTAAATGATTGATATTGACAAGGTGAAAAGATAACGTGTGAAAATCAGGTACCTAAAATCAGGTACCTAAAATCTTGGAAAATAATGTTTCTCTCTCATTCTCTCATACTACCTACCGCGTTGTTGGTCTTCCATACCTCTACTACATCTCTTCTCAAATTTCTACATCTTATTTCTCAAATCAGGTATCTTCCAATTTCGTTCTTCAACTCCTTAAATCGCCGTATGATTTTTCTTGCAATTTATGCAAATTTCGTTCTTTATTTTCGTTGTTGGGTTTGCATATGTTGTGTTTGGAAACAGGACATTCATTTGAAATTCTTGAATTGGGCAAATCAAGTGTTAGGATGATGAAGAATTTCAGTTATGAACAATTCCGAACACAATAGAGCAGCACGAAGTGTTTTTTTTTTTTGTATTCTTTTTCTTTGCTTTCAATCTCATTTTGTCTCTTGAATTTAGTTATTATATTTTACAAGTATCATATTTTTTGTATTATGACAGTTTCTATGCATAATGTGATAGTATAAGTTGAGAGAAATTCGTTACATAATTGCTTATGGAGAAGTAGTGAAATATTTTTGTTCAAGTGAGTAATAATTTCAAATATTTATATTGTTATTTTATTTTTTAAATACATTGAAATAAATTAGTGTTGAAATATATATAATAAAAAATTACAAAATTAAAATAATTAATGATCTTGTGGAACTATTTATGCCAAATCGGTAAACTGTTAGCTACCTTATCAGTTTCAGCTATACTTGAGTTTCAGCTACGTTTCAGGCAGTATTACCTTGTTTTGGAGATAAAACGCATTTAGGCTTCATTCTTTTCATCAGAATTTCCGTGATCTAAACTCTTGGAACTTACAAGAACTTATAGGCCCTATGTGCTTGTTCCCAAACATATCCAAATTTATTTTCAGTTTTGAATAGATTTGGTAGCTTTTATCTGAACTTCTATATGCTTATTGGCTCTTATTTGAACTTACTGTACTTAAAACTTACTCTCCCTATCTCAAATCACTTAGCATTTTTGGTTTTTAGATGTCCCAATTTAGTTTCATATATATCTTCATAGTAAGCTATGGCTTTATACTTTTACCCAAGAGTGAGGGTCAACAATTATTTGGCAAGTTTTAGATAGACTTGTCATGCACATGATAAATGAATAAGGGGTTTTCTACGTAGTGCCCTTGTGTTTTACTAAATTCTATGTTCTACCCGATGTTTTGAAATTTCCACGATGTACTCCTAAGCTTTCTGAACATTACACAAAATACCCTTATGCACGATATCAAACAATCGATTTCGGGACTTTCTTACCCTTTAGGCATGGAGTAGGATTTTTTAGCCTTGTTAGTTGACTGACGTTTGGGATATGATCTGATAAAAGGTTAAGTGAGGTTTGGAGTAGGATTTTCTATTAGTAAGGGTATTTTGTGTGACGTTTAGAAAGTTTAGGGGTACACTGTGGAGAGTTCAAAAAGATCGGGTACAACATAGAATTTCGTAACACAGAGGGGCACTACGTAGAAAAACCCTTATAGAATTGAGAATATGGGCTACATTCATAACTTTGATATTAGTAATATAAGTTGCGGACTAAGTTGGACCAACGACTTGAAAATGAGGAACTAGCCGATGGGCCATTGGGAGTTTTGAAATGATTTTGATATGTCAGAAAAAGTGTGAGAGATGGGAAAATAATTGAATAAATAGATAGAAGGTATTTACAGGAAGAGAATGAAATCATTTAGAATGCATGACATCTTCCTTTTATAGGCATCCTAAACTAGCCATGAAGTTCTTGTTAGTGAGAGATTCCATCCTTTTCTAAGGGGATGCTTGCTAACAAAGAGTGACATTGTAGTCACTTATTACACTTGACTGATTTGAGGTTGCTGGAGAATAACAACTTCCTGATTTTATGGACAAGGTGGTTGGTGAAATCTTGACTTGGTCTATTTTTCATGCATGTGATTTCACAACTTTTATTTCATCGATCTGGGCTTCTTTGGCATCGCCACATCATTGATCCACTCTATCCATGGTGCTCCACTGATGGACAATCGTGTGACTACTAAAATAAATGGGTAAAACTAATCCCAAACAGTCCCCATATTAACTCCCCCACATTTTTCTCCTTAACTTTTTTTTTTTTTTTTCCTAAAAGTTGTGTATAAAGCAAATTTTGCAAGTTGAGACAGAGGGACTATATTTTAAGGTTAAGAAAAAAGGCCTACAGGCATCAGGTCTTTCAAATTGAACTCTCACATTTGATCGGAACCTCATGAAACTGTGGAGATGCAAATCCTGTTGGAATAACTCATTGTGGGGTTAAGTTAAGGGATCTCAGGTGGAAAATGTTATGTACTCCCTCCGTCTCACAATACATGCACCATTTTGTTATGGCACAAAAACCAAGGGTGAGGAAAAAGAGTGTTGTGATTGCTTTTTAAACCCATGTGATTATGTTTTAAAGGAGGGGATGTATTGTGAAACATCCAAAAGAGGAAATGGTGCATGTATTGTGAAACACCTAGAAGAGGAAAATGGTGCATGTATTGTGAAACAGAGGTAATATATTCCAGCATATCAATGTGAAAAGACTTTTTGGAGAGGAGAAGGATGAGAAGGCGTAGAGCCATAGACTGTATGAACAAGGGTTTATCCTGCTCTTTTTAGCTGGAAACGTTTTCATGATTCATATAGATTCTGGTGAACTTTACACTGGAGTAATAGTGTAATCTCTTAATTGTAGGGAAAACCTTGGCCTGCTGCTCAATGGAAGTTTTACGTTGCTTTCTCTTTGTTTCGTGCGGCAGCTATCTACACAGGCGTCTATAGCAGATGGATTATGGTAGAGATTTTGCGTCCAACTCTCAAATTTTCTTCAAAGAGTACCGAGCAGCTTTGGTGCTGCGCGTCACACTGATGGTTAAAATATTGCTTCACTTAATTACAGGGTAATGCTTCAGGAGGAGACCGGGCCATCCATGCTGGAACAAAAGCTAATGTTCTTGTAGACTATGCATGGTCATTTATTGCTAAAACTTCTGTACTTCCAGAGAGGCCCCCATCTGGTATACTGCAGTTTTTGCCTATTCTAGACATTTTTTGATTTGCAATTACTACTTGTACTCGTTTGCTAGTTCAGGATGATTAAGTGTCTTAATTGTTATTTTGCTTGCAACATCGCCTTCAAGCCTGTAGGCAAGTGTCTAATATTTAGCCCGGTGGAGTGATTTCTCTTTCCTCCAATGGAGCTTTCTGCCTTGGCAGCACCTCTGAAGTCTACCTTTGTATTGCTAGGTTTTAAGATGTGGTTTGAGTCATGATTTACTGTTATAGAAAGTGGATTCGTTTTTTGATTGCATTTGTTTTGAGGTCATGTGACTTGGTGAGACTTGAGAGAGAGTAATTGGCGCTGCCTTTTTTTTTTTTTTTGGAAAAAGAATCTAACAATTGTTACAAATATATAGGCTGGTGCTCTCAACATCATAATCAAGAGTATAGAAATCAACATGAAATTCCAGATTTCATGAAGAAAGAAGGTAAATATGTTCCTAGTGGAAGGGTTATGGGACTCAGGAACAAACTGATCAAATTTATGGAGAATCATATATACTCCATGGAGAATGAGTTCTACAGACTTGCTCTGTCTCCCTCCCGTTGGAGTGTTCACCCTGTGGAACAGAAGTTAAAGGAGCTGGCAAAGAGAGAAGGTTTATGGAATTTATTTATACCTGTATGTATCTTTGGTCTTCTCTTACTCTTATCTTCCTGCTGTGGCTCTCCTTACTCTAGTGATTGTCATATTATTCATTTATGTAGTGTTCTTGTTGGTGATCAATAAAATGTTTTAGAAGTATTTATTACTATGCGATGGGAAATCCCCAACTAGTCACAGGATATCAGTGGAATCTGCGTGAATTTACTTCAGATTTACTTACCAGTGCAACATTTGAGCCCTTGAAGTATGCCAAATAAGGAGCTAACTTAGAAACAGAAGTTATTCAGTTGCCATGTGATACCCGCAAGTCCACCTTCTAATATATGCAGCCATGTTCTGAGCACTCGAAGACCTGGCGCAAAAATATCTTATTAATTTTAGTTCTCACTGAGAAGCCTTGCATTAGAAATACAAGCTTTTGTTTTGTGCCAACCACCTATACTACTAGTGCTACGCACAGCTTCAAAAAGGCTCAATAGCAGCTACAGCCAAGGAACCAAATCGTGGAAGCACTTGTGCTCAGAGGAATGGTTGTGTTGTCACATAAGCGGCTTGTAACAGATGAATGGAAAGATCCCCGCCAATGCTGTGTAAATTTTTTCTAAAACCCTATATTATGTAGTTAAACCTCATTTTCATTTTTTAGTTTAGAACTCTTATTTCAAGATAATATACTTCCTCCGTAACACAGAATGCAACAATTGAATATTTTATACCTCACAAATAATACCCAATTGTTGCATTCTTTCTGTTACGGAGGAAGTATCATAATATAAGTCATTTATGTACTTTGTGAATCAATAATCGATAAGTTATTAGTACTCTCTATGTCCCTTAAGGATTGCCCATTTTTCCATTTTAGTATGTCCCAATTAGATTTCTCATCCCTTTTTTTATTGAATTCACTATCTCAGCTTACTATCTGCTCAATATAATATTAGCGTATATCTCACATCAAATCTACTTTTTCCTTATTTCTCATATCAGGATCCTGAATCCACCATCTTTAATCACTTTTTCCGCTCTCCTCTATTGCAACTAGAATTTTTTGCACGCGATGCGTGCTTGAATTTTTTTTTCGAAACAGAAATTCGATTTTTTTGGGCATAAGAGTCAAAATTTGAACATTAATTAGACATACGAAGTATAGTTGTTTTTAGTTGCAAAATTTGATTGGTTTAGTTTCTGTCACTCAAGTCTCTCACTATTCTTTTTTTTTTATATACTTTTCAAAGTTAAATTATATGAACAAAATAGAAAATTTATTGAATTTATTTATGATTATTATTATAATTTTTTAGTTGATTTTTGAATTAAGTACAATACTTCATAAATTGTAAAGAAAATAAACACTTTGATTTCAAGTCAATTTTTTCACAGGTTGTAGTTTGTAAGTGAATTTTTAAGTTTTTATAAAGTTTCTTCATTTTAGTGATTTGCATAACGTAAATTATGCAATTTTATGAGTTTAGTTGACTTGTGAGAGATTGTTACAATTATATTTTTGATATTTTTAATTGAAGCCCCCTTTGATTTGTAAGGGCCTGTTCTCCCCAGCTTATTTTCAGTTCAATTCAGTTCAATTCAGATCAGTTCAGTTCAGACCAGTTCAGTTCAGTTCAGCTCTTGACAATACTTTTACTCTCACATATCACTATTCATTTCAGTTCAGATCAGTTCAGTTCAATTAAGTTCAATTCATTTCATTTCAGTTCAACTCAGTTCTGTTCTGTTCTGTTCAGTTCAGCTGTTTTATGCTGAAGAGAACATGCCCTAAGTGAATTTGTAATTTAGAATGGGAAGGCGGTAACATAGTCTCTTCATTCGGGGACACCATAGCTCCCCCCTTCCCTTATATAATAGAGATATGTTGTACTTTAATTCTTGAATGATATTTTACATAAACCTTTTTACCTTGATAATTAATCATTATTATATAATAGAAAAAAATAGGTCCAAATATATGTAAAAGTTTCATTATATATAGAAAACACTATAAAAAAAAGTAAATAATTTTTTTCCTTGTCTAACTTCTAAATTCTGATTTCACTAAAAATACACCTCTATTTTTTATCATGACCCACCATTAATTGTGAATGGTTCTTGAGAATAGTGATTTGCATTGTAAGTAAATTTTGGTAAATGTTTTTGTATGTATTGACGTTCTAGGTTATTAGCTAGTTTTAGTTTGTATGTTAATTTTAAGTTTTAATAAAGTTTCCTGATTATTTGAGTGATTTGCGTGATTTTTATAACGTGATCTTCTCAATTGAATGGGTGATTTGTAAAGTTTCATCTTTTAAGTGATTTGTGAGTGAGTGTTGTAAATTTATTTTCGATAGTTTTCTTTGAGTGCCGATTTTGATTTTGACGTTCCTTTAGTAATTTAGAAAGGGAAGGGGGGCAAAATAGGCGTTTCAAAAGAGGACACCATTGCTCTCCCCTTCCCTTATATAATAGAGATATAACTTTTCCTATAGCTATGCGCACAAGAGAAATGTGCATTGCTTTAAGAGACGGAGGAACTAAATATTTTGAACCAATAACTTGAAGTCATGGGTAAACATGTCTGAACTTGACTAGTCACAATTACTTAATGATGGACACAGTGAGAAGGACGTGAGTTTTATTGCTGCTTTCTGTAGGATTTTGCAGTGCAACAACTCCAAAATTTATTGCAACTTGTCTTTTCTTTGATGGAACGGCCTATTTTTGTTTCATGGCTATAGCACTGTGTCTTGTGCCCTCTTGTTTAACCACTCTACTTTTGAAGACTGACCAAAATCCTTTTGATAAACTTTTTTGCAGAAAAATTTGTCAGAAACCACCTTTTATAATCACTTTTTTGTGAGAAACCACCTTTTAAAAAAAATTGGTTAATTAGCCACCTTTTTGGTTCTTTTTTTTGTTGGAAGCCACCACTTGCCGGAATCCGGCGTTGACCATCAGATTTTCGCCATTTTTTTCCAGATTTTCGTTATTTCTTCCACCTAAGATGTCGGGGATGCGAGGGAGGTGATGGGCTTAGGGCTGGGAGGGTGGGGATGGTCGTGGGGGGTGTTTGTCAGCGGGTTGCGAGGGGGAGGGGGTTGCCGGGGATGCGAGGGGGAGGGGGTTGCCGGGGATGCGAGGGGGGGGAGGGGGGGAGAAAGATAAAGGGCGAAAAATGGCGAAAATCTGATGGTCAACGCCGGAAAATCAAGGTCAACGCCGGATTCCGGCAAGTGGTGGCTTCCAACAAAAAAAAAGAACAAAAAAGGTGGCTAATTAACCAAAAAAATTTAAAAGGTGGTTTCTCACAAAAAAGTGATTATAAAAGGTGGTTTCTGACAAATTTTCCCTTTTTTGCAAGTCCGAAGTTGGAGCCTCTGCCATATGTCCATTAAACTAGTGTCTGAAGATAGGCGCTAGACCGATCCATTTTACTTGCCACATTAAACACACAAAGGATCATGACGATACTAAATTTACTTCGCCCACCTTAGTTTTGTAAGCCGCCCCAGAAGCCTGAAGGGTGTCACATTACATGGAGCAAAGTTATGCGTTAGCATTTTCACAAATAACTAATTTACCAGCCCACATTTCTGTAAGACATTGACAAGTACTCCCTCCGTCCCTAAATAGATTGCCCATTTCTTTTTGGCACAAGTATTAAGAAGAAATCATTTGTAGTACCTTAGTTGTATGAAATCATAATTAAATATAGAAGTTGGGACACTTTTTACGAATTGTTTATTAAGGAGAGAGAATGTGGGCCCATATAGGGAAGTGGGTGATATTATAAAAATTGAAAGCAAAATAATATATTAATTGGTGGACCCATACCAATAAGGAAATGTGAAAGCTATCTGGGACAGACATAAATAGAAAAATGGGCACTCTATTTAGGGACGGAGGGACTAGCTGCTCAACTGCTCAAGAGACTTGTTGGCCCTGATTACTTGAAGCCATTGACCATGCATTTTTCAGATTTTATGGTCTTCAACATCCAAAAAATACCTTCAGGAATAATCATTTGCCAAAATTCATGTCTTTTATCTGATAAATGCAGGTCCACTTGATCTACAATTTATTCTATTTTGATCCAGTAACCATAGAAGCTTAGGAATGAGAGCTAATTCCAGGATGACTAGGCCACTATACAAAGGCTACCTACTGGTTCTGCAAGCACTTTATATTCAATGGTACTTGGCTTTCTTTGAAGTTCTTACCTCACATCACTACAACAGAGCTCTGAGAAGCAGCTTCCTACATTTCGTGTACTTGCTTGCAAAAACCATGAATTCACTCCAAAAGGCTGGAATAGCTGAAATAACTGATTTCATAAGTTGGCCTTGTTGTGCATTTGGCCAATTCATACTTAAGTGAACTTAATCATCAATTTTGCATTAAGATACATTAAATTTCTTGGATGGCATTGGCAGCCGCAGATTCTTTGAAGGGATAACTCCCTTTATGTCTGTCAAGGATAGCCTTTATGTCTGTGTTGTCTCAGTTGTTAGCAGTTTCCTTCCCTTAAAGAATTTTTCGCATTCATTGGGATGGCATGAGGATGTTTCTTTATTCTTTTTGTTTTCATGCAGTTTGATAGTGCAATGCGAGTTAAAAAATTATTTTCCAATGGAAAAAGCCAGAATTCTTTCGAGGGTAGAGGTGGCCAATTACTTGGAGCAGGGCTGTCAAATCTTGAATATGGATATCTTTGTGAAATTATGGGCCGTTCTGTTTGGGCTCCTCAGATTTTCAACTGTGGGGCACCTGATACCGGAAATATGGAGGTAATGCTTCATGGTTAATATATAAGCATTAAAGTACACATGCTTGCATACATTTACATAGACATGAATGTCTTTATGTATGTGTTTTCTTTCCCTTTAGTAATTAAAGTAAGTTTATTCAAATTATTACTTGTATCCAGGTTATTCTATTTTAGGCTTTTAGCTTCTTAAAAGCAAGATTATATGAAACAAAACTGCCCTCTTTGGAGGCTGGGTTTGCTCCCGCAATTGAGGCTTTCTTAAGCTGGGGAGAAGGCTTTCTTAAGCTGGGGAGAAAGCTGCGTTTGCTCCCATGTGCAGAGAGAGTCTTGTTAGGTTGGTTGGATGAAAGCAGGATACTTTATATACGAACATTTTTGGTTCAACATTTTCGGGCTCTAAGAAACGTAATTAAATATATAGTCCCTTTCTTCTTGTTTGGTTCCACCCCTCTTCAATCCATTACCATTACTTGGTGGTAATGGATTCCTTAGTTTGTTACCTTGTCTTTCTCCTCAGTAAGACAGAAACATAATCCATCTGTTGGTGGTAATGATTTCCTTTTCTTTTCCATTCCAAAGCTTGAACCAAACACCTAATAGAGATAATAAATTTTTTTACCATTGCACTCCTCTATATGATTCCATTTCCGTTCCATACCATGTGGTAATGGTTTCCTTTTCTTTTCCATTCCAAGCTTGAACCAAACACCTTATAGCGATAACAAATTCTGTTACCATTGTACTCCTCTACATGATTCCATTTCCTTTCCATACCATGACTTGAACAAAAATGCTCTTGTCTTCCTTGACATCTTTTGGAGCACTTTTATCTGGAAAATGAAACTCATACTTAGCTTTGTTGAACTAGTTTTACAGAGAATTGGAATGCCAAAATACCATGATTTAGTATGTTCATTCCATTATGTTTATTGAAGTGTACACCAGCTTTTTGACAACATTAGTACTTCCTACAGAGTTGTGTGCTCCTGTGAATGCAATGGTAATTCTGATTCAACTCATGAGTTATATGTTAGTCAGATATTAGTTTTTCAAGGTTTGAAAGTTGCTGGTTTTACAAAACATTTTTGTGAATGTGATGACATGGCATTCTGAATATTGTCGAGTGGTGTGGACAGTGTTATCCTATATACTCAGTACTCCCTTACTGTGAAAGTTGCTGGGTCATGCTTGGTTTTCGAACTTTTTGCAGCCTAGTTAACTGAAGCAAAGGACAAGTTACCTTCCGTAGCTATTGCTTATTCAGGGACGTACCGTGCTTAGGTAATGATCAACGAAAATCTGAAGTTCTGAATGATAAATGGAAAAAGTGAACACTTTTGGGTAATGGTACTAAAAGTTGGTTCTGGGCTTTTCGCTTTTTACTGAAAGATATTAAAGCTGAACTCAGAAGTTCATTTGATTAAAGCTAATTAACAGGTTAGCTTGTGTTACAATTTCTATGGGTACATTCCTGTCTGTCTTTCAACATGGATAATCACTTCACAGTTTAGATTGACCTGTCAAACGAGCTGTCAGATGAGTTCCAAGTTGGGTAAGTTTTGGTTGGGGTTGAAGTCTGTCTTGTGGTCCAAATCATTTTTTCTGTTATATGTCCTGGTTGTCTGCGGCTTTCTGTCAAATTATTGTATTCAAAGTTCAAGGCCTAATTTTCAAGGTAGGTTTTAATTTGGTTTTCCTGTTGCATAATTTTTGGAAGGTCTGATTTCTGGTGAAAAAATCTCTGAAAAAGCGACTGATCATGAGGATGATGTAAGAATATTTTTTATATCTATGATATGAAGCAGGCTTTGACAGATAGTATGAGTTTTACGATGCCTTCTTTTTTTGTGATCGATTTGGGTTGATAGCGTTACATAAAAAAACTGTAATCCACTTCAAGTTCTTGGGAAGCTAGGGAAATTTGTAATTGAACCTAGTTCTGAATTAAATGATGAATTGGAAATTGAGGGAGATTAGAAAATTGTAAGAAATGGAACAAAGCAGAAAGATTTCTGGAATAGGCGAAATGAAGCTCTCAAGTCTCAATTGTTGCTTAATGTTGATTTGAGGTGTCAATTGCAAGCATATCAACGTATTTTTTACTGGATCCTGTCAAACTTGGTAGCATATTGTTTCTGATGCTTCATGTGCTGTATTTAGGTCAGCCAAGTAGCCTTGGAGGATTAGGTGAATTTTCTCATGCTGCCAGAGGGAAAGCACTAATAAGAAATGACGATGATCACCTTCTCAATTTGAAGATCCTAATTTTAGTTTGTAGGGGTTTGATCATCTTGCACTTCTCAATGATATTTGCAGTGGTTTATGTTCATCAGGCTTTAAAAATTAATTGACATTGTTATACATATAAATGCTTGATCTTAATGTAACACAATTTTGCAATTTATGCTTACTTATTTGCTGCTGCTTCTGTCAATGATTGTTTCTGATGCTTCATGTGCTGTATTTAGGTCAGCCAAGTAGCCTTGGAGGATTAGGTGAATTTTCTCATGCTGCCAGAGGGCAAGCACTAATAAGAAATGACGATGATCACCTTCTCAATTTGAAGATCCTAATTTTAGTTTGTAGGGGTTGATCATCTTGCACTTCTCAATGATATTTCAGTGGTTTATGTTCATCAGGCTTTAAAAATTAATTGACATTGTTATACATATAAATGCTTGATCTTAATGTAACACAATTTTGCAATTTATGCTTACTTATTTGCTGCTGCTTCTGTCAATGAATGAGAAGATGCTCAAATGATTTTGACAAATAGAAGGCTGATCTTGATATCACACACTTGATGTCTTAGGTTTTACTACGCTATGGGACTAAAGATCAACTAGAAGAATGGCTTATTCCCTTGCTTGAAGGCCAAATACGTTCTGGGTTTGCGATGACAGAACCACAAGTAGCATCTTCTGACGCTACTAATATTGAGTGTTCCATAAAAAGGTAAGTATATAGCCTAATTGCGATATAGTTTCCTGCTTGATTAATTTCATGTGTTTAGGTTTTTCCTTGGGAAACTGACAAGAGTAATCCGAACTATTGCCTACTCGTTATAATAAATCCCAACTAGGCTTTTTTTTTTTAAAAAATATTTCCAACTATTGGGGATGCCTTTTCAAAATAGTCTGGTGATCTGAAAAAACCGCTTTAGCAGGTCAAATAAGGACTTTTTGAGATCTAATTGGCGCTAAAAGTTTTAATTTCTTTTATTGTTTTTCCTCTCTCCTCCTTCCTTTCCCATTCCTAGGTGCTCTTTATCTCCACGGCTCCACCTCTCTTATGTCCAGCAGCCAGTGTATAAGAAATTGCACCTAGGTGAACGAAGAAGCGCACCCAAGGGAAATTTTTTTTTTACATCAGGTTTGAATTTTTCTTAGTTGCGCCTCACCAAGATCCTTTTCACCTCAATGCGCCTGAAGCTTTTTTATATATTAGTCCAGCCAAACTTCCACCTCTTATGGCTACCATATCCACTACAAACCCAACCTGTCCTAGCCATCCCCCCACCAATTGACTGCTTATGCTATTCGTAATTGGAAAACCTTGATTGTGTTTTGAACTCGGATTTGATTATGTACAAAGGCTACCCTTCATTGGGAGAATCTTCAAAGTTATGGATCTTAGCTAAGAGCAAGATGGTTTTACAAAACAATTGAACAAGGCCCTATGTTAGTTATTGATCATCTCATGAAGTCTACTAGTTTGAAGGAAAGTTTGGCTTCTATAGCATCCTGCTTTTGTCTCGTGCTGCATGATGGGGTGAATTGGGGGACTGGTACTATACTTGGATCAGGACATAGTAGACCAATTGTGCATGTGCTGTCTTATCCTGAAAGGTGTTTCCTGTAGAGGTACATGGTGTCGGTTCAGCTTATGTTATCGATTTTGATCCATGTTCTCTTGCAACATTTTGGGTATATGTCATGATCGGAGTTGTAAATGTCCCTTTTTTGCATTCTCATCACTAGCTATATGGACACAAACTTCTCTATCTATAACAACTTTTGAAAGGTAAGCTTATTTCCTCCGCTCCTTCCCCCCCCCCCTCCTAACTTATTGCGACACTTGCCTTTTTTAGTAGTTCTTTTATTAATGCAACACGGCTATAATGGAAAAAAAAGGTGTACTCACACATGGGACCACTTACACTAAACAACTTTTCTCTCTCCTTATTTTAAAATGAATTTTGACACAATACCCCACTTCCAAGTCCCTCCCGGCCTCCTAAATCTCTGTGGCAAAGGCAAGTGTTGATTAATTTTGTAACGAAGGAAGTATTAGATTTGGGATCGGTAGACCTTGTCTTTGCGTTATTCAAGTTGTGTGTAGTATTAACTACTTATAGGAATATTCTAGTACTAACCTGCAGGCATATCAAATATATATTGTCAGAGAAGCTACATGTGAAAGAAAGGGTTAGGTGGCTCTGTTTTTGAGAGAGAGTACATGTATAGTTCGGTGTTTGCTTCAAATCATTTGTTGCATCATGTGATGTACAAAAAGTTGAGATTTTGCTGCATATCTTTTTCACTGTCCATAATATGTACGAATTTTGTGTAGAGATGGAGATTGTTACGTTATTAATGGAACCAAGTGGTGGACAAGTGGGGCTATGGATCCGAGATGCAAACTTCTCATCGTTATGGTTAGTTCCTTTTTTGAGTTGTAAGAGGAATGATTACCGTAGGTCTTAAGCAAGTTAGCCATGTCTGTAATAGTATAATACAATCATGCGATGTTATGCAGGGTAAAACAGATTTTAGTGCTCCAAAACACAAGCAACAGTCCATGATCCTCGTTGATGTAAAAACTCCTGGTGTACATATAAAGAGACCACTTATGGTGTTTGGTTTCGATGATGCTCCTCATGGTCATGCTGAAGTGTCTTTCCAGAATGTACGTGTGCCAGCCAAGAATATCTTACTTGGAGAAGGACGTGGATTTGAAATTGCTCAGGTTACTTTAATTTTCTAAACATGTTGCTAATCTTGTAATTTGTTTGCTGCTTCAGACTAGAAAGGAAGAGCATTCTGCTCAACAACGTGACATTCAATGATCTTGCAGGGTAGGTTAGGACCTGGAAGGCTGCATCATTGCATGAGACTTGTTGGAGCAGCTGAACGTGGTATGCAGATGATGGCTGAAAGAGCCCTTCAACGTAAAGTGTTTGGTAAACTGATTGCGCAGCAAGGCTCGTTCCTTTCAGATATAGCTAAGGTAACACCTGCTGTGCCAAATTGTTTATCTGTAAATAGAACTCGGAAGCTTCTCCAGTTCTTGAGGAGTTTGATCTGTATGATTGATGGACTCCATGAGTGCTTGTTAATATCTTTTTCAGTAATCTAATCGAACTATTTGCAGTGTCGCATAGAGCTAGAGAAAACCAGACTTCTGGTTCTCGAAGCTGCTGACCAACTTGATCGGCTTGGAAACAAAAAGGCTCGTGGGACCATAGCAATGGCCAAGGTACTTCTCTGATCGAACTCTGATTTCCATATGTTCATTTCTACCCATGTTGTCCATCGCCAAGCCTTTTACTTATTGGGGGGTACAGGAAGGAGATGCTTGTTTCATGTTTGACATATCTCCAGTTTCAGGCATTAGACTTTTCATTGTCAATCCAGATCTTATCAGATTTTGATATGATACCATAAAATTAGAGCTTGGGGTGGGTGCCAAGTAGTTGGCTATGCACACTTCCCATCCCTGGATGTGGGTTTGCTGCTCACCAAGGGAAATTGGGGGGGAGGGAGGGGTTAGGAGGTAATAGATAACCGTGCATCAATAGCCTGAGATATGCATGAAAGCTTGGGTCCCATTTATACAAAAAGAACTGTTACAATGTAGTTGCTGGTTGTACCATACAGGTGGCTGCTCCAGCCATGGCGCTGCAGGTGCTTGACATGGCTATGCAGGTGCATGGAGCCCTGGGCTTATCTTCTGACACTGTATTGTCACATCTGTGGGCAACGGCAAGGACCCTAAGAATTGCTGATGGTCCAGATGAGGTTCACTTGGGTACTATTGCCAAATTGGAGCTGCAAAGATCCAGGCTTTAAGGATTACATAATGCTGAAATAAAAACATAAGTTTCTGAGCTACTAACCGCTTTGCGTGATCCTGCTACTGCTGCTGAAGAAAACACAGATAAGTTTCAAAAAATAATTACTGTGCTGGGAATAGATGTAAAATTGTAATATATGGATATGTGAAACCTTGGAACCGTCTGTTGCATGGAATAGAAAGAAAAGTTTTATGATGGAATTGGTCAGATCTAGATCGCGTTATTGTCAACTTCATGACTGGAAGGAATACGGAAATTTGATATGTAATATGATCATCTAATCTGTTTTACCAATGAACCATTTAGTCACAAAATAATATAATATTGTGTGGACTGTAAAAAGGAGTTTTCATGCTTTGTTTTGAGTTTTAATAGGTTTAAGAATCTTGTACTATATATAACCAAGATTTCGGCCATCATAATAAAGGTATGTTTTGTTTTGAGTTTAATCTATTCCTTGTGGAATTAAAGTTTTAGGAGTGAATCCAAAGTTTTAGCAGTGAATGCAATCTCAGTTATTATCAAACCTTGGTTAGGAGTTGATAATTTCATATCCTTGTTCTTGAATTTCGTGTGTGTGATACATAAGAAATTTGAACCTAAGTCTTGAATTAACATTCAAGATTCACTTTTTTAGTTCAAGATTCAATCAAGAAACAATAAAGAACCTATCTTTTAATTAAGAACTTAAGTATAGCCTTCAATTTCACATCACCAACAATCCCTTTCTCTTTCTAAAAATTTTAAATGTATCGACCAAGATAATCGAGATGGAGTTGTTGAACCAGTATCTCAAACGCTGCTTAAGTTAAAGATTTTGTATATGTATCACAATATTAGGACAACGATTGATGACACTATATTACTTAGTCAAAAAAGAAAGTTTTCGAACTTTCGAAAAAAATCTATCAAATTGAAAGAGAGATTACAAACGCAAAACAACTATTTTCTGATTTCTCTCTTGGTAATCTATATATATATATTGATACAATACCCCGCAACGAACTTCCCTTCTAAATCTTTGTGCCATCTACAAGTATTGCATTCTTTTTGGAGCAGAGGTAGTATTTTATTAGTTTTTTTCCATCTTACTCATACTCAATTCATCCCATTTTTATATTTTTCTTACTTCTAATGATTTCCATTCAATTTGTAGTCATAATGAAATACTTCGGCACATTTGAAATCGTTGATTCAACATATAAGGGACAATTTGCACCATGTGATCCTAAATTTTTTAATGTCTGTCGATGTATTTTCATGCTTTTGTACTCTTTTTTTTTAAAAAACCTGTTGCTTTCTTTTCTCCTTCAAGTGTCTGCATCAAACATCTTACCTCGTCAATAACCGGTTTATTGTGAAGAGCTAACATATTTATTTTCTTACCAAATTTTTCTCTATCTTGATTTTTTAATAAAATTTATCATACTCCTCTCTTCATGCTAGCATTAAAGTTCAATGGCTGGGTATGCTCTATGGATAAGCAGGATTGTATGACCTACTAAGAAAATTTGCATCCATGAATTTGAGAATTCAAACTTGATTTAGGAGTTCACAACAAATCACAAGTTACAAATTGATGAGCACATGACAAAGCCTAGTTTAATTGAAAAGATCTCTTGATGTGGAGAATGTTGTTCATCATCGTCACATTATTGAAAATTTAGGACTAAAGGATTTTGAACTAGGAGAGCTTCATGCTTGGATTAATGATAGAAAATGAACAAATTATTACGAAAAGAAGAAGATAATAGTAACACTTAGGTTTTAAACATTTAATTCAAATCTTTAATTTACAATCATTACATTATTATATACACTACTAAACTAGATCTACCTATCAATAAGCTTTGATCACCATCTTAATTTTTTTGTAGCTAATTCTATGTATGCATCATCCCAGGCTCATAAGGTACTCCAGTAGGAATAATCCAATGATTACCTTGATAAAATTTGCTAGGTGTAAATCCATCAGCATGTTGTGGAGTAATCTTCTTAATCCCAGGCCACTTAACTCGACCTAGCAATGTTGCACCAGGACCTCTATTCTCATACTCACTAAAAAAGCAACTACTTTGCCCAAATGTCCCCATCCATGGTTTCCACCCTTCAGGAGCTATCGAGTCGGGTAAGAAAGATTGCATGATTATCGTTCGAGAAAACTTCTTCCATGGATGTCCCAAGAAGGCTTTGCTCTTTAGGCGAAGTGGGTAGTACAATGGATCAGCCATAATGGTACAATTTTGTAGGACGAACCCTGTTGGCTCTCTCACATGTTGTCGAGCTTGGGCAGTTATAACACATCCTTCATCTTCTAAAGGCTTGCGAATTACAAGCTTGCAATTTTGGAACACGGCAGCAGCGTTACCAAAGATGAAGTCGATGGTGCCCGAAACGGTGCAATGTCGATAAAATTGTCGATAGCTATGGGCATACAAAGTGTCTTGGTAACCGTTTATATGGCAATTATAGAAAACTGACTTGTCAGATTGGACTAAGAGAGCTATTGCTTGGTGCTTTTCTGCACCAGCTGAGTTCTCGAATCCGATGTCCTTGGCAATAAAATTGTGCCCAAATATTGCTGCATTTGTTCAAAAAAAAAAAAAAAAACCACAGTAGGTATGAGTAAATGAACATCCACATTGATTAATTATTTAAGGACACTTTAAGGTTTGGTGCAAATTTTATCTAATTAGACAATTGTTTTATACATTTGGAATATGTTTAGGTTAGTTTGTTGTTGGCGTATTGCTTTTAAATTATAAATGAAAGAAAATATTTTATTACTCAATTTACTTTGTAGGAACTTAATGGGCTTCTAAAAATTTTAAAATCAATTTTATTTTCTAAAACATAAAATTCATTTTTATCCTACTAAGCCAAAAAAAATTAATCGACGAACTTAATATTTTTTATTAGATTTAGGCAAATTTACTTGTTTAGACTTCTAATAAATGGATTAAAACACCTACCTTTACATTTTATTTAGGGTGAAAACCTACCTTTACATGATTACCGCGGATTAGATGAAAATTTTCAAGTACCAAACATCCCATTGTTAATGTTTGTTGTTTTCACTTAATTAGGAGAAAGGTAAGGGACTTTTCATTATTATTTTTTTCTGTTCTAAAGGAGTTAACACATTTTGCCAGTTCTTATCTTCTGTATGCTAATTTCAAATCTATATTTGATAACTTATTCCAGTTATCTTAAATGATAAATAGCAAAATTGTTTGAGGTGTTGAAATCATTTGAGTTATCTAGCATCTATCTTTAATTGTAAGGATTAAAAATGATTTAAATTGATATGCTACTTTGAGTAACCTTTTCAAATTAAAGTTATGAAGTTTTTCATTATCTCCGTCATTACCATAGTAGTTTTTGATGAAAGTAGTGGTCTATATACAGTCCATACTGGGTCCTTATACAGGAGCAGTAGTAGTGATCCAGATATATTTCAGTCCAAAAGTGCTATAGGCCCACTGATGTATTTATGCTTTCTAGGTTGATTATGTTCTTTGTTTTCTAGTGTGCTTATGCGTCTCTTTGTAAGAGGTTGGTCCTCAAACCTAGGGTGATATTATTTTGTGCCGCCAACATAAAAGGCTGCATGGGGCTGTACTATACAGTTAAGAGAGTATGAATGAATGAAGGGAGATAACACTAAAGATGATGAAATTCTGTGTTAATTACTTCATTGAATGCAGCACTAATGTGACATTGCAATGTCATCATGGTATCAGAGCATCAGGTTCGTTTTAATCTTCTCCTCTAAAATCTTCAATTGTGAATCTGGGCTTAAAGCAAGAAAGTTTGCATTTTTGTTCTTGCTCTGCTGTCTGTAATCAGTAAATCTCTGTTAGTTGTTGTTTGTTTTAAAAAAAATTGGTACCTGGAATAGATAATGGTAGTCCTCTATATCTCCATCCCTCAGATGGAAGTAACTCCATTGTTGTTGAGAAGCTTCAGGGTTCTTCAAACTATAGGTCCTGGAAAAGATCCTTAGAAATAGGTCTAGCCTCAAAAAGGAAACTTGGGTTTGTGACTGGTTTGGTAAAGAGAGATGCCAGTGATGCTGTAAAGCAAGAGGCATGGGATACTTGCAATAACATGGTGATATCTTGGATTATAGGGAATGTGAGTGAATCCATAAAGAAATCAGTTATGTTCATGAATAGCTCAGCTGAAATATGGAAACAGCTTGAGAAGAGATATGAGGTGACAAATGGGTCTAGGAAGTATAAACTGTCGAAGCAAGTGTATGAAACTAAGCAAGGTGACAAGAATATTACTGATTATTACACAGAATTGAGAGGGTTATGGGACGAACTTGATTCTCTTAGTAGCCTTCCACCTATAAACAATATGACAAATGAAGTAAATGCTTTTGTAAAAGCTATGAATGAGCAACAGGAGGAACAAAAATTATTTCGGTTGTTGAATGGATCGGATGAAGGATATAGTGTGCAAAGAAGTCACATTTTGATGATGAACCCCTTGCCCTCAGTAGATGTGGCGTGCAGTTATCTGCATCAAGAAGAAAGTCAAAGGGAAGTGTTGAGGCCTGTAAAAGAAGAATATGAAGCCACTGCAATGTTGAGCAAAAGTGTTGAAGTAAGCTGTGCAGAGTGTGGGAAAGTAGGCCACACAAAAGAGAAATGCTGGAGGATTATAAGGTATCCTACTAAGAACCCTAAGTATCAGAGAGATGGCAAGGAGAAAGTTAGAGAGCCATGGAATAGTTACAGAGGGGGAACATGGAGTAGAGGAGGAAGAAACAATAGAGGAGGAAGAAGTGCTGCACATGTGAAGAGCAGTATAGAAAGTGGAACGTCTGCAGGAGGGAGTGCCACCATTACTGCTCAACAGCTTGAGCAGCTCATGAAATTGTTGCCAACTCCCTCCAAGACTCAAGGGTCTGATATAGAAGAAGAAATGGACTACAGCTATGCAGGAATGGTGAGCTGTAATCTAGCTGATTGTATAAAATCTATTGACTCAGGTGCTTCAGACCATATGACTGGATCTCTAAGTATGCTGAAGAACTCCATTAGAATGGAGAAGGAGCAGAGAATTAATCTTCCTATAGGAGAGACAACAGTGATATCTCACACTGGAGAAGCTGTGCTGAAATGTGATCTACAGCTTAAGAATGTGCTCTACATACCTACTTTCAGACACAATCTTCTCTCTATGCAAAAGCTTGCAAGAGATGAAGATTGTAAGGTGGACTTTCACTCAGATTTCTGTATCATTTATGATGTCAGAAACAAGAAGGTGTTGGGAGTAGGAAGGGCAATGCATGGTTTGTATTATTTAATTGACAAACCTCTGAATGAGATAGTGAATGAATGGAAAAGGAAAGAGGCTGAAAAGGGTGATAGCAAGAAGAAAAAAGAATGTAGTCATGCTATGAGTGCTGAAACTCATGTGAAGGTTCCTGGCACTATTGAACATGTACCAAATGTCTCAGGTGCAACTCTCTGGCACTGGAGGCTTGGTCATGCTCCACAACAGAGAATCTGTAAAATCAAGAACCTTAAAGGGTTCAACTTGGAGAAGAACAACATCTGCATCACTTGTCCTCTCTCTAGATTCACAAAGCTTCCATTTAACATCAGTGAATCTAGGGCATCAAGACTATTTGAGTTGGTCCATATAGATATATGGGGTCCCTACAGATGTGCAACAAGACACAATCAAAGATTCACCATTGTTGATGATTTTAGTAGGGTCACATGGGTGCATCTCTTGAAGCACAAATCTAGTGCATTTGAAGCAATAGAAAATTTTGTGCATATGGGAAGGACACAATTTGAGAAGAATGTGAAGGTGATTAGAAGTGACAATGCCCTTGAATTTGATGATAAAAAATGTAGACCATTCTTTGCAAAGCTGGGCATTATCCATCAAACAAGCTTTGTGGACAGGCCTGAGCAAAATGGAAGGGCAGAGAGAAAGCATAGGAACATCCTGGAGATGGCCAGGGCTCTCAGGTTTCAAAGTGGTCTCCCACTTCAGTACTGGGGTGACTGTGTGTTGTGTGGTGTACACATCACAAACAGGCTGCCAAGTGTCATTCTGAACAACAAGACACCATATGAGGTATTGTATCACACTGCCCCTACTTATGATCATTTAAAGTCATTTGGTTGCTTTGCTAGTGCTAGTAATCCAAGTACAGAGAAAGATAAATTTAATGCAAAGGGTGTACCATGTGTATTTCTTGGGTACCCCTTCACTCAAAAGGGATATAAACTACTAAATCTATTTACAAATGTAACATTTGTAAGTAGAGATGTTAAATTTTATGAAAGTGTGTTCCCTTACAAGGTGTTTAATGGTGAGACTGGAAGGAATGAAAGGAAGGAAATGATAAGGGGGAGCTGTGCTGATGATGATGCAGAAGGAAATGAAGGAAGGCAGGAAGAAGAAGAGCAGCTGGTTACCCATGAACCAGAAGAAACAAGAGAAGAGAGGGAAGTAAGGAGATCCATGAGATCGAACTCATAAAACACCTGTATGGCATCAAGACTACATCACAGCCAACACCACCACAAAAAACTTAACCCCTCACAAAATTAACTATGTAACCCAAACACACACTGTAACAGACTTGTTTTAAAAAGCTTTTATTAAAAGCTAATCATAGTTATTTATTTAATTATTTTTCAGATACTCTTATTTATATTTGAGTTGGACTATGGATATTTATTGTGTTGTATTTGTAATATATTTATTTGTTTAATTTTGTGAAGTTATCTATATTATATATATGTTTTGGATTTTAGTTATTTAAAATCATTTGAGTAGTATTTGTCGAAAGTTCCGAACTAGAGTTGGTTTATTTTAGATGAAACAAAACCCAAATCCAAACCCATCCCCTTTGTCGGTTTAGTGATAAGCCAAAAGCCCACCTCTTAGCTCTTCTATTTCCTTCTCGGGTATTCTAAACCCCAAACCCTATTTTCCCTCTCTCCCGTGAAACCCAAAACCCAGCCCCTCGAACTCCCTCTCTCGCCTGCGCTCTTGCCTCACCGGCGTTACCTAAGCTCGCCGGTGTTACCCAATCTCGCCGGAAACTTGTCGCCTGCTGTCGCTAAAACTCTCTGGTTTCTCTCTCTCCTGTGTTCGTATTTCGTCGTGGCGGTGTTGCTCGCAAGCCACCGCGGGTGTTGTTGCTGCTGTTGTCGGTTGTGGCTGCTGCGGTTGTGGCGATGTTGGCCACCGTGGCCTGCTGCTATCTCGCCGGCGCTCAGCAAGCCTCGCGAAGCTCCGATGATGTGCCCTGAAGCTTCGGAAATCTCCCTCGACCCCTCTGTTTCTCGGTTCTCCTTTGTTCTTCGCTGTTCACAAGAGCAGAGGTACACCCACACCTCTTTGTTTCCCTTTTGAAATTCTGATTAAGCACAAGTGTAATTATCCTTGTTGGTTTGTGTAAGTTGAACCTAAATTAGATTTTACTAAGTTAATCTAGAATTGGATTCTTGTTTCATTCAAGATTTGATTATGATTATGGAATATTAGTTTAAAGTGGAGATTATAATGGTTGTTGTTGCTCCACTGTTGTTGTTATTACTGTGGTTGATTATGTGAATAGCTATATTAAACGATTGTGTTTAAATTAGAAAGCCAATGATGTTGTTGAAATGTTTTTGTTATTATGGCAGTTGTGTTGTTGCTGTGTGGTCGTTGTTGTCACTGTGTTGTCGTTATTGTTGTGTGGTGTTGAACTTGTGGTGGTGGTGGTGGTTAATGTTGCGATAATTATAGTTGATGTTGCTGGATTAGTGTTGTGGTGAATTGATATATCAACTTGATTTGTATTTATGTTGGTTGATTGATCAAGTATGGCACTTTGGTTGTGAATTGGTTGCGACAAACTCAAATTGGAGTAGCTCCTTCACTTTATTAATAAACATAGTTGATTTGTTGTTGGTTGTGGTAAAGAAGTATGATTAGAAATTCTTAAGTTAGCTCAATAAAAGTTACTAGTTTCATTTGATTAATGGGAAGCTTTATTCTAGTTACATTAAATAGTGAGTTATACAATTAGATTAATAATCTTAATTAGAAATTGCCATTAAGATTTATGGGATGGTTTGTATTAACTAAGTTAGTCGAAATGGGTTTATATTTCGGAAATCAGTGGGAGTAGTTCCCGAGTATCATTAATGTTGTGGTGTTGATGGTTGTTAACTAAGGAAATTGAACAAGTTGAGTTATGTGCGTCATTGAATTAATAGGATTTAAAAGCTATGACTTAGTAAGGGTAATGTAAGTTCCTTTGGTCCTAATGATAGTAGAATGTTGTTAATCTTTCTACGGTTATCGTATTGCCATGAATAGTAATAATTTCAGTTTATTGTTCTTGGTAAGTTAAAAGTATCACGATTAAGAAGTTCTTAATATATATATAGATTAGCCAATGACTATTTGTATAACTTTTAAGAAGGAATTGGTTATGTCAGTTCAGTTAACTAAAGAAAGAAAAAGGATTAATTAAGTATTGATAATATCAAGATTGTTAGAAGTAAACTCTATTGCAAGGTCCATCTCCTATTATAATCGAGTTAATGTGATGAGGGAATACCCTATAAACGGCTTAATGTAGTAAAGTTAGAACACTATTTATAATTTACTAAAAGGGATTGAGATGTCTACTCTTTTAGTAATACTTGCTAAATAAAGTTGGTAGTTCAGTACGCTATTCCTATGATGGTTATAAGGCAAAACATTATCCACTTCTTTGTTTCATGATTGAAAGTTGAGTTAATCAAGGTTAACTTATAAGAGATTCGGTTTGATTGACTTTTAATAAAGGATGTGAGTTGGTTGGAGCTGGGAATAGTTAATATAATTGACCAATCTTGATGAAATGGAGAGTATTGAAGTAACTTACCTAGTAATGTTTCAAGGATGCGTTTTATAAAGAGTTTCCGTTTAATGACTATAGATGGAGTAAAGTAATAAAGTTAGATTATCAGATTAGTATCTACTAGTTTATATTAGTGCTTGAGTTCAACTACGTAATAAATATAAGTTGTGAAATACCTTAAAGAGGCCTCAAATATATGTATGAGTCGTACTCTAAGGACATGAGTTGGACTTGGCCTATGTGATTATGAGTACATTATTGTGAGTGAATACATCGTTGATTTTGTAATAAGTATTTAGCTAATAGTAACTACTTCATATCAATATTGTCTTAAGAACCTCAAGTTGGGATGTGTAAGTTAACTCTCCCTAGTTAATTCTAGGTGAGAGACCTATTGCCAGTATGGTTGATGCTTGATAATCATTATTATCATTATTAAGATGAGTCCATATAGATATTGGTGAAGTGAAAAAGAATATGAATTATCTATACGCAAAAGTATGTGTTGTATGGAGTTGGTTTAGTAACTCTCGTTAGTTAATTCTAGCTGAGAGACCATTTGCTATTGTTGTTGGTATTCACCAGATATGATTGCTTATGAGTTGTGGTAATTTATAAGTTCTATGATTGAAATTGAGTTGAATCTAATCACATAACTACACTGACCTTGAAATTCATAAGAAAGCACGATAGCATGTGATTATATTTTCTAGAGTGAAGTCTTCTAGTGTGGTTGGTTATGCAACAATCGTTTATAATTAATAAAGCTAGCGGATGAGTTCCAAGAATGATTGGTTGTGTTATGAATGATCATCGAAAGGAATTTGAAAGGGGAAAGTAGCCTCGTCTGAGTCGACGGATGAGGTGACATGAACAGTGCCCCATGGACTGTGAACCTTGGGGGCCACAGGAAACCTGCCCATTGCTCTGTGGGGCGATAATCGGGCGTTATATCAGGTAATGTGAAACCTGTGGATGGCTGATGAAATCAGCGGAAAATGTACTCCGGACTAGTCGCGGTTATTGGCCAAAAGTAAAGTGAATGGTTGGGTGACGACCCCCACTGTCGGAGTGTAAGCTTTGTCTCCTCCGCCGCGTTCTCTTTCCCCTGGTTGAAAAGAATGTCATCGAAAGTAGGAAAGTTATATCGATAAGGATTCCCGATAAGGAATCGTATTGTGAAGTTGTTTCGATATTGGATTCCCGATAAGGAATCATATCAGGTAAGTAATGAATGTTTATTCAGTATATGAATACAAATATTGATAGTGGTTTCCTGATAAGGAGGCATATCTTGGTAAGTGATACCAATGTTGGATTCCCGATAAGGAACATAATTGTTATGTGGATTTCCGATAAGGAATCGTTATAGTGAAAGTTATGATATTTATGCCTGATAAGAGGTTGTTTATAGAATATAAGAAAGTGATTGATAGAGTATGAAAACATAAGTTTGGATTTCTGATAAGAAATCAATTAAAGGAAGTAAAGTATATTGCTTATATCAAAGTTGGTAAACCCAGATTCCTTATAAGGATCGTGATATGTTGAAAAGTTAACTAATTAGTTTCTATATGAGATATGTATCTCTTACAAGATTGTTTGAAGTCACGTGTTGGGTTGCTTATTGACGACGATGTAGTAAAAAGGAACAATCAGATAAAGATGTATAAGTATGTTGTCAACATTAGTTGATGTTATGCATGTTAGACAATCGCGATGTTGACTGCTGAGTCGTTTTCAAGTAAAAACCACCAAAGCATGTGTTACTCTTATTTACGGGTTTAGTACTCAGCTTTGCTGATGTGTGTACATTGTTTTGTCATTTCTGTGGCCTGTCACTTGGTGGGTGGCAGTATCTTAAATGTTTCAGGTTGTAGCCGTGAGTTTTTTTTTCAAGCAGAAGACGGATACGAGATGGTGCAGTATTATATTTGTTATTGAAGTGAGGACGCTCCACTTGTAATAGTTAATCGTTAATTTCTATAATATATTTTCTTTATTTAAGAATCGCTAGCTAAGTGCTCCTGATTCTCTGCTGGTTGTTTCTCCGCGAAACGTTGAGATTGTTGAGTTCTGGGATTTGGAAATATTTTATAAATTGAAATTGCAACAGGTTCATATTATTTCTCGCTTTAGCGTTGTCCTATTTTCAAAGGAAACTCTGCCGGATTTTCTGTAGAAATTCATGGGAATAGAGTCTGAGAATCAGAGCATAGTTATAATAGTTAATTTATTTAAATAGAGTTGGGAATTGAGTTCCACACTCTCCGATGTAGTTCGGTGAGTGTGATGGTAATAGTTCGGGTTATCTCGACCAAAGTTTCTTTCGCTGTGCTTAATCCTCTCTAAGCTGGTCGGGAGAATTCGGGCTGTTACACACACCATCCCTCTTTTTTCATGTTTCATGTCTCAATCCCTCACTCAACATGAACCCACTGGATTTAAAGAAGCTCTCAAAGATAGCAGATGGGTAGAAGCAATGAATGAAGAGCTGAATGCTCTTGAAGATAATCAAACCTGGTCCATTACTGATCTCCCTCACAACAAAACTGCCATAGGAAGCAAATGGTTATACAAATAAAGTATAACTCAGATGGAAGTGTAAGCAGATACAAGGCTAGACTTGTAATCCTAGGGAATAGGCAAAAGTATGGTGTTGACTATGAGCAAACTTTTGCCCCTGTGGCAAAAATGGCCACAGTTAGGTCTTTACTTCCCATAGCTGCCATCCAAGGTTGGCATTTACATCAGATGGATGTAAAAAATGCCTTCCTTCATGGAGAATTACAAGAACATGTCTATATGAAGCTACCACCTAGATATCTAGGACTGGGTCACAGGCTTGAAGTGCAACAACATGGAGTGTATGAGAAATATCCTAAAACACTAAGGTGTGCAAACTACAGAAATCATTGTATGGGCTTAAACAAGCACCCAGACAATGGTTCTCTAAACTTAGCAGTGCTCTGAAACAACATGGGTTTGTTCAAGCAAAGTCTGACTACTCTCTGTTTAGCAAACAGAAAATGGGTACAATACTCATAATCCTAGTCTATGTGGATGATCTCATCATTGCTAGCAATGATATGAATGAAATTCAAGACACAAAAAGGTTATTGAGCTGCCATTTTCAGATGAAGGACTTGGGAATACTAAGGTATTTCCTTGGAATTGAGGTTGATCAATGCAAACAAGGTATCTTCCTCTCACAGAAGAAATATGTTCAAGATCATCTTCATGAATATGGTATGATCAACTGCAAGCCTATTAGACTGCCCATGGATAGTCACACCAAGCTAAGCACAACAGCAGGTGCCCCTTTACCTCAAGCTGAACCTTATCAGAGGCTTGTTGGTAAGCTAATCTATTTGTCTTTAACTAGACTAGATGTGACATTTACTGTCCATGTTCTTAGTAGGTTCATGCATCAACCTACCACAGTTCACATGCAAGCTGCCAAAAGGGTGCTTAGGTACCTCTCAAGGTCTATAAATCAAGGGATCCTTCTTGCAAATTGCTCTCAGGCTCATCTTCAAGCATTCTGTGACAGTGACTGGGCAGGATGTGCCAGCACTAGAAGATCAACATCTGGTTTTTGCATCCTTCTTGGCAACTCTCCTATTTCATGGAAGTCCAAAAGGCAGTCTGTAGTGGCTAGAAGTAGTGCTGAAGCAGAGTATAGGTCAATGGCCTTGACCATTTGTGAAGTTATGTGGCTAAACCAATTATTCAAGGATCTTGGAGTCACTCATATGGACAAGACTCCTCTTTACTGTGACAATCAGGCAGCCCTTGCCATTGCTTCCAATCCAGTGCATCACGAAAAAACCAAGCATGTAGATATTGACTGTCATTTTATCAGAGACAAAACAAGTGAAGGTGTGATTGTTCCCTCCTATGTGCCTAGCAAGCAGCAAGTTGCAGATGTATTCACCAAACTTCTCTCAATTCAACAGCATCAGAAACTCTTGTCCAAGCTGGGAGTTCAACTTCCTCCTCACTCACATCTTGAGGGGGAGTGATGAAAGTAGTGGTCTATATACAGTCCATACTGGGTCCTTATACAGGAGCAATAGTAGTGGTCCAGATATATTTCAGTCCAAAAGTGCTATAGGCCCACTGATGTATTTATGCTTTCTAGGTTGAATATGTTCTTTGTTTTCTAGTGTGCTTATGTGTCTCTCTGTAAGAGGTTGGTCCTAAAACCTAGGGTGATATTATTTTGTGCCGCCAATATAAAAGGCTGCATGGGGCTGTACTATACAGTTAAGAGAGTATGAATGAATGAAGGGAGATAACACTAAAGATGATGAAATTCTGTGTTAATCACTTCATTGAATGCAGCACTAATGTGACATTGCAATGTCATCAGTTTTTCCTTGTATAATGTTAATCGACAAAATTTCAACTACCTAAATTAGTAGTTCTACCAAACTGTCCATTTAATCTGCCATCTTATAAGTCTTAACTTATTAAAAAAAATTGTTAACTTATCAATTTTTGTTAAATTTGATATGACTGAAAATGGGCTTGGGCAACCCAATATGGAGGAGGAGAGTTTGGTCCACATACATGCCCAAAGGAGGTTCCATACCAAAAGCAATCGGCAATAGTAGGAGTAGCTCCTCTAGCTTATATTGTGGTACTTTCTCTCATCTTTCTCCAATGTGGGACAACTCACATGTGCACAACATACGTGGGTTCAACAATTTTAAATGCATGCAACAACAGAAGAAAAAAAAGAGATTGAGAAGAAGCAGCTTATGAGAATATCTTACAGACAGTTGCGGTTTTGAAGAGGACAAAACCATCAGCAAAGTTCTTCTTCCCAGTGATTTTAGTCTTAGTAGGTCCATCACCAATCAACATAATAAACCACATATTTGCCTCCACTTGAACTTCTTCCTCATAAACACCTTCCTTAATGTAAATCACAAACGTTTTATTTGTACCTTTTTCCACCTTTGTTGCATCTATAATGGGTGCTTGCTTTAAGGCCTCTGTTATGGTTTTGAAGTTGCCGCTCCCATCTTTAGCTACCACTACATCTGCCTTCACATTTGGTCCTCTCGCATGAAGGAGCTTTTGCTGCTTTGTATCTACCCAATGTGGAATCTCCTCTTTGTTTTTAGCCTCGCCTGAGAAGTGGTTATAGTGATACCTATTTTAGCATACTTTTCAAACCAATCCATATAGATAAGTAAAATCCCAACAATAAACAATTATATATATCCTTCGTTCATTTTTTTTTTTTTTTGAAGTGATCTCCTCCGTTGTTTTTAGTTGCAATAATGTTTGGAATTTTAACACTATGATATACTATCAATTTAGACCAACGTATTTGAGTAATAACAAAATAAATTTAGTAGTTTACAAGTCGAATTTATGTCAATATGTATAAATGGCTACAACAACTTTGTTAGAACCTTATTTTCTTCAACTGCCATCTATTGAAATGAAAACATTTTAACTAGTTGAAATTGATTTTTATTGACTTAAACTCATCAATTTTCTTAAATTTTTTTATTTATTAGAATTAAATTTAATTAAAGATAATTATTTTAAGACGAAGAAAAAATGTTGTAACCATTAGTATAATTTACAAAACCTTAATTATCACATTATCAATTACACAACTTTACATATTTCACTAAATTGATCATAATAAAAAAAAACTTTTAAAACTGACACCCGTAGATTAAAGTTGAAATAAATATTAGAAATATAAGTTTATTTAATTTTTTTAGAATTAGCAAATTTATTATGATAAAGGATTTTTTTCTAGTGTGCATGGCATGAGGTTTAGGTATTGGATAAGTAAAACTACATTATGACATTACATGCTTTCGCTATCTTTTAATACTTGCATCAGGTAGGTTACATATAGAAGGCCAAAATGGCCACTCATAAAGCTTGAATATGCGTCTTATTGTGAGAGGCCAAAATGGCCACTCACAGAGGCATTTTTGATATTTTGTGCAAAAAGACAAAAAACAGATCCGAACTTTGGTATCAATTTATAGCAAAGTTCAGTAAAATTGGTACCAATACCAAAATAACTCTTATTTTGATACCTAGTGTAAGTGGACTTTGATATCAAATTTAAGTTTTGGTACCGATTGTACTTATTTTGGCCCCAATTATACTTACTTTGGCCCCAATTTTGAGCTTTAGTACCAGTAATATAAAAGTAACTCTTACTTTAGTACATCCTGTGAGAGGCCAAATGGCCTCTCACGATGATACACCAATACTTTTTGAATCCTAATAACCCAAGCCTCCACTCGTATCCCTGTTTGATTGTTTGAGTTCTTTGAACTAGTTTGTCAGTTTACCTTTATCCTTAAATCAAAATCGCGTGCTCAACCCATCTTATAGAATTATGAGAAAGCAAAGGAAGTATAAAGAAATATAAAAAGCAAGCCTCAATGACTATCTTTGCTTTTCCTTAGAATTCACTTACATATGGATGTCAATTTTAGAAAACAAAATTCTTTTGTTGCAATTGACAACATAATAACTTTTAGCTGTGTAAAACAAAAATCTCCAAGATTATAATTTTCTTGTTTTTGAAATGTTTCCATAAGTCCTAGTCATTTGCAACCTATTGAAACCAGAAAAAGAGTGGGAACATATCTTTATTCGTTTTGAAAATGCTTTAATTCATGAAACTTAAATTGTTTATAAGCTATGTAGTGTTAGTTATCTGGTAGCTAAATGAAATTATTTAACTTATATTCACTCCATTTTTATTTAGTTGCTGCGTTTTCCTATTTTGAAAGCATTTATTCTTTATTAAGATGTTCCATTTGCATTAAAAACCATTACTCATGCCCAAAAGACTATCCTATGTCCATTTGATTCATATTAAGGTAATTTTTTATATAGATTGCTCCAAATTAAAGATAACTTTATAAATAGATGCTTCATCAATATTAAAGCTCGTATGGTCACTTTATGATAAAAATTATCGAATGATTTACTCTTAAGTTACATGTTCAAATTAAACAAAGCAATGTACCTTGTTCCTCGAGAAGCATCCGCTTGTGCTTGTGATTTTGGTGAGATATATTCAAAGACTTAAAACCGGTAGAGAGCTCTGTTGCTACGTCGAGGCCATTACTGGTAAGTTCTCGTGAAGCATTCAAAAATAGCTTCATCTTTTCCCCGGCATCACCGGTGGTATTTTGGAATGCCTCGATACAAGTCTCCTGGGATGTCATGGCTCCACTTAGCCAAATCCTCATGTTCTCAACATGCTCCTCCTTCTTATGCATATCAAAATGATCCATTTGGTCTATTGATCTTTTAAGATCTGTAATTGCATACTCTACCACTTGTTTACATGTTTCCAATGCTCCTGCATTCCTACGATCATCCTATTTCAATGTAAAAGATTGATATATATATTAGGCGAATAATCATATTCAATATAAGCGCAAATATTTAAACAATCGAAAACATATATAATCACAATGACAACAGAGGTGTTGAAGTTAAATTTTTCCTGCCTTCTTGAAAATCAAATTATGGGTTTCAAAAGAGTTTATTTTTAAAGAAACCTTAAGCTAAATAAAAATCAATTATGCCCATAGTAAGGACAAATTAAAAGATCAAGGAATTATCTTGAGCTGTAAGAAATTCATTGTTCCACGTTTTAATATTAGTTGTAACTTCTGTCTTTACAGAGTTTTAGGACACAACTTTCACTATTAACATCTTTAGTTATGTACATGGAAATGGTTAACTTTTATATTTTGAAAGAAATCTTGTCCAAATTACATTTTTTTTAAAATCAACCTTACATAAAAAATGTTGTAAGAAACTACCTATTAGAGCAAAATGGTGTACGAAGCTACGTTTACCATAATTTCGACCGTTGAACTACTTTCAGGATGTTGACTTACTTCTTTTGTTTTTCACTTTTCCCCTTCATTTCCCATCTATTTTCACTAAAAATATTCAATAGATCATTTGAAAATTGGTACGAGTGAATACGATTGTTTGGCAAATTTTGCTGAACATGAAGAGTAAAAGAGAGAAAATAACGGGAAAAAGAAAAAGGTGAACGCCGAAAAAGGTGGTAAACAACCAAAATTCGGCCAAAAGGCAGCTTTATAACAGATTTTGGCTTTAATATCCATTTCATTGTAACATTCTTTTCACAAAAAATAGTTTTATAAAGTAATTTATGACATATATATTTTCCTATTTTGAACGTGCACATTGGAAGGATATTAGATATTAGAGAAATATATGAAAGATATATCACAAATATATATTTTTATGTATATTAGTGAAAATATATAATCAACATATACTACATAGTTTGACCCCCCAAAAAAGTGTTGCAGCTAGAAGTAAATATAAGTTAAGGGGATATTCTTAATTAACCTTCATTGTTGATCTTTAAAAAACCATTATGTTCTATTAGCTTACTTATCTCTGTATGAGTAACAAGTCCACGATTTGCGGTAAAGATGCTTCTTTATTAACGCTAGGATAAACAGTTTGATGCATGAATTATGCATGTTTCTCAAAATTATTGGAAAAAATAAGAGGTAAAACAGAAGTTCACCCATAATGTCCATTTTATGAATTACTACCACATTCATGTGAAGACATGCATGTTAGGAGATTTACTAACAAATAAGCACAAAAGTGATTATATATTTATGTTTATCATAGGTGATATATTATATATGTATTCTAAGGTTTTTGGCGTCCTTATTACGTTTATTGATAATCTACAATATATACATACGTCTCCTCTCTGTTGTTTTCAAATTATACACATTATGCTTATGATTTTTGAATGGTCTAGTAATAATCCTACCATTAACTCTTCTTAAATAAAATATCTTAAAGTGATATATTATGCATCCCAATCTCATTTGTGGGGTTTGAAACCAATAAATGCCATTCACAAAGTATCTTATATACTTACCTTTGCTGCCTTGATGGTACTAGAATTGGTCAAGGCACCTTCAAGCTTTTCCATTGCAGCGTTGAAAGTGGTCTGAACAAGCTTCTTAGGGTTCGTGGTGTGGGCGTGAGCAAGGGTTCTTTCACAGGCACGTTGATACTCAACCATTTGGCATATGGATCGGACCGCCTTCGACGACGTCGCCAAGCCATCATCATCCTCTTCCTCTTCATACGATGTATCAGTATGACCGGTGCCTTTTATACCAACTGTCACGGCCACAACCATTGCTAACAACATTACAGAAAATACCCCTAAAACTGCTACCCTCTCTTTCTTCCTTTCTTTGACATTAAATTCATTATCTCCTGCCATTTCACCAATTCCTAAGGTTCATATATCAACAAGTGAAGGGGTTTTTGTTGTCTTCTTTCTCCTACTTTTTTTTCCTTAATTTTTCTACGAGGTGGTTGTTTTTTTTTTCCTTCAAGCAAAGATCAACAAAAGAGAACGGAGCAAATGACAGGCCATTTTTGTGATGAAGTTTTCTAAATATAATTAAGCTTTTTTGTATAAGTAATGTAGTTTAATCACACGCTATTACACAAATAATTATGAAAGGCTAAAAATATGCAGCTTGAATGTTTTTTTTTTTTTTTTTTTACAGAGCTTGAATGTTGTTGTTATAACAAGTGCTTAGCTGTTCTTTTATCAATTTTTAGAAAATATTATATACGCAATATCACATGAAGAAAAAAATTTAACCTATCAATTTTTCTTCCTATAAACAAATAGCTTCTATGACATTTTGTTCAATTCTTACCACATTGTCATTAGAGGCGACATAATGATGACTTGTTAGGAAATCATGTGTATATGACTAAAAGAGTTGCACATTTATCACATAATATGAATTACGACAAGCAAATTCAGTAAAAACAACACCATCCCCACCCCCTCCCCACCACCACACACATCTTCCCCATCATTCCTACTTTCCCCCACCCCCTACCCACCCTCCCTAGCCCTCCCCCACACCCTGCCCACCCTCCCCCACCCCCTGCCTAGCATCCCGAGCCCTCCCCCACCCCCACACACACCCTCCCCACCCCTGCGCACCCTCCCACACCCCTGCCCACCTTCTACATCATACTCTACTCTTACTCCATCCATCATTACTTTCTCATCTTAACTATTTTCACTCTCCTCCAATATCTCTTATTCACTACTCCTAAGTCCTAACTCCTAACTCATGTGAAGAAAAAAACACACTCGTTTCACTATATTATCTCTGTTCTCTCTTCTTTGAGAGGTTAATAATTCACCTAACCCAACTAGAGCAACTACAAACCTACCAAAATCAGTTCCCACTACATTTTAGTAAAAACAACTAACACCCTTAGCTTAGAATCGAACAATTTGCATTAATGTTTTTGGAAAGTAAAAAAAATGAAGAAGAGGGGAATTACCAGAAGAGGAGGAGAGGAGAGAGTGAAGGTGACGCTGCGTCGTGGTGGTGGTGTGTGGTGGTGGAGCATGCAACTAAAAACCCACAACTAGAGGAGGTTAAACACCCTTAGCTTGGAGAAGAAAAGATAAGAGAAAATCGATGCATCGTTAATGGTGGTGCGTCGTTGTCGGTTGAGAAGAGAAGAGAAAACCGGTGTGTCATCGGTGGTCGAATTAGGGCTCCTATGAGTAAGTGAGTGAGAGTGAGAAGGAGTAAGTGAGTGCGTGAGTGAGAGCGAGGGAAATTCGTGTTGTGTAGTCTAAGCTAGTATGCGTGCTTTTTTTTTTTTTTAGTCAAGAGAAGGGTTGCGTTTAGCCCTTCACCGCAGCCCTTCTAAAGTGAAGGGCTGTAGTTTTTAGGCTAAACGCAGCTGCGGGCGTCAAAAATCCGCAACCCTTCGTTTCAGAAGGACTGCACTTAATGGGAAACTGCAACCCTTCACATAAAGGGTTGCGGTTCCCTTAAAAACTGCGTCCCTTCGTATCAAAAGGGTTGCGTTTTCTGGTTAACCATAGTCCTTCGTACTTCAGGGTTGCGTTTTCGAAAAAACACAGACCTTCCAGTTTTTTCCTCTAGTGACTTATTATTTCATTTTAGGAAATTCGTCAATAAAATATATATATTAGTATGATATACTTATTAATTATGAATTAAATTAGAATACCATAATAAATACCTGCTTAAATATTTATTTAATTTACATAGTTTGATGCATAACTTTTGACATTTTTTTCAATCAAAGTAAGCAGTGATATTAGTTAAAAGTGGAGTATAAAGGATTCAAAGGATATACATAGTAACATGCCTTAATTATATTCAACTCCAAAAGTTTCTAAACGCACACACCCCTCATCAAAGTAACCATAACAAATCACTAGCACTTATTTCTTTAGGATGATAGTTGTCGATTCCAGTGATAGCTTCAAACATTACTAGTTTAATACTTCTATAGTAGCATTCATAGCAAGCAATTTACCATTTTAGTACAAATCATCAATTCTCCCTGGCCAAATGAGTTATGACAAACTGAATGGACATTGATTTGAAAATACTCCTAGAGAAAATGCTTCAAAAGATGTTAGGATTTCTATAGAGAGAAAATAAAAAGAAAAAATACAAAGAGCCTTCAATGAAACCAAAGAACCTCCATGAATCTAACCATAAGACCTTCTGCTGTAATTCTTTCCAGCATGGATAACCCCTTCTCAAGTTTATTTCACTGCAAATCCACCAAAATGCTACTGTTTGTGCTCCAGTTCTTGGGAGAATTTGTTTCAACTCTCTCTTCCCGTCCTCTAAACTGCCTTTGATGACTAACAACACCATCACGTTCACCATCATCCTCTTACATCATCTCACCTCTGATTCTGGTCACGCCACGAATTAATTGAGTCACAACTGTATCCTTACCTTGACAATTATGAAAGAATACAATCCTACAGTTCGTGAGGGTTGCTCAAACACCCCCATCGCGCATCGTCACTCGACTATCAGTTAAACGGGCTAGGCGCAACTTTAGCAGTATCACACATAACGGATAACGCAATCAACGTATCTTCCACTGTCTCAATGTTTTCTCCTGGGTAAATATTCTATTCACCTTTTTCGATTTTACTTGGTTGTGATTTTATTTCGGTGCCTTCTTCAGCGATAGATCCAAACTTACATCACTTAATTGGTATCACCCGCCTACAATGATCATTCATCCTTCCATTATTTTCGACCCTCTAACTTGAAAATTAACTACTTTAATTAACTAATTTAACTAATAACAATAAAAGACATATTTTTGGTTACATGTAAAACTTTCACATTAAGAGTAAAGTAAACCCATGCAACAATCCTAAAAAGCAAATAAAGATAATTTGATCTTGCATTAGGTTTCCCAACCAAACCTGCAATCCTGTTAGAAGAATTCCGTCCCTAATACTGCAATGGTAACTTTGGTAGTTCAATCCATGTAGTTACTGCCTTCACAGTACTAGCATTCACATTAATTTCAGGAGACAATTCCTTCACAATTATCGGTTTCCTGTCTCTTGGTGCAAATTCAATTGGATGACTTTACAAACAGTTAGATACTGAATGTCACGGGAGTCTTAGTCCCTGGGGTTACCGGTTTTAATTTGATAAAACCTTGCTAATGTACTTTGTTATAGCCTAATGTAATTAAACTATAACGCCCAATAAATTCAGGCGACCTGTATTAAATAAGATGATCAATGCAATAATTAATCTATTAATTAAAGGTGAATGTTCCCACTTACATCACAAACTTCTAGAAAGATTTTATAACACAAATAGAGATAGAGCAGGCTGGATAATTAAAGGACAAACATGAAGATGAATACCTCCATGGATTTCGACTTGAATTAGAGATTGAACAAACTTGGTAACTCAATATATGCTCTAACTCTAAGCTAGAGGCTAACTATAACCCAGAAGGCGGTTAGCTAATCTAGGTAAAGCTACGCTAGAGGAAAGTAAATTGCACGTCTGTTGTGTATGTGTTTGTTGTTGTTGTTTTCTGATGTTCCTTCTTGTATTTATACTGCGAAGACATGTATAACTTCCTTGCTCCTTGGAGGGAAGTGATTTGAATCATTTATGATTCAAATCACAACTGCCATTTTCTGGCGTCATGATAGTCACGTTCCATTACCCACGTTCTTGCATGCCTTTGTAATCAGATTAACTTACAGCCACGTACGTCATCATCTTTAGCATTGCTTGACTTTCAACCATTATCTCTTGCTTGATTATTGCTAACGATTGGGCTTTTCTTTCATGGATCATTGTCTGTTGACTATTTCTTGTGGGCTTCTTGACATAACTGGACCTTCATTTACATGATCATTACACCCTTTAGGGCTTGATTCAATGAATCAGAATAAATGCTAGTTGTGATGTAAAAATGGTAGTAACAAATTACCCCCCTGATTTGTGAGGTGATGTACTGATCAGAACCCACAAATTATTAGCAGAGAAGTATGCTTAATAGCCATAACCAATTTGTTTTAGAAGCATTCTGAAAGTTGCTTCCTCTGTGATTGTAAGATGATCAACAAATTTTTCCTTAGGATGGCTGAATTTAGTAGAGAAGAATAATCTATCATGCATGCATTATTCCTTCCTTCTTTCTTTTAGCCATTGTGAAATCCATTAGACATTTTGTTTAAGATATGGTCCTAAAGGATGATTTCACAACATCCAAGAGGGATCTAAACCTTGGACCATAAGATTATGCCATACTTGGCATGTACATGTGTATTGTATCATATCTCTTGAAGATGATCCTTGCGCTATTCGCGAGATTTTTATGCTCTTTGTACGTGTTGCCTTTAACATAGAGCCTTTTTAGATATCTCCAAGGCATGTCTGGTTGCCATGCTTCTTCCATGATAACGTTTCCCCAAGATTTACATTACCAATAAGGAAGTAACCTGATCTTGTAGGTCAAGTTTCGGAAATATCCATGCTTGCATCAAGTCTAAATCTGACCCTATTTGAAAGGCCTTATATTTAATCACGTATCTTGGATCCTTTTGTATTATAGGATGCTTGCTGTTATTTCACTAGGAACACTACAAGAGGGGGGGTGAATTATAGTGTGGAACTTATTGCCCAAATAATGCGGAATTTAAAACATAAGCAATAAGGAACTGAAAGTGCAAGAGAGATTTTTACGTGGAAACTTCTTGTCTCAATACAAGAAGAAAAACCACGACCTACTCAGGATTTAAACTCTTCATATAATAGGAAATCTCCTATGATTCAACCTATTACATACTCACGTTCCACTCGGAACTCCAACTCTCTCACAATCTCCACTCTATACTCTAGACTTAACTCTAAGTCTTTCAAGAGACACAACTCTTTACAAAAGGTTTACTTAAACCCTTCACCCCTAGATAGACTTCACCCTAAGTCTACGCATACACAATAAGAACTTACTCAAGTTCCTAACTCGAACTTACTCAAGTTCCTAACTCGAACTGATACAAGAATTCACTCAAACCCTTTACCAAGTTCCCATTACAAGAGTTCACTCAAACCCTTTAACCCCAAACTCAAATACAGACGCTTGATAATTTGGGTTAACTCTAGTATATAGAAAAACTGAATAACTGTAAAGGAACACGGTACTCGTAGGAACTTGAAACTCAAAGGAACTGACTCAAATAAGGAATAGAATATATTCTTTGTAACGCTATTCCTTAAGCCAAACTTATGGAATGACATAAGTCTAACACTGTGGAAAGACACTAGTCAGACACTATGGAATGACACCAGTTAGACAATTAGAAACTCAATTGAACTTGTATATTTATAGCAGTCTTTTAGAATGAACGTGGGATGAATCATGTGTTAGTGGTTAAACCATTATCCCATGATGTTCCTTCCTTAAGGAACACGTTCCTTAACACATCCCATGATCTCCATGATCACTGTTAAACGTGGGAGAGAATTAAGTTACTGCTTCCTAAATTTAGCAACCACTTTGAGCATTAATTTGAAAATCTGATTTAATTAAAAACATATTAATAATTAAATCTGAAATTAAATTATTTTAATAAAAATATTATCTTTAAATTTCTTCCGTAAAAACCGAATAATATTTTTATTATCTTTTGAAAAATAAAATCTTTTCCTTAAAAAGATTTTCCATAAAATCAGATTTTTCCTTAAATAAAACGGTTACCTATAATCTAGGCATATTTTACTCAACTGACATAACTTACCGTTGTAATGCTCCATCCTAAGTCTAGTTCCTTTTAATAGTTAGTTCCTTTAACTTAGATTAAAGACTACCACGTCTGTTCCTTTAGAGAGGAACAGACAGACAATTTCTTTAACAATACTCATTATACGTATTATAAATCTAGGCTTTTTATTTTCCAAAAACTGAAAAGATAAAATTAAAATAAATAAAATCAGATTCCTAAAAATTCCGATTTTATTAAAAACTTATCTTTTATTTTAAAACTAAAACTTATCTTTTATTTTAAAACTAAAACTTATCCTAAAACAACTAACGCATATTATTTATAAATATTTAACCACGTAGAGATTTATTAAGAAATAAACTCTTAATAAATTCTTATAGATTAAGATAATAATATGCATCAGATTTATTGACTCTTAAATACTTTTGACTCTAAGTTCCACGAGTTCCTTTAACCTTACGAGTTCCTTTAGACCTTGTTCCTTTACCTTTTACGTTTCCATATACTTACATGAATCCTAGAAAATAAACTCATATTTTCTGCCTTCATGCTCCATGCTGCTCCAACTCAAGAACCGCATGTTGATGCTCCACCTTTGGAACTTCAGTGTGCTAGTTCCTTTAAGAAACTTCGCACTCATAGTTCCTGCTCAGGAACTTCTTGTTTCAACTCTGAAATGTTATATTGCTGCTCCCACTCAGGTACTGCTCCAGAACTTCATATTCAATGTTCCTCATAGGATGTACCTAGGAACCACTCTATTTGTGTTCCTTATAGGAACTCTTTTAGGAACTTCACTTGTGGGAAGACCTTCATGATGTGATATATTCAACCACTGATGACTTGTTTCATGTTAATGTAATATGCACATCTCAAACACACATGTTAGTTAGATAATCATCATTTGTTTACAATCATCAAAATACTACATGACTCAACACTTGCCAAAATACTTTTCAATTGTAGTATTCCATTTGATAGACTCTTCTCTTGTGAATTTATTCTTGTCTTCGGACAGATATCCAATGCTTTGTGATGGTTTAAACACTTATAGCCCTCCCCCATCCCCTGCCTAGCATCCCCACCCCCCCCCCCCCACCCCTGCGCACCCTCCCACGCCCCTGCCCACCTTCTACTCATACTCTACTCTTATTCCATCCATCATTACTTTCTCATCTTAACTATTTTCACTCTCCTCCAATATCTCTCATTGAATACTTCTAAGTCCTAACTCCTAACTCATGTGAAGAAAAAAACACACCCGTTTCACTATATTATCTCTGTTCTCTCTTCTTTTAGAGGTTAATAATTCACCTAACCCAACTAGAGCAACTACAAACCTACTAAAATCAGTTCTCAATACATTATAGTAAAAACAACTAACACCCTTAGCTTGGAACCGAACAATTTGCATTAATATTTTTGGAAAGTAAAAAAAGGAAAAAGAGGGGAAATACCAGAAGAGGAGGAGAGGAGAGAGTGAAGGTGATGTTGCATCGTGGTGGTGGTGTGTGATGGTGGAGCATGCAACTAGAAACCCACAACTAGAGGAGGTTAAACACCCTTAGCTTGGAGAAGAAAAGAGAAGAGAAAATTGATGCATCGTCAATGGTGGTGCGTCGTTTTCGGTTGAGAAGAGAAAAGAAAACTGGTGCGTCGTCGGTAGTTGAATTAGGGCCCCGATGAGTAAGTGAGTGAGAGTGAGAAGGAGTAAGTGAGTGAGTGAGAGCGAGGGAAATTCGTGCTGTGTATAGTCTAAAGTGTGCGTGCATTTTTTTTAGTCAAGGGAAGGGTTGCGTTTAGCCCTTCACCGCAATCCTTCTAAAGTGAAAGGCTGTAGTTTTTGGATTAAACGCAACTGCGGGCGTCAAAAAACTGCAACCCTCTGCTGAGCTAGCCATGCGGCCTAAGGCGTCAGCTTGTTGGTTTTCCGACCAGGGTATGTGGCTGATGTGGAAGTGAGATAGCTTCTTGACGAACTCTTGGGTTTTGGCCAAGTACATTCGCATATTGTCTTCCTTTGCTTCGTATTCTCCTGAGACCTGACCCACTATGAGCTGGGAGTCGGATCGAGCTTCAACTGCTGAAGCCCCAAGATGAGAGCCTCATACTCCACTTCATTATTAGACCCAAGGAATTCAAATTTGATAGCGTACTCCATCTTCTCTCCGACCGGGGGTTTGAGCACCAGTCATGCTCCGCACCCTGACCTGGTGGAAAAACCATCCACGAACAATTCCTACTCCTCTTTTTGACCGACCGGGGGGCCGAGTTGTGCATTCTGTTATGAAATCAGCTAAGGCTTGGGCTTTTATTGCCCTTCTAGGCTCATATTCCAAGCCGAAGTCAGCGAGTTGGTCGGCCTAGTCTGTCATCCGACGGGAGTGGTTTCTGCTTTCAATGACTTTTCGGAGGGGTTGTTCGGTGAGGACTTTAATCTGATGTGCCTGAAAGTAGGGCTTGAGTTCTCGACTGGCCATGACGAGGGCGAAGACCATCTTCTCCACTTCGCTGTATTTTGCTTCTGCCCCTCAGAAGGCATAGTTGATGAAATAGATTGGGTGTTGTGCTCCTTCTCTTTCAGCCATCAGTATCGCTCTGAGCGCATATTCTGACACTGCCAAGTATATAGATAATGTTTCCCCCGACAAGGGGGACATAAGTTTCGGGAGAGTTGAGAGGTGTTGCTTGAGGGAGGTGAAGGCCTGTTCGGCTTCTTCGTCCCATGTGAATTCTTTTCTCTTAAGAACCTTATAGAAGAACAAGCTCTTGTCAGCCGACCGGGACAGGAAACGTCCGAGTGCAGCTAAGCACCCGGTGAGGCGCTGCACTTCTCGAACGTTCCGAGGAGATTTTATTTCGAGTACGGCCTTGATTTTATCGGAATTGGCTTCGATGCCTCTCTCATCCACCAGAAAGCCGAGGCACTTTCCCCCTTTCACCCCGAGACACACTTTTTTAGGGTTGAGCATCATGCGATATTTCCTTAGCGTGCTCAGCGTCTCCTTAAGGTCAGATGGATGATCAGAGTGGGCCTTACTTTTGAGTATCATGTCGTCAACATACACTTTAATGTTCCGACCCAACTGATCACTGAAGATTTTATTAACCATTCGCTGGTAGGTGGCCATCGCATTTTTCAAGCCGAACGACATCATCTTGTAACAGTAAACCCCTTGAGGGGTGGTGAAAGCGGTGTGCACTCGGTCATGTTCTGCCATCGGTATTTGATGGTATCCTGCATTGGCGTCCATGAAGCTCAGGAGGGCGTGCCCGGTTGTGGAGTCGACCAGCTTGTCAATTTTGGGGAAACGGTGGTTGTCTTTTGGACATGCTTTGTTCAAGTCTGATCTGTAAAGTCTACACACATGTGCCAAGCCCCGCTTGGTTTCTTAACCAGCACCATGTTTGCCAACCATTCCGAGTACTGGCATTCCTCTATGAACCCTGCTTCGAGGAGCTTCTTGACCTCGATCGCTGCTGCTCTGCACCTTTCCGGGCCTTGGTGTCTTAGCTTTTGCTTGACCGGCTTGTATCCTTCTTTAATATTGAGCTCGTGGCACATAATTTTAGGATCAAGGCCAGACATTTCAGAAGCTTTGTATGCGAACACATCTTGATACTCTCTGAGCACTTCCACAACTCGTGCTCTTGTTTGCGGGTCCATGGCCTTGCCCACTTACGGTCCGACCGGGTTCCCCCCCGATCACCACTTCTTCATCTTCTTCAGCTGGCTGAGGTCGCTCGTAGTGTTTGGGGTTTTCAGTGATGTACACCCCGAGGCCTTTTATCGGGTTGTCTTCTCTCTTCCTTTTCTTCGAGTCCTTTTGGACGTCGACGTCGGATTTGTTCTTTAGGTTATTTACATAGCATTCTCTTCCAGCTTGCTGATCACCTTGTATTTTCCTGACCTTCCCCTCATCTGTTTCAAACTGCATGAGGAGCTGGTAGGTAGAGATAGCGGCCTTTGTCTTGTTCAGAGTAGGTCGCCCCATTATTATGTTGTATGGAAGGGGATGTCGACCACTAGGAAGTCAATTGGTAGGCTTCTTCCTTTGCCTTTCTCGCCCATCCGAGTGGGGAGCTTTATCGAACCGACCGGATGTATAGAGTTTCCCCCGAAGCCTATGAGTGGCTGATCGAGGGGCGTGACATCCTTTTCACTATACTTTAGCTTTTTCAGACAGCGTGATGATGTCGGTTGACGAACCGCTGTCGACCAACACGCGCTTCACCCTGGAGTTGGCCACTTTGAGTTCGATGACCAGGGGGTTATTGTGGGGTACACTTACCGACCGGCTGACTCCCTGAAAGTCTTGATGGGGCAGTCCGACCGGCTTGGCTGGATGTCGAACACTTGATGTTTGAGGTTTTGGAGGTGAGCTTTTCTGGCTCCGCCGGTTAGGCCTCCTGAGGCGAAGCCACCTACAATGACTCCTATGAATCCTTCAGTATCCCCACTGTTGCACTGACCGACCTTCTACTTCCCCTTTTCTTCGCTGGTGTGCTTGAGGTAACAGTTTAGCTTACCCTGGTCGGCCAAGTTGTCCAGTCCTTTCTTCAATTCTCTACAATCTTTTGTGGTATGGGCACATTCTCGGTGGTACTCACACCACTGGCTCTTGTCTTGCCGATAGGCAGACGTCCGGATGGGGGGAGGATGAGGAAGCATGGACTTGTTCTTGATATCCAAGTAAATTTCTCACCGATTTTTGTTGAAACGGGGGTCGTTTCCATGGTCCGTAAAGCGGTCCGACCTACCACCCGTTTTCTGTTGCTTGGGCTGATCCCTATGGCTGCCCTCTTCTTTTCTTTTCTTGCGCCCATCTTCTGAGTGGCGGCAAATGTCTGCCGCTTGAATAAACCTTTGAGCTTTTTTCATAGCCTCAGAAAAGGTTTTGACTTCACTTTCAGCCAATGTCCACCTGAGCCGACCAGGCTGTAGCCCGGACATGAGGGCAGCAAAGGCCACTATGTCCTGCAGGTTAGACAACTTCAGGGATTCTTCATTAAATCTTTTGATGTAGTCGGCTAGACTCTCGTTCTATTCTTGTTTGACCCCCATAAAATGAAGGCTCGTTTTCTTTTGCCTTTTCCCGGCCACGAACTGATGGGTAAACATATCTTTGAGTACTGCGAAATCGATGATGAATTTGGTAGGTAGCTCTTGAAACCAGTTCAGCGCGAGTCCTTTCAGAGTGGTGGGGAAGAACCGACACTATGTGGCCTCACAGCTGGTCTGCACGCTCATTTGGGCCTTATAAGTGGCCATATGATCTTCCGGGTCGGTTAGGCCCGCAAATTGCTCGATCTGGGGTGTTTTGATTTTTCCTTGAGTAGGGGTCTCTACGATCTCCCGGCTGAACGGGGTCATAAACTTCAGGTTGCCCTTGCCTAATCGCAGAGGTTTGGAGTGTGTCGAGTCACCTTTGCCCCTCCCGCTGGGCTGCTTTTTGATCTAGGAGTTGGCGGGCATCATACCCCTGACTGCGGCGCTTCTCATTGAGGAAGTGCCTAGCATCTTCTGGCTTGCGACGAGGGTCCCCCCTCGGCGACTTACAGATATGAGTTTCTTCTTGTCTGAGAGCGAATTCGCGACGAGCTGACCTCTCCCTAGGTGGGAGGCGCTCATCCTGCCTTGACAGTTCTCTTTGAGACCGAATGGGCTCCTTAGTTGCTGACCTTTGCCGGTTAGGCTGGCCACGAGCAGCACGAGGGTTGTGCTCTTCCTTCTAGGAGCGCCCCAGACCATGGTCCCGAGGCTGAGGAGCATTGCCGAGCTGATTCTGACCTTGCCCCTGTTGGAGAGTGGTCAGCATTTGCATGAGACTCTGCTGTAAAGTCTGCTACAACTGAGCTGCTATGAGGGCTATGTCAGTTGTGAACAGTGGTTGAGGGTCAACATGTTGTATTTCTCGAGAGGGGATAGCTGGTTTCTCTAAGACAATTCCTGGTCAGGGTCAATTGTCTGAACCGTGGGGGACCAGCGAGCGGCAGATAGTGTTCGGGCTGACCTCCTATGGTGTGAAGGCGATGGTTCCCTCTTGGACCTCTGGGGTTGGGCAGAGGGTTTGTTACATGTGTTTTTTGATGGTGCCATTGCTGAACGACACTGGTTTTAGGTTCTGCTGAGTAGCAAGTGAACTTTGCTGAGTGGTGGCGAAGTAACTTTTTGTACTATCCCCACAGACGGCACCAAACTGTTTCTGTCTAGAAATTATGGTTAATGATCTGTGCTGAGCAAGGGATCGCTCCTCCGACGCTCAAGTTAGTTGATGATTGAGGTAGAGAGAGTCTAGAGTGAGAAAGCTCTGGTTAGTTAGGTAAGCATTCAATACATTTGCCTTGATGGGACAAGGGGTATTTATAATGGTGAAAACCCCTAGGAAAATACCTTTTTGATAGGACAATTCCCCTAGGGACTGGTGGGATTACCTTTTCTGGGATGATCTCTGTGGGCCCCTTAAGTCCCCCAGTGGTTGCTGGCGACGTCATGATAGGTGGGACCCACGAAACTTGCGTGGCGGTGCCAGCTGGCATAGGACTTTTAGATGGGTTTAATGGGTCCAAACAATTTGTAAGTATGCTATAGTTAGCATACTATGGTAAATGTTCTTATTTTGCAAACATACTAAAGGGGGAAAGACATTTGTTCCCTGGGGGGAAGACTTGTTTTTTTAAGAAGGTCTTCGGTTTGCTCTAGTCATTATGCAATTCGAAGAGTAAAAGAAACAAAGTCAACTCATACAAATATGAAAAATGAGAATTTTTTTGAAGAAAAGCGCATAGGAAACCAGCAAGAAGCAGAATATACCTGGGAGAAGAAACTTGAGCGAAAAAAGAAGAAGGATGAAGTTGTTTATCGTTGCCTAAGAAGATGTATTTATAGAAGGAAGTAGGAAGTTAAGTGTCTAATCATTGCATGCAAAAAAAAAAAAAAAAAAACTGCCATAATTGGACGTGTTTTGCAAGACGGTTGGTGGATTTTGAAAGATAAAAAAAATTTCCTTCTTGGTTTGCCATTCAAAAAAAGAAAAATTAGGGGTGGTTGTAAGGGGCCAGTTTTATCTGACGTGGCAGCAAGTTATGCGGTTATATTTTGTTAGTTTGCATTGTTAGATGACAATAGGAGATTGGATGAATAAAGGAGAAAGAGATTGGTTACATGACAAGTAATGAAGACCTCCTATTGTTTAGGAGAAGCGTGCTGCATTGAGAGAGAAGCGGAGCATAATTGCAATGACAAGACTAAAAGATATCCCAGCACTCACCCCTGATAATTGAATCTCAACTAGTAGTGTTTTAATAAAGAAAACGCCTCCAAGATGCAACGTTATAATTTCTTGTAGTATATATAGAGTTCATTAACAGACGTTGTAAATCATCTTACACTCCTCTATATATACTACTCTCATACTAGCTAAAAATAACTTTTATATTCTCACAAAAACTCAGGCAACTTAGTGAGTTGACAGAATACGGATCCTCCCGTGGTTTTTTCCCTCCTTTCTAAGGAATTTCCACGTAAAAACTTGTGTGCATATGTTCTTATCTTGCAACTTTATTTACGCAATTTATTTCTTTTCGCAAGTTAATTGTCAACCCCCTCTCGAACCAAATTAGCTCTAGTGTGAAATTTTTCCAAAACAATAGTTTAATCATTAAATATGTTCAGTATCATCCATGAGGAGCAAGAAAATCAAAAAGGTTTTTAATTGCCAAAAATCTTACAAGAAAAATAAAATTGTTACGTCTTGATTAATAGATTCAATGTAGACATTATACTGCTCATCGTAAACAAAATAAAAAAAAGAAGTTGATCATATTCATAATAATTACTCTATGTTAGCAAGGAAAATAAAACATTTCTAGTATGGTTGAGTAATCAATTCAATTTTTTGTGCTTTTTTTTCTGTATAGTTTTGTTACGTACAATTTGCTTACTCCCCACATATTTATTTTGATTTTTGGTTGTCCATTAAAATTTTTAACCACTTGCAGCATACTTGCCAGGTGCATATGGCACACCAGATTCAGGGATCCACTTATCACCACTAACAAACAACTTAGCAGGAGTGAAACCATCGGCCTCTTGAGCACTCAAAGTCTTGATTCCTTTCCACTTAACCCTTTGAGATTTATCAGCACCTGCACCTTTGTTTTCGAACTCAGCGTAATATAAGGTATCAAGGGCAAAGTTTCCTTGCCATTCTGTCCAACCTTTAGGAGCAATGGTATCATCAATGTTTGAGTACATGAAAATGGTTTTCGAGTATTCCTTCCATGGTCGTCCTAAATAAGCCGGGTTTTTCGCCTTTACGGCCTTGTAGCCAGGTTCACTAGAGACAGTGCAACCTTCAAAGATAAACGCACCTGGACCTTTCTCCTCAGTCCTACCCTGAGCTGTGACCATGCATTGTTGATTGGGTCCTGGCTTCCTTACCATCAACTTACAGTTCTGGAACACAGCTTGTGCGTCACCAAAAATAAAGTCTATTGTACCAGAGACAGTGCAATCTCGGTAAAATTGACGCCCTCTCAATGCGTACAATGTATCTTGGTTTCCGGTGAAACGGCAGTTGTAAAGGACGGCCAAATCACTCACCACCTTTAGCGCGACTGCTTGGTGACCCTCTGGCCCAGAGCTGTTTTCAATGGTTAGGTCCCTAGCCATGAATCCATCTCCCAAAACACCTGAAACATTATATAATGCGGTCATTTTTGTATGTTCTTAGTTTATAAAATGAACAATATATATTTTTATAATGAATAAAAACTAATGTATTAAATATTTTACCAACTGTTGCAGTCTTAAATGTGTTTATTCCAGCAGCAAAGTTTTTGCTCCCGGTGATGATAGTCTTAGTGGGTCCATCACCAACCAAAATGACATTAGTCTGTTTTTTCTCAATGTTAATATACTCCTTGTAAGTACCGGCCTTAATGTAGATGATAAAGGGGCTGGCATTATTCATAGGCACCTTGGCAATGGCTTCAGAAATGGTCTTATATTGGCCACCACCAGACTGAGAAACTGTAGCATCAGGCTTAAGTTGAGAAACTGGGACGTTCATCATTTTTCTCTTGGGGTCGGTGACCCAAGGAGGCATCTCACCAGCAAGCCAGACTCCCTTAGGTGCCTTGCCAAGGAGTCGACGATGAGCAGCACCACCATCACCACCACCATTAAGAGCACTTAGATCAAGGCCAGGGATGTCAAGGTATTGAAGCATAGATTTAGCCTCAGTTATAATGTTCAATGCATTGCTACTAAGTTCACGTGACACATTGAAGAAGTTTCTCATCTTGGTGCCTGCGTCACTAGTGGAGTTTTCAAATCCCTCGAAGCAAACCTCTTGATAAGTGATGGCACCACCTATCCAAACCCTAAGATCTTCAAGAAAGTCATCGATGTTGTCCATGCTAAAAGCACCCACTGACTCCACGGTCCTCTCAAGGTCGTTTATGGCATAACCAACAACTTCCCTGCATATCTCTATACCTTCAGCTGCGCGTGGATCATCCTTAGCAGCCTGGATTGTTTTCGATTTCTCTAACGCTTTCGCTACTTCTTCCTTGGCTACCCTGAATGCTGTCTTCACCAACTCCTTTGGATCATTCGTGTTTCCTCCTGAGTTGGTTAAGGTGCTTTCACAAGCTTGCTTGTATCGCGTTGGTTGGCAAATGCTTTGTATTGCCTTTGTCCCTGCAGCTATCTTATTTTCGCCAGCACCTTTATCACCCGACCCATTACTATGTCCGAACTTTGTCACCCCAACTGTCACGGCTGCCACGCATGCTACCACACATATTGCTGATACAGCAATAACAATAGGGCTTTTGCCCATTTTTTTCTTTTTTTCTTTTTTTTGGTTTTAAGGCAAGTTATATTATATAATGGTGGGATGTGTTTATTCTTTCTTTTTTTGATCTTTTTTTTTTGGTAGAGCTGTTGGGGCTTAGTTTCCTTTTTGTTTATCAATAATGTACAAGCCCCAGAAGGCTCTATGGTGCTTGAGGATGATGGGGAAGTTATGTTTATATAGAGATGAAGTTATGATGAACATATATAAAAGGATGATCCAACGCATCTTTTGTCAAGCCAATGATTTTCGCTGGGTATTCCCTAAAATTGTGTTTTTGTCCTTTATCTTTGCTATGTTATTTTAAGGCTCATTTATTATAGGAGAATAAGTGGATTGCAAAGGATTGAAGCTAAGCAGGGTATGTATTAGTGGACATGATGAGATTCATTCATTTCAATTTACTACGTTTAGCTATGAGGATATTAGATACTATGTTTGGAGAGATGTAGTTAGATAATTCCCCAAATTAATTCATAATAAGATTTATAGTGGATCATGCATTTATTAAACTTATCTTTGTAAAATTAGAGTGATTAGTAAAATTATTTAAACCGAACTTCTCGTTCAAACTTTAGGCATAATATAGTAAATATGTTGTTGTAGATAAGTGTTTGTATGATCTTATCGAAAATAAGAAAATAGAAAATCTAAATTACAACTATTAACATTTTCCATTGAAAAAACATAAACATTCAAAAATATATGTTAATTTAATAATAGTAGTATAGAACAACCTTGTATAAGACTAGTTTTAGGACTCGTGCATAATGCATGGTGTATTTATTGCTTTATAACATAATTAAGGAATAACCAAGAATAAAAATGATGCAAATAACACATCATAAAATCATCATATATGAGTGATAAAGAACGTTAATTACATATATAACCTTTTTTAACTCAATCTATATGTTTGCAAACACTTTCTGATAAACTACATTTGTTGTACTTGTACGCACACTGTGTTCTTTATCAAAAGGAAGGATCTTGAGACCTGTTTTGCTCATAACTCTGGAAATAACATAAAATTGACCATGGCTGAAAACAGGTCTCGGGAGATCCAGGCCTACATAAGACAAATATTGTCCTTTACTTTTATTTATAGTCATAGCAAAACAAACCATTAAAGAAAATTGATGTCTCTGAAATCTGATAGAAAATTTGGTGGAGTCCGACGAGGTCAATGTCATTCTTGGGATAAATACTTTTGCTCCCACATTGCTTCCGGGAATAACAATAGCTTCAATAACACGATTTCCTAAATGATTTATGACTAACCTCGTGCCATTACATAATCAAGATGTTTGATCAATATTCCTTAGAAGCATAATTGGCGCACCGACCTTTAATCGTATGCTATGATTTGGGAGACCTGAGCATCTTATTGTATTGAGGAATTCAGCGGAGTATATTTCATGGACTCAAAGTTTCCTTCCTCTTTGCTTATTGCCTCCGAACTCAAATAGATTTTCTCTTCTCCTGGAATGGTAGATAGAACATGATCATTTACTATCTCCAGTACTATCTCATTTGTTGGGGCCAAAATAGTTATTTCTTGGAAATATTTAGCTTCCCAAATATGCTCATGTAGGTCTGGGTATGTGCTATCAACAATTGCTGAAATTGGATCGGTCCTAATATCTACAAAAATATCTTTTGCAATTTCGATAACGGCTTCACCATCATTAGGACCCCCAGCCTTTCCATCTCATATGCTTAGTATCCACTCTGAGAATTCTCGCAATTCATCAACAGAAGATTTTGAAGAACCTGATTGTAATCTCATATTGCGAGTAAGTCTTAGAACCTTACACGAATCCCATAAGGAAGACAAAATAACGGTGGCCGGATTAATCCCATAAGTAATCAATAAGAATATATTTATCAATTAACAAGGGAAAAAGAAGAGATGATGAATCGCCTATGATTCTCCATCACGAGCTAGGGTTTTCAAAAAAAAAAAATCCATAGGCGATTAAAATTCAATAACTTCCTGGCCGGAGAAAAAAAAAACGTCGTCAGAGTTCGGACTGAGCTCCATAACTTAGACTCAGCGATCAGTTGCTCCTCAAGCTTGAAGTTTCAGATGAATTTTGAGGGTTTACTGAAGGATTTTGTCCTCGATCAAGTGTAATAAACTAAATAATATTAGGATAAGTTATGGAGATAATATATTCAATAATATTATATGATCACAACGTTTTGCTAGAAGCTAATTGTGGTTTGTTGGACTAATATGATTAGGGCCAACTACTAATATCATTGAGTCCTATGAGGTCACACAAGTAATGACACTTGGATATTTATCCAAATCCATTTGTGAAATGGGTTGCGCGGTTTGATGATGGATGGGAAGAGTTGTAACTCATGAGTTTATTAGACTCATAATGTATGACATTATGAGGCAAAATAAAGCCTCATGAAACACCTCTTTTGTAACCACCTTATATATTGATATGGGGTTACAAAGGTGTGTATATACTTTACAACTTCTAGAGTGAAAAATCTGATTTTTCCCTTAGTCTTTTCACACTCATTTTCGGCCCTCACCACAAAAGTAAGAGAGTGCTTTTCTCTCTTCCGTACTAGCATACGTGGTGATCCAAGTGTTGTTCGTGGACCAACATTAGAGGAACGGCGCTTGACGTTCTAAGGTGATCTCCACTAGAAGTTTGGTGAAAAGAGGAACATACGCATCAAAGGTATAATTCTATACTAATGTTTATTCATACTAATTTATGCAATGATCTTGGGATAGATGTACAAGTATTTGATACTTGATTTTCCGCATTATGCATCTAAGTTCCTACAGTGGTATCAGTTAGCCTATTGCATAGATTAATATGATCATGTTGATGCATGTTTTATTTCATTTTTTAATTCAATTACGGGAGGGCTTTATATATGAATTTATTTGCATAATTGATATTATGATATTAATTGATTGGAAACATAAAATTGGATTTTTATGTATATATATAAATATATATTATACTCAAAATTGAAATCTCACATCACAAAATATCAGATTTTGTGTATTAGTTTATATCCTTTTTGAGCTTTTGTTAAACAAAATTGATATGAACCCTAATTTTTTCCCCAAATCAATTTGTTGTAACTTCCATTCAAATTATGCACAAGGGTTGTTGATAATTGAAAGGGAAGGGGGAAGGATCGCCGGTGGTCGCCCGGCGTGGTGGCAGAGGCGCCGTCGGAATGTGGCCGGCGTGGTGGTGGCGCGCGGGTTGCTTCGTGCGACTTGACGCTGCTGCTGCCGCGCAGATTGCTGCTGCTGCCAGCGCAATGTTGTGGCCGCCAGCACCGCCGGTGGTGACCGGACCTGTTGCGCGCGGTCAGTCGTTGCTGGTGGTTGCTGTGGTGGCCGGCTGCTGAGGTGGCAGTGGTGCTTGCACACTGCTGCCTTGGCAGCTTTATTATAAAAAAAAAAAAAAATTTTTTTGAGTATATTCCAATTTGCAAATAAATTAATTAATGGTGATTAATTTTATATTTAAGTCATAATTGAATTAAAATAATGAGCTTTAATTTTATTAGTTAATTATATGTGATAATTGACTAGTTAATTTTAAAGGGGTTACTAAGGAGTTAGTAACTACTATTATTATATTTTCTTTTATGATGTTAATTAATTTTAGGTTGTTAGTATTAATAGTTGATTAATTCTTCCATGCCTATTTATGTGGTTAGTCATCATGTTAAGTTTTTTTTAATATGATTAAATTATATGTGGTGCCTACAATTGCTTTAATTTTTCTTTAAGTTTAATATGATTAAATTTGTTAGATTAATATTTTAAAGCCTTTGTGAGACGAAATTCTAATATGATTAAATTTTGTCTTAAGGTACCAACCATAGGATTTAATGTGTGATTAAATCTTCATGGTGTTATTATGTTTTAAAGTTGTTAAAACATGATAATTTATTTTAATAGTTGATTAAAATGCATGTTTTATATATTTGATATTATGAATGCATGCGGTGACTAGTATGGCCCAAAACTTGGATAGAAAATACGATCTGCGTATCGTTAATGTATTTTTGTAATCTAAATACGATCTACGCATCGTTGGTATTTTTGTAATATTTTAGTTTATAATTCCAAAAATATTTATTCAAGTATTAATAAGAAGAATGGTGATTCAATCTTATCCTATGAAGCACAAGGATGGAGATCCATGGTGATTCAAAAGGGAGCCTTAAAGAGTAGTCTTTAGGTTTAGGGGTACTAGGATCAATTTTATTTTATGCATTTAAATATTGCTTTTAAATGCTTTCTAAGTTTATTATGCTTGTGATTTAATTATTTAAATGTTCACTAGTAATTAAATCAACATAATAATTTACTTAGGTCCCTTAAATAAAATATTGGGTTTTTGCTATTCCAAATAAACACCTACTAAAACTTGATCGTTAGTAATAGGTTCTGCCAAAGCAGAGTGTTACTTTCAATCTTGGGCTAAGTAGAGTAAATTTCCGAAATTTGCAAGTTTAGTTTGGTTTGGCCCAACAAAATCATCAAAACGGTTTTGGATTTTGTAGCAAAGTTTATGGGTTTTTGTGTTTGGGTGACATGCTCTGTCTAGGATTAGGAAGGCTCTCCCCAACGTTGTGGGTAACTTCCTTACCTGGGAGCGTAATCACCTTAGCAACACCCATTAACTAAGAGTTACAATTGTTGTAATTAGTAAAGGAGTTTACTTACCTTTTAAACTTGGTTTTAAGTTGAGGCCAAAGTCCACTTATAAATCATGTTTGATAGGATCTTAGAACCACTTGATTCAAAAGGGACACATTAAAATTGGTCAAGTGCATAGCTTTTATTTTAAAGTGTTTAAAATTTGTTAAAAGCTATTATGATAAACATACTTATACTTTTTGCATCTTCTATGTAGATATCATGTCTGGTAACAACAATAATTCACCTTTTAACTTACGTTCAATCCTTGAGAAGGATAAATTGAACGGGAACAACTTCCTTGATTGGGAAAGGAATCTAAGAATTGTTCTTAGTCCGAAGGTCGAGAGGATGTTCTTGAAACCCCGATCCCAGTTTTAACTACTACCTCTACTGATGCTGAGAAAGAGGCCCATAAGGCCGTTGCAGAAAGGTCAGTAATTGTTACTTGCCTTATGCTAGCGGCTATGGAACCAAGCCTTCAAAAGAGGTTTGCAAGCTTGGATGCCTATAGCATTATCCGACAGTTGAAAACCATGTTTCAACAACAAGCTCGGATAGAGAGGTATGAAACTCACAAGGCTATTCTTGAGTGTTCGTTGTTGAAGGCAAGCCGGTCGCCACTCATGTCTTCGAAATGATTGGTTATTTCGAAGCCATGGAGAGGTTGGGCTTTCCTTATAGCCAAGAGTTGGCTACTGACATCATTCTGCACTCACTTCATAAGGGGTTCAATACGTTTCGATTGAATTTCAATATGAACGGGGTGTCGAAAACCCTTGCTGAGTTACATGGGATGCTCATGACTGCCGAGCAAAACATCACTATTGCACCTAAGAAGGAAGTTCTTATGGTTCAAAAGGAAAAGGGTTTTAAGAAGGAATGGGCTGGCAAGAAAAAGCAAGATAAGGGCAAGCAAGTTGCCACTAAGACTGCTATTAAGCCACAGGCAAAGGCAAAGCCAAAGGTGGCCGCAAATGCCAAGTGCTTCTATTGTGATCAAATAGGTCATTGGAAGCGTAACTGCCCAAGTACTTGAAGGATAAGAAGTCTGGGGCTTCTTCTTCAGGTATCTATGTCATTGACATTAATTTAGCAACCTCTACTTCTTGGGTATTTGATACCGGTTGTGTTTCTCACATTACTTCGAATGTGCAGGGACTAAGAAGGAGTAGAACTTTGGCTAAAGGAGAGGTGGAACTGCGAGTTGGAAATGGTGCAAGAGTTGCAGCCGTTGCAGTTGGGACTTATAGTCTACCTTTGCCTTCTGGATTAATATTAGAGCTTAATAATTGTTATTACGTTCCTGCTATTACCAAAAACATTATTTCTATTCCTGTTTTGGATAATGAAGGGTTTTCATTTACAATTGAGAAAGGTTGTTTCTCTGTTTATTTGAATTCAATGTTTTATGCCACTGCTAAGAGGTCTAATGGTCTATATTACCTAGACTTAGACAAAGATGTCCTTAACATAGACAGCAAAAAACATAGATCAAGCGATACTAATCCTACTTACTTATGGCATTGTCGTTTAGGACACATAAACGCGAAACGCATTCAGAAGTTGCATAAAGATGGACTTCTAACATCTTTTGACTTTGAGCCATTTGATGTGTGTGAATCATGTTTAATGGGTAAAATGACAAAGTCACCTTTTACTGGAAAGGGTGAAAGAGCCAGTGATCTATTGGGCCTAATACATACTGATGTATGTGGACCAATGAGCACAAAAGCTAGGGGAGGGTTTGGATACTTCATTACTTTTACGGACGATTTAAGTAGATATGGATATGTCTATTTAATGAAGCATAAGTCGGAATCATTTGAAAAGTTCAAAGAATTCCAGAATGAAGTCCAAAACCAGCTTGGCAAAACAATCAAAGCACTGCGATCCGATCGTGGTGGTGAATATTTGAGCCAAGAGTTTAATGATCACTTGAAGAGTTGTGGAATTCTTTCACAACTCACTCCGCCTGGAACACCTCAGTTGAATGGTGTTTCGAAAGGAGGAACGAACTCTACTTGATATGGTTCGGTCTATGATGAGTTTTGCTGATCTTCCAATATCCTTCTGGGGATATGCTCTCGAAACTGCTACTTTCACACTTAATAGAACTCCATCAAAGGCAGTAGATAAGACACCATATGAGATATGGAGTGGAAAAGTTCCAAACTTGTCTTTTCTACGTATTTGGGGATGTGAGGTTTATGTAAAGCGTTTACTTTCAGATAAACTCGCCCCTAAATCAGATAAGTGTTTCTTTGTGGGTTATCCCAAGGAAACCAAGGGCTATTACTTCTACAATCGCACTGAGGGCAAAGTGTTTGTTGCTCGTCGTGGTGTCTTTTTGGAAAAAATTTTATTTCCAAAAAGGCAAGTGGGAGTAATGTATTTCTCGAAGAAGTTCGAGAAGAGCAACAAATGGACATAGTTCATCCTATGTTAGAGACAACGACACAAGAGCCAGATGTTGGGCTTGAAGTAGTTCCTCCTTTGGAGGAATCTTCTCCCATAACTGACCAAGTGTTGGAGGACGTGCATCCCGTACACGAACCTCCTATTGTCCCACTCGAATCTAATTCGTGCGAAAATTCTCAAATTGTTGAGAAGAAAATTTCTCCTGTTGCAGCCCCTCGTAAGTCTAGTAGAACAAGAATACCAACCAAGAGGTTTGTTGATTTCTTGTTTTAACGAAAATTCTGAGATAATGATTTTAGAATTTGAGGAACCTACTACTTACAAGCAAGCTTTGATGAGTGAAGACTCCGAAAAATGGCTCGAAGCCATGAGGTCCGAAATGGCATCCATGTCTGAAAATCAAGTATGGGACTTGGTAGATTTGCCCGATGGGATCACCTATTGGTTGCAAATGGGTTTTCAAAGTGAAAACAGACAAGGATGGTAATATTCAGGTTTACAAAGCAAGGTTGGTTGCAAAAGGGTTCAAGCAAGTTCATGGTATAGACTATGACGAAACCTTTTCACCGGTAGCCATGCTTAAATCCGTTCGGATACTCCTAGCGATCGCCGCTTCTATGATTACGAGATTTGGCAAATGGATGTCAAAACCGCTTTCTTGAATGGGTTCTTGAAAGAGGATGTGTATATGACACAGCCGGAGGGTTTTGTGGATCCAGAAAATCCTAGGAGGTATGTAAGCTTCAAAAATCCATTTATGGATTGAAGCAAGCATCACGGAGTTGGAATCTTCGTTTTGATGAGGCACATCAAAGAGTTTGGTTTTCTAAAAATGGAGAAGAGTCTTGTGTTTACAAGAAGGAAAGTGGGAGTAACATAGTCTTCTTGGTCTTGTATGTAGATGACATACTTCTCATAGGAAACAACATTCCCATGCTTGAGTCAGTCAAGGAATGGTTAAAAAGTTGTTTTTCTATGAAAGACCTTGGAAACGCGAGTATATTTTGGGGATCAAGATCTATAGGGATAGGTCTAAGAGGATGATCGGACTTAGCCAACGAACTTATATAGATAAGATCGTCACTAAGTTCAACATGGAAAACTCTAAGAGAGGCTTCCTACCCATGCAACATGGAGTGTCGCTTAGCAAGACTCAGTGTCCTTCTGGGCCTGATGAGATTAAGCGAATGAGTAATGTTCCTTATGCGTCAGCTATAGGGTCCATTATGTACTCCATGATTTGTACTCGCCCAGATGTTTCATATGCCTTGAGCATGTGTAGCAGATTCCAATCAAATCCAGGTGACGCACACTGGAGTGCAGCTAAGAATATCCTAAAGTACTTGAGAAGGACTAAGGATAATTTCTTAGTGTATGGAGGTGAAAGTAAGTTAATTGTTGAGGGTTACACAGATGCGAGCTTCCAAACTGACAAAGATGATTTCCGATCCCAATCTGGTTTCATCTTTTGTCTAAATGGAGGGGCAGTGAGCTGGAAAAGTTCAAAGCAAAGCACTGTCGCTGATTCTACAACAGAAGCTGAGTATATTGCTGCAGCAGATGCAGCAAAGGAAGCCGTTTGGATGAAGAAGTTCATTCTGGAGCTAGGAGTAGTGCCTAGTGTTGGAGATGGTTTGTTTTACATTGTGATAACAATGGTGCCATAGCTCAGTCTAAGGAACCAAGATCACATCAAAGATGTAAACATGTACTTAGAAAGTTTCATCTCATTCGAGAAATCGTTGAGAGAAAGGATGTAATAGTTTGCAAGGTTCATACGGATAGCAATGTCGCTGATCCTTTGACTAAACCTTTGCCACAGCCCAAGCATGAGAGTCATACTAGGGCTATAGGGCTTAAGCATATAGGAGAGTGGGTTTAATTGTGTACTATTTACTTTTAATTAGTTCACAGTTATAATTACTCGCTTTGATATGTTATGTTTATGTTTATCAATAAAAGTTTTGTTCTTATTTAATCTTGGTTTAGTATTAAATAAAACGTTCAAAGTATTTTATAACGTTTGATAGAATTGTCAAATACGTGATTTGACAAATGGAACTCTATCCAGTGAACAGGAGTTATAATATACCTTAGTCCCTAGTTCGAATCATTAAGTTGAACGTAAATGATTCAATTTCATGGACTAGATTGCAAGTTGATTGATAGCGCAGTTTCATGGGCTATAGGGACATGGAGATGTCTAGTCATTTGCATAGGCTTGTATAGTTGATACACGCTGGGCAGACCTAGTGGGAGTTCTCTAAAAGGTTTATGAGACTCTTATTAATATATTTAGTGGATTCCTTTGACATGAGTATGAAACTGTTCTTACTTAAGGATTAGTATGTTCTTGACGCTGCAAAACGCCGTGCCGTAAAAGGAGGTCATAAAAGGCGATCGGAACTGCTATGAATTTAGTGGGAGTTTGGTCATACAAGATTGGATAAGTCCTCCTAAGAGTTAGGATTGGTGTCTTGGCCTCTTGAAGAGTGAGAACTGAAAATGCATGGCCGTGCTCAAATGGATTAAGAAGTTAATCATTTGTTTGACAGTTCGAACTCAGATTTCAAGGAACGACTTGAATATTGGTATGATGAACATATGATGTTATCATATCATCAAGTTAGACATTAAGCGACTTAAGGAGTTTGAAGGTTACACACTTGTTCTTAGACAAGTGGGAGATTGAAGGATTTTGTCCTCGATCAAGTGTAATAAACTAAATAATATTAGGATAAGTTATGGAGATAATATATTCAATAATATTATGATCACAACGTTTTGCTAGAAGCTAATTGTGGTTTGTTGGACTAATATGATTAGGGCCAACTACTAATATCATTGAGTCCTATGAGGTCACACAAGTAATGACACTTGGATATTTATCCAAATCCATTTGTGAAATGGGTTGCGCGGTTTGATGATGGATGGGAAGAGTTGTAACTCATGAGTTTATTAGGCTCATAATGTATGACATTATGAGGCAAAATAAAGCCTCATGAAACACCTCTTTTGTAACCACCTTATATATTGATATGGGGTTACAAAGGTGTGTATATACTTTACAACTTCTAGAGTGAAAAATCTGATTTTTCCCTTAGTCTTTTCACACTCATTTTCGGCCCTCACCACAAAAGTAAGAGAGTGCTTTTCTCTCTTCCGTACTAGCATACGTGGTGATCCAAGTGTTGTTCGTGGACCAACATTAGAGGAACGGCGCTTGACGTTCTAGGTGATCTCCTAGAAGTTTGGTGAAAAGAGGAAATACGCATCAAAGGTATAATTCTATACTAATGTTTGATTCATACTAATTTATGCAATGATCTTGGGATAGATGTACAAGTATTTGATACTTGATTTTCCGCATTATGCATCTAAGTTCCTACATTTACTAGATGTAATTTTCCCCTGTTTGTACTCTGGGCAGAAAAAAAATTTGGCATCCAGGTTTGTTCCAGTAGAGTGTAAACCAAAAGGCAGAAGTGATGGGTTACTAATCTTACTATTTACTTTTTGATTAAATTTGGTGTGTTGGTCTGTGACTGTGACTCTCTGATGAATTAAATTTGGATTTTGGGTGCAAAATCAATTTGTGTTCACCGATGAGGCCCATGAGGAGAGGAACTTGTACACAAAGTGACAAATTGAATAACTTTTGAATATATTCATAGTTATAATAAAATTAGACAATTCACAATGGCACATGATGTTCATGAGCATTAGCATTTATTTTATCATAACTTGTTTTATATATTTATTATTACATCTTCCTCTTATAATGTATACTTTAATACTAAATTAGATTTAATATAATTGTAAATATTCAAAGTTCATAATTGACTATATAATTTACACTTTCATAATAATTTAAATAGAAACAAATATAAATATTCAAAGTTCATATGTCATAACATTGATTTTAATTCTAAATTTCATGGCTTGCTCTTAATTATATATAAGTAAGATGCCTACGTGTCCCTAAATTGATAAGGAATCAAAGCCAACATAGTTCTTATTATTAAATGTATATTGATTTGTTTGGGGGGAGGGGGGTTGGACTTGAACTTATTTTGAAAACTTTAATTTAATATCACAATTAAATTAAAGAGATTAAAAATAAGCCGCCTCACATCCCGAAGGAATCAAAGCCACACGTAGTTCTCATGCGTACCTGGTTTCACGGATCACATAATAGTTGATTTGTTTGTGGGGGGTGGACTTGAACTTACTTTCGAAAACGAAAAACTTTAATTTAATTTCACAATTGAATTAAAGAGATTAAAAATAAGCTGCCTACGTATCCCGAAGGAATCAAAGCCACACGTAGTTCTCATACGCACCTGGTTTCACAAATCAAGGAATATCGTCGCCTTCACCGTCGATGGCAATGGGCCGAAAGGTACTTATTCCACCATACGATCCAGATTTGGATGTCATTTGCATCCAGGGGTCATCCTCATCATCGTCCTCTATCTTCATACCTTGCGTTCTCTTCTCCGCTTGATCTCAATCCTTTTTGCACACACATATCTCAATGCTTTCGGGGGATAGTCGAGATCTATTTTCATCGAGAACTCGTCTACCTGCACTAAAGCAATTGTTGAAGCGGGGACCGCAAGAATGTCCCTTGTAATCCTTGCCAATATAAGGAGATCACCGGGACTAGAATATTGTTTCCACCACTTAAGAATATCAAAGTCATTTTCAATGTCATATTGTAAAGCATAATATTCATTAAACTCTTTGTAAGTAGATGGTAACGAGGATGACGAACCAGCCATTCGTGGCTTTTTAAGAATTTTTAAAATAAATGTTCCGTACCTACCTTTGGCCTTGTTCGGTTCTGCAACATATGTTCCTTCGGGATTGTAAAGCATCACATAATTATATATAGAGCCTCTAAAGCATGTTTACAACGTATAATATACGACTCAATATCATAATGAATACCTAAGCAATCATAATAGAACTCAAGCACATCCTTCAAACCTTCAACTTTGACTCCTGGGTCAAGAATAGCAGCTAAGCCATAAATGATGGAGAACTCACTAAAATACTTGTACCATTTCACCTTCATGGAATCAAGAATACTACGAATTGATAATACATTTATGCTACTATTGATTGCATTAACAATCTTAACGCATTCCAAAATAACAAGATGCAAATTAGGCCGGTAATAAACATAAGAAAACATATTTGTAGCGGTAGCGAAAGCTTTCAACACATCATGGATGAGAATGGCATTGGTCCAATGTTCACTAGTAATTAAGGCTTAAGGATCCTGTTGTGACTCATTATAAATAATGATCAACACATCAAATACACCATCGTCTCTTCTATAAGCCTCTTGCCTTACATAAGGTCGTATAACATCTTTGAACATTATTTCGTGCAACTCTAATCCACCTGGTAATAGTTCTAATGGGTGTTAACAAAGGTTCTAGTTGAGTCATACCTTCTTGGACAGACAAATTCAGAATATGAGCACAACAACGAACATGTAATAGTGCACCGTCTATAAGCAAGGAAAGCTCAGTATCAACTTTCAAGTACTCGATACACTTTGTGTTAGCAGTAGCATTATCAAGAGACAAAGAAAAAACTTTGCAGTTCAAATTAAAAGTTTTCAAAGAAGTCATCATAATACGAGTTTTCAAATTGAAACCACTATGGGACTCATACATACCTTCAAAACAAATTATCCGTTTTTGCAAATATCAATCATCATCAACCCAATGAGCGGTGACACGAGTAAATGGCTCATGACAAAAAGAAGTCCACGTATCACAAGTCAAGCAACCCAACACTCAATTGTACGAACCATTTCAATCAAATGCCCTCTATACGTTAGTAAAGATGTTGGGTATGACGTTTAAGGGTGTTTAATTTCGTGGAATATGTTTATGCTGGGGCTGCATACATGTTCTATTCCACTCCTCAAAGTTTGACGACTCACCATGATTAAAAGGCAATTCATCAAGAATAACATATTTGCTAAAACCATCAATCATAGCATCTCTATTATAAAAGAAAGGCTTACCTCCACCGGGTTCCTTACCGAAATACGCGTGCAATTGTCCTTGGACACTGTCACTTGCACCACCAACATGAACATTATCGGCTGTCATACCATGCTTTTCTTTCAAATGGCGTCCCATAGTACCGGTTCCACCACCTTGTTTCCATTTGAACTTAGGAACTGGTTGTTTACCCATATTCTTGCACACTAGGCAATAAGCATGATATGACTTGTTCAAATTTTTGCCCATCAGGTTGCCCGACAACTAGTATTCGTTCATAATATGGCCATACCCATGAAGTTTCACATGGCCTCTAACTTTAGTTTCATTTGTAGACTTTCTTCTCCATCTATTTCAAAAATAAAAATATAGTATTAATTTTACAAGTATATATTTCAATTCAAAACAAATTTATAGTAGTATATTTAGAGTAGTAATTAATAACTATAATATAAAGATATCCCAAATAATCTAAATGATTCTTAATATGTAGTTTCTAATATGAGGAATATTTAAATGTGTTTTAAAGGCCCAAACGTAGACTAGGTTAGATAAAGAGTAAGATTATATAATGATAAACATGCATATAGCTCCTTAAGGCCTTAAAACCCATTTAAACATATTTAAATGTATTTTAAAGTGATAAACTAAAACTCCTTAAGGCCTTAAAGGCTTAAAACCCATACTGCCATTATGCCATACTTATAGCTCCTTTTCCCCAACTGTCCAAATAAAACAAAGAAAAACTCAAGAACCCTAACCTTAAAAATCCATCTGCGACTCAAGAAAAAATCAAGAACCCTAATCACATTAATTCTTCTCAATTTCTTATAATCACCACCTTAATTCTTCTCAATTTCTCATAATCACCACCCATAAGTCGAGTCCTTTCTTCTCCATTTTTCTTTTCAAAACAAATTTAATTATGGTAGTATATTTTAGATTCGACGAAATCGACAAATTCGTAGTCCAAACGACAAAAAATTGCAGATCTAAAAGCCAAATTCGATAAGAATAGTGGAACTCTTCAAAATAAAAGTTTCGGATTTTCAGAATTCCAATTAATGCGAGGAATATTCAGCAATTCTAAGGCTAAAACTTCTTGTAATTGTAAGTCATCTAAGTTTTAACAATCTATTATCTTTTTAAATGTGCATTTTTTGTGGCTTTGGTTTTTTTTTATTAAGTATGATTAATTTAAATTTTTGTTCCATTTTATGGCTTCAGATTTAGGATTGCATGAAGTCATGAACTGGTTATTGGGGCCCTTGATCTGTGTTGTTTTGCCTTAATCACAGTGGTTAATCTGAATTTTGCTATTAATCGCAGTTAGCGAAATAATCAGATTTGTGTTAGTTCATATATTATATATTTGCTTCCTCTCGTATATACTAAATATTTAGTGTAACATCTTAAACTCTTAAAGAGCTGTCAAGAGAACTACAAGGAAACAAAAATATTTTAGTAGAATGGAATTGTAACACCCCGACCTCTAAGCATTATTATTAGGTTAGTTATTTACAAAGATTAGCAGCGGAAGACCTTTATAGCTTAGTCGGTGCGTCACTGCCATACTCTCCACCCGGAAAGTACAAGGCAAACATTCCTTCATATAACCATACCTCTATAACATTTATAGTAATTCTAGAAATATATATAGATAGCTTGAGCATAGCTGATGTTACGTAATTTAGTGATCATAAACATGGATTACATAACCGTCATAGTCGCATGAGTTAAAGTAAATTAATCCTCACTGCTACGTCATCCCATCTTTGTATGCATACCTAAAACAGAAAAGCAAAACGTCATGAGCCGAGGCTTAGTAAGATACTACTCTAACAATGTAAATTCATTTCAATTCATTTTATTTGCAAACAGGGAGAAGAGAATATAGTAAAACCATTTCGTAAACATACACTTCAAATCAGGAATTTAAAAGTCATTTTCATTAATATAATCTCCATTATCATGTTTCATTATCAGAAAACTTTCTTTGGTTACTTGGCGAGTACCACATAAAGTATAGCCACCGAGGACATAGGTCCCCTATCAGAAGGTGGCATATAATGCCATAGATCATAACAGAAGGCAAAGCCACCGAGGATATTCATCCCCCATCAGTAGGTGACATATAATGCCATAGATCGTAACATAAGGCAAAACCACCAAGGATATTCATCCCCCATCCAAAGGTGTCATATATGTCAAACAAAGCTACCGAGGACATTTTCCCCCATTAGAAAGTGGTATATAATGCCATAATGCGGGTGCCACCAAGGACGTTGTCCCCCATCATAAGGTAGCATTGCCGCCAGATAACAGAATGACATGTGCACGGCCCAGAGAACATAGTACTGCCATTCACCATCTTTCTCTTTCATTTATCATGTTTCGTTTTTTTTTATTAATTTTCAGAAATCATAGTAAAGTCATGTCATAATGTCAACAAATCATTTACATAGCCAAACATTTTATATCCCGCACACCACATAAAACATAGCATAAACATTATATAAAAGCACCATGAAACGTAGTGGAAGGGGAGTGCGGGTGTTAGCAGTAGACATTACCTAGAATCCTACTTAACAGCCTTGATCGTAGGGGAAGGCTTGTAATATCTCTTCCTTTTTAATCTAATAATCAATTCAGGAATTAATAAAAGACTTATTAATATGTTATTCAGAATTCTGAGTTTACTGATCCATTACCATCATGTTTCCATTTTACGAGGTATTTAGGAGTTCATATTTAGGTCATTGGTTGTTGATAAAAGTCATATGCATTCTTTCTAGTAACAGCCTAGCGTCTAAGTTGTAATTCATGACTTATGAGTATGACCGCCTTATTATAACCATTTCGTATTTTACAATTTCAAAACGTTATAATTTTTTTAACCTTTAATTCAAAACTTCATTCTATTAGTCATAGGGTCCGTTTTAACATGTTCGCCATTTTATAAATCTAAAACATTGGCCATTAGTCTTATGGTTAATAAATCAGGCTTAATAAGACCTCGTAATATTACTATACCTCATTCAAGTAGTATTTATAGGTGCATATGTAAATTTGACAAGTAAACTATATTATTCTTTAGGTGATATATCATAGTTACAAATAAGTACGAAGTATACTTAATACTATTATCACATCGTGTATCATTATTCAATTATTTATTAGTCATAGTTAAGTTTCCTATACTCAAATCACAATTATTATATCTAGTGAGTTCTTTATTATGTTTGTGTTATTAGCTAACCATCTCACCCACCATTCCATTTACAGATTTAATAAAATCAGCCCAAATGATAAGATATAAGGTCTAAGCCCAAACAAAATAAAACTAAACATATGACTTACACCCATGTAAACTATAAAGGGAAGAGTGATGTCTGTTATGTTTATCTTACCCACTGATTGAAGCACGACACAGACTCCAGTGAGGAGGGTCGGAGCTCCGGCGATTGGAGGCGAGGCAGAAAGTGGCTACACGGTGAGAGGTGCGGGGTGCTGTGGTGCTGAGGTGTGGCTCGACGGTACAAAGAGGAGGGAGACACGAGAAAGAACGAAAGAGTTTGGGCGAGAGAGGAAGACAGGGAGCATGGGTGGCTTGGCAGTGCGGTTGGTAAGGCACAGGAGGCGCACTGGTGTGGGAGGTGACAAAACAGAGGTGGTCTGGGTGGTGCGACAGCGGGTAGAGAAAACAGAGGAGAGAGAGAAGAAAGAACTGGGTGAGAAGGAGAAACTGAGCGAGAGAGAGAAGTGCGGGTTGGCGGTGTGGTGGGTGGTTGTTGGTTCGCACAGAGACAGACGGCGGTACCAGGTGGTAATGGTGATGAGCGACGGTGGCAACGTCCAAAGGTGGTGTTGCGATGGTGAAAACAGAGGGGTGAGAGAGAGTGGGAGGTTGTGTGAAAAACAAAGGTGTTTGGGTGGTGTTTTGGGTGGCGGTTTTCGGCAGAAATGGGGTCAATTTTCCGGTGATTTATTATAGTGAAGTAGCGAATTGTGAGTGTGTGGTTTGAGGGAATAAATATGGCTATTTATATCCATGATTAAGCTCGAATTTTTGTTCAATTGGATTGATGAAATTGAATGAGAAATTGAGTTATTGGGTGATTTGATTTGAGTAATGAATTTTTATTTGAAGTTGAGTTTTTGTGTGCAAGAAAAATCAATCTTTGGGTTAGAAATTCATGGGTGGGTTGTTTGCGAGGAGAAATTGAGATGGAGGAAAGAAATTCAAAGTCGTTGTTTGTTACTACTACTCCGGTTCTTAATAAGTGCAACATTTCCCTTATTTGGAATAGTCACAATAAGTGCAACCAAGCTCAAAATTGTAAAAAAAATTCAATATTATTACAAATATGCCACCAAAGAGCAAGAGGGGACCACAACTTTTTTGTTTCATCACTTGAATTACTCTACTTTATTGTGGTCCCAACTTTCCCTCTCTACATTCCTTGGTATTCCCCCACTTTCTCTATGTTGCACTTATTAAGAAACGGAGGAAGTATATTTTTTTAAATTTTTTTTTCATTAATCTTTATTTCTTTTTTCTTTTCTCTTCCTTTTCATTAATACCATCATTTGTTATTATATGTCAAGTTTCAATTCATGTAGCAATAATCATATACATACTGGAAATCTAAATATAATATATCATTTCATAATGTATAACAAACAAAAAATTTGTCACACCTTATAATTAAAGGAAAAAAAATCAACCCCTAATTATCATTATTTAATTTAGACAAGTTTAAAATTTCGGAATATTACAGAAATCATGGATGGATTTGGTCATTTGGAAGGTTGTTATCATTGTCTCTGTTATGGAATGGCTAATGTTGGATATTTAAGGTTTGTAATTGTATTATTAGGATTTTTGGCTATATTGAGTAAGTGAACATGTTTTCATTTTAAGTGAAATATGCTAGTAATGACAGCTTATGGTATATAAGTGTGGCTTTTATTCATGGTAACTATGCTTATGGTATAATTTTGTCAATAGTGCAAGGTTAGTTAAAGTGTATATGGTACTAGTACTATGGTACTAGTACTATGCTACTAACATTGTCTTACCTAAGACCTGTTAATCTGTGAATATGAATTTTTCCTTGCTCTTTTTCATGCTTTCTTCTTTGCTATACTAATGTCAATTGTCAAAGTTAGGATTATTATTCATTTTTATTCTATTAGTATTAATTCTTATGGATAACCATTACTCCATTACTAATGTCGAAAACTCGAAAATATGTTCATTGATATTTATGTCAAAAGTAATACTAATGAAAATGAAAATGACATTGATTCTAATGAAAATAAAAATGAACTACATGTGGCTTTAGTATTTAGATTTTAGAATCAAAGTTACTAATGTCCAAAGTGTGCTAATTTATGCGTATGTCAAATATTACATGTGGTTATCCCATATGTCGAAAGTAATACGAACGTATTATATATTTTAATTAAGTATATAAATATAAACTTAGTACTACTTAAGTACATGTCATGTTAATGACGTACCTTCTCCACTAGACGGCTGAACTTCGTTTTGAGATGGTCGGCGTGGTGGAGGTGGTGGCATGTTCGTAACAGTGGGGAAACTTGAACTTCATCCGAGTGTTGTCCATATTCATAACATTTTTGATGTTAATCTCAAATTGGTCCTTTTTTTTTGTAGGATTTTTTGTAGTATTTTTGGGATTTTTAATTTGTAGAACTAAAAAACTTACAAATTAACTTAGAATAATGCAAGAGACAAGAGAGACGGAGAGCAAGAAAAATTGAGAACAGGAGTATTTATAGTATTAAAAGATAGGAGATGAGAGATGGTGTGGTGAAATGGTTAGAATTAAGGTGCTGTTTATACGAAAAAATAGGAGGGAAAATAATTGATATTTACACATAGTCACATACTTTAATTTCAAAATATAGCTCCATTTCCATGACTAATCAATCCGTTAATGTAATACTGATCAATGCATTTGAAGAAATAATATCACTACCTACAGTGAATAGCCTGCAAAAGTTCATAACTTTGAAATTGGAAGGCATGGAAGCTAGGAGATATTGTCGGTATAGTATATTGTTATTTGTTGTTGCATGATAAGTGTTGAGTATGCAACTTATATGCTATTTGATTTGACAACTCGCTGTAATGGAGGTTTCAGGGATAAGGTGATAAAATCAAAGAAAGAAGAGGTAAAAGAATCAAAGAAAGAATAGCATACCAGAGGATGCCTTATTAGTTAAAGACTTAAAGCCTGCACAAAAAAATAGCTATTTACCATGCCAACCGCCAAGTTTCATGTTGCATTTACTTTTGACAATTACACGTTACACCAAATCAGGAGAGGAGTAAAGAAGTTGGGCTTGCCAATTGCCAAGTTTTCTTAATAAATGGGCTAGGAATCTTAATGCAATTACAATCTGAATAAGTATGATAAAATTACTTTGATTTTTGGCATGTACAACTTATTATAGTTTGTAACTTTTTCAAGTAATTGTAATGGGCCAGTAAAATTACAATTATTAGGCTAGAAAAATTACAAGATTTATTCAAATTTCAATGCATGAATGCAGGGTTAATAATTACAACTATTGGGCCTTTAAAATTTCACGGGCAGGGCTAGCCTAGTTACGATCTGGGCTGGGTGGACCACGGGCTGGGCTGGTCCATGAACTGGGCTGGATTGTGGGCTGGGCTAGGTGGGTTGGTGGGTGGGCTGGGCCGGTTTCTTTTGACTAGGTTGGACGGTCTTCCCACCGGGCTTTATGGATTGGGCCAAATTTTTCCAGCCCACGAACCATCCACCATTTTCACGGGCTTGGATCGGGCTGGTGACAGGCCAAGACCACAAGGCCCACGAGACGGGTTGGGTTGGGCGGGCTGGTTAGGCCCGTACTGTTGGCCACCTCTAAGTAATATAAGTAATTGAGGTCTTCATGGTAAAAACAACTTTTAAATATTTTTAAAGGGGATTTAAAGTATTTTAAAGTTGCTGGAATTTATTTGGAGTATTGATTTTAAATTCTATTGGTTATTTTAGGCGGAGATTAATCGGTAGGCGATTTTTAAAGTGTTAAAGGTGGCCTACCAATTTGTCTACACAAGGTACGTACATACCTATGCGCTGTGTGAATGTAGTATCATAATTTTAGGAAGGAAAGTTGTGTTGTAACATATGTATAGGAATTAATTTTGTGAGTTCATATATGATTTCTATTATGATTGGATTTTACATGTTTTATGCTTGTGTGCAGACATGTTAAGTATAAGATGAATATCATGTTTGTATGGAATATTGATGCAAGTATGTTGGTTGGGAACTTTATTTATTAATTCACATGGGGGAATTTATTTGTTTATTGAGTTGGATCATGTTTGAATCATGTGTTCTCTTATATTATATTTTCACTACTCTATGAGGACTGTGGGCCTTATTTGTTAAGTTGATAATTTATGCCTTTGAAAAGTTGGTTGTTGGCTATATTCAACTGTGGGCCTTAACAATTGGATTGATCAACGTTCCTATTTTTATTAAAAGGTTCCTTGATATTGCAGGTCACTATGGAATACAGAGTCTCGCCTGTATTTCGTCTTCCTAGGTGAAGACTGGTTTTTAGTTAGACAACTCGGTCCAATAACTATTCCATTAAAGTAATAAAATGATTGTTAAAGTTTAGTTCAGGAAAAGTTATCTACATAATGTTAGATTGTTATATTGTTATTTATCTTTACTTATTATTTATTAGTATCATGTTATGAATATTTATGTATTATTATGTAATACTCAGCTTTGCTGATTACATGCTTTGTTTGTATGTGTTGATCATGGCTTTGCCTTATTAATCCTGTGATGATCCATTCTTCGTGAGCATATTCTTTAGTACATTGACATCTATAGGTTTGCATATGTTGCATCATGGGGATCTGGGAATGGAGAGCTTGTGTAGCAAATTGTTTTATCTATTGCGTTAGTAGATACATCATATTAAGTTTGGTTGAAGTTAACATTAATAGCGTTGTTTGGTTTTAGAGTTAATTTGATTATTTATTAGATTTTAATTATAAGGTTTAGTAGTTATATGTTTTCCGCTGCAAAATTATGAATAAGCCGATATGTTATCACACAGGCGATAATGCTTTGATGATTTTCTAAGGTTTATATTGAAAAGGTATTTTGTATAAGAGATAATTATCCGGGTGTTATATTTACATGCGGAAATGCATTTAAATAACATGAGTGAACTCAAAAGTTTACACCAAACGGTGCAAGTTTCATGAAGAATTTAGGTGAGAATCCTAATACTTATATATTAGACTATTTATATATTATCTTTTATTGCTTTCAAAAATGACCTACTAACTCATTTATAATTAGCTTTTAATATAATATTTGATATTCCATCTATACCATGAAATATTCAATGTAATAATTAGTTATTGTATTTTATTTATAGTGAATTTGTAACTTAATTATTTGGTCTATTGTATTTATTAGCAAGAAGGTGGAATATCATATATTCACATATAAAAGCTAACTACTAAACAGTTAGACGTGTACATACATGTATGATATGCATGTCGTTTTGAACCCCCTCCCTTCTTAACATGATCATCATTTTCATTATTCATCTCGAATTGCGTGAATGAATTGAAAGATAAGAAATGAATGACCCTAAGTATGTTCATATATTGTTAAGTGAATATTATATAAACTAGTAGTATTGGTATATATACATAATATATATTATATAATAAGAGTACATATCTATTTATGGTTGACAAAGATTACAATCTTGATTTTAGCCTTAATTTGAGTTGTCGAATATTACCTAGCTACATTTAGGTTGAATTATCATGTAATATATATATATAGAAGTTTAATTTCGAAATATATATTTTAATTCATCAAAATCAGAATCACAATGGATATTATAAGATAATATTACCTGAAATCTTGCATAATTCCTGTTAATAAACACCAGTGACGATTTAAAAAATTATTAAATAAAAATAATACTAACGTGTATATATATATTAAGGTTGAACGTCTTACATTATATTAGGAGTAATTATGTATATATTGTTAAACTTTAAACATAATTTTAGGATTAGTTCAAGTTTATATTGAAAAAAAGGGGTGAGAGGCAATTAAAGTCACATTTAAAATGTTGGACGAAGTACCAACTACATAAAACTTAAACTCTTTTAAAACTATTAAAATAACAAATATACATTGAGTAGAAAATTTGGAGACACAAATAAATCATTTATTAATGAAATATATTAAAAATACGAACATATAATTATACTTAAGACATAAATGATAAGAAGAACATAAGTTCTCAATCACAATTGAAAGCATCACATACTATTCTATAATCATCTAAAACTTTGTAGTAGAAATCATCACCTTCAAAAAAGCTTTATATTCACCTTACATGTTTGTTTTTTTATCACATAAAAAAAATCCTGATTCAATAGACATCTTATTTTCTATCCATACTCCCGAGAAATTCGAATGAACTTTCTTTCGACATTCTACAGTCTCTTTCAAATCCATGTTCATTAATGTCCTTGGTATCATTTTCAAACCAACTTCTTGTAACTCGCGTCTTTACTACATAGATACATAAGCCCCAACAAATAAGTTGCCACTGAATATCCTTCATTTGATGCTTTTTCGAAAAATGCAATACCATCTTCTATCTTCGATTGAGTAAACAAGTATACCTATAAAAAAGCATATAAATATATGAATAAAACAATGTAAAACATACCTTCAAAAACATCAACTATCATAGTTTTATAATGTGTATTTCAAGTCCTATCAAATTATAAATATAATGAGGAAATTCTTATAAAAAAGTTACCATTCTAACTCGAATAATAGCCTCAAGGTTGTTGCACTTTGAACATTGTGTAAATAAAAAATACATCTTATCAATGTAATCCACGATACGCTTAGTGAGCTTTCTACTTATAGTTTTTGTAGAACTTTGTCATCCTCACAAATAATATTGAGTGTCTTGCAACTATATTAAAAGAATGATGTGTATATATGTTATATATAAATAATTTGAAAACATGTGAATAATTTGCTGAACATGATGTACCTTACTTTGCACCTAAATAAATCGCTGATAGAATAAGCTTCAACACGTGAAATAATCTCAACGACAATTTCTTTAGGGAAGCATTCTAGTATACATATATTCCATCCGGTCTTTATTAGTTTACCCATTTTGACTTTTGACACTATTCACATACATGACTTTGACTATCTCTTATAATTAGAATTTAAGGAAAAATATAGTCATGTGAGATCTTGTTGGATTCGTCTCAATGTGTATTATCCAAATATCAACTTTTTGTAATTTTTGCTTATCGAAAATTAATTAACGTTCAAATTAGTGTCACAGCAAATGTGCCCCAAAGAAAGGGGTAAACTAATAAAGTCCAGAGGGAGTATTTCGATATTGAGGCTTCATAGTAAGAATTAGTTTAGGCTATTTGGCTTTATGAAATTTCAAATCATATAAGTTGTATAAATAACTTATTTATAAGTACAATAAATTTAGGCCTCAAGAAGACATTATATATATGTTGATTTTTATGAAATAGTGCTAAACATATCTATGTTATTGGATTTATTTATAGTACTTTTGTTTTTTTTAGGAAAATATAATGTTATAGTTGCAATAATTATTTAATAATATCCTTTTGGAGGAATAAAAGTTAAAAATTTATTTATTCGAGTGAGCAAGAATTTATTTTGGGCACGTGTTGGGAATTTTTTTATTATTTAATTTTTATTATGTGATTAAATTCTTCTTTTTGTTTTTCCATGTGTGTGTTTTGATGCGAATATTTTCTCATGGATGATTATGTGGTTGCTAAAGAACATGTTGTGTTGTACTTGGAACTGTTGGGAAATTGTTTGTTGATGCGATCTTGTTTGATCAAATTAAATGTTGTCTTTTTAGATTGGCATATAAGTTGTATGGAAACCTAAAGTAGAGTTACATTAATTTCAGGTCACGTAATAGGATGACTTATAGCAACAACGACTTAGCTACTGCCATTCGCCTCTTGGTGGAAAAACTAACTCAGGAGAGAGTTGAGTGTCCCGATACTGCTGGGGACATGTTTTAGAGGTTAGCTAAGGTTAAGCCACCATAGTATAAGGAGCAAGCTTATCCTACCTTCCTAGAAAACTGGATTATGGAGTTTGAGAAAACCTTTAGGGATGTGAACTGTCATAAGGGTATGAGAATGCGTCAGGCTGTGCTGTGAACTTATTAATTAGAATATTTTTTATGAAACGTTTTTCTCCGTTTATGATATGCATATTATAAACGAAATTCACTACTCATATTATGTCATTCAAACATTATATGACCATTATAACATAAAAAAACAACAACAAGATATATTATATTTTACCATAATCGAATAATACATCTAACATGAAAACATGAAAACTCCTTCAACATAATCGATTAGTACATTGAAAAAAGGAACTAACATTTGAAACAACTTCGATTAATACTAACAAAGGTTATTATTTTTGCTAGCTAATATAGTAGTAGCTAACAAATACATCTTCATACTTCACTTCTCAATAAGAGATTCCAAATACTCAACGGTACACTTTGCTTCTTTTGTAGCAACTTCAATAGCATTATGAAAAGAGATGATCATACCAATGTAACCCATAGGTTCCACACCTTCTTCTTCTATTTTATCTAAACTTTGAAATGTAATAAGTTTCTCATCAATCATGGACTAATTTTCCAAGAATTCGAGCATAATATTGTTAACCTCTTTCACATGCTTAATACATTTCGGATCCATTGGAAAGATGATACTTTTTATATGTTAAACTTATAATATATGAAACTTCAAATGAGGGGAATTTTTTGTAAGGAAGAAAACCCATTTTTTGGAGGTGATGAAATGAACAAATAAAGACCAAATTGGTCTTTATATAGACTCCAAATGCCATGGTTTTTCTAGGTTAAATTTATTGTTATTTGGTATGACAATGCCATTAACTTTGTTAGGTAGATTTTTAGCTAATGTGATGAGGACCAAGCAATAATATAGTCAAAGGTAGTCAATGTATCTATACATAGAATATAAATGCTTTGAAAGTGATGAATTAAATTGTTGGTCAACATGTGAATACTCAAAATTATATTGAAAATGATAGAGAATCTTAGTTCAATATCATTGTCATAATTGGACATTATTCGAAATTTTAATAGCATAAAAAAAAATACAATAACAAAGAACATTTAAAGTGACTTTTGGTCAAACTACATTTTTTGCATCAATTGAAAGATAATTGAGAAACACTTTATTGTTAAGGCGGCAACACTCCGTATTGTTTAAATAAATGTTTTCAAAATAGTCATCATCAACTTTGCAAACTCTTGGAAGAATGCATTGTAGATCATATAACATGATCATATTCCAAAAATTAAAATATTGATGATATCTATCTATTGTTGTCTTGACATCTTCAACATAAGCCCAAACATCATTGCTTCTATTGATATAAAATGTGAACATACTGGACACATTGTGGAAATAAACATGTCCACAAAATAGTGTTAAAACCATAGATTCAATATCGAAGAATTCAAATATTAAATTTTAGGTGGCCACTTTTTGTTTGGACTATGGGATTGTATACGTAACACCCCCAAAATCCATACACGTCTACGACTACGACGCATCGACTTTGGGAGTGTTACAACCGCGATGAAACGCAAGGCTTAATAAGAAAGAATGTTAACTCAAAACGTTGTCTCGAAAACTGGAATATAGTGGAAATAAAAATGTAACTACAACTCGGGAATCATCAACGACCCCTTTTATTCAAAGCACAAACCAATTAAGTAAATCATAATAATTTTATAATACTTAATTAAAATGCTTTGAAGTTCAAAGACTAATGACTATCCCCCGTATGCTCGATATCATGGAGCAGCACCAGTACACCTAGTCTGCTCCCCATTATAGCATCAATGGCTCATCACAGGTCAACAAACACATAATAACACACAATCAGCTATGCTGAGTACATAGTAAACCATTGAATGCATATAAACCTAAACAAAGCAATAATGAACAATCCTAAGCATGATACTACAATAACGTTACATCCTTTACTCTTTATTTAGTTGGCAGCGAACGGCCACCGTCATCTTACTAGAATCATACCGGCTACTTAATCCTTAATAGACAGCTTGGTCTATTAGATGAAATGAAAATACGGTTTCGTTCCGTCTCACACCCATCACCTTAGTATGCATACCCCCAAGATCGTACGGAACCTTCCGCCTACTTTAGTTATCAAAATTTATAAGGACACTACTGTCGTCACAGTAGGCCTGCGTAGGAGTGTAGAACAAGTCCCACACTCCCCCCATTGTTCATTACTGGTAGGGAGTCCAACTACAAGTTTATTGCCATAGTTTATTCTTAATAATGTCTACTCATATCACAATAACATTGAATCATTTAACATGTTCTCTTAGTTACAGTACTCAAATCTTTTCTCTTGTAACACTCTTGTTACACCATGGATAAGATATTACGAATACATTGCTCATGTTCATAACACGATAGAATTACGCATTTCAAAGCCACATATCAATTTCCAATCATAAACATGTTACCAAACAATCTCAACAATCAAAACGTTCCCTATCATGATTCTAGGTTCCGATAGAATAAATCACAACCTAATCATGATACTAGTACTTGCAACTAAACTGGTACGCGTACGTACCTTGTAACGGAGAATTTTCGCTATCTTAACCAAACGTTCCGCTTATGAAATTGGGACCTAAACGATTAAGTAAGTACTTCAGTGCTACGTCCTTGATAATATTATTAACTAATACGTCACTAACTATAACGACTTATTAGTAATTCGAAGTATAAACGATAACTAATCTCATTGTTTATTAACTTCTTTTTCTTTTCTATTTTATTGAACTTAGCATCTTTTAAAAGTCAATTTTAGTGAGAAAACCTGATTTTAGTTAGTGTAATAATCCACTACCTTTACCAAGTCCATTCAAGCCATATGTCCAATTAAGTCTTATGTTCAATACTCCAAAATCAGGTTAGTTCGAATACCAAGGTTATAACTTCCAACTAATGAACAATAATATACTTTCTTTACTTCGCACCTTACTTAATTACAATACCTTAAATATGATTTACAACTTAATCCGATTAATAACTTAAACTAATTATACAAACTTAATTAATTAACTAATTTACTCAAATTACAAATTAATTAACTTACAACTTAAATCAATTAAAAACAGTATATACAATATTAAAACTAATATAATATATACTATACATATTAGGTTTTATACCACTTAATCTTGCCGGCAACCGAATTCCGGCGACCGACTTCCGGCAACGACGCACACCACACGTCGCCTACTCGCGCGACCAAAACACCCACACCCGCTCGCGACTTCCCACGCACGTCTCGCACAGCACGCTCACGCAGCCGCCAACTGGTTCGCACTGCACCTCGCACAAACCCCTGCGACTTCACACAACAACCTTGTCGCACAACCAGCCTCGCACAAGCCTTCGCACCAGCCTCGCACAAGCCTTCGCACCAGCCTCGCACAATCCCTCGCACCACACTTCACACCCTCAAACACACCACACACGTTGGCACAGCCTCGCGGCGCGAACCGCTCGCACAGCACGATCGGTTCGTTGCTCGCACCCTTCGCACAACCCGTTTCCTCGCACAACTCTCGTCCTCTTGCACAACACTCGAACTCACCACACAAGACGACGCACAATCCCGGTCGTCACTCGCTCGCACAACACTTCGTCGAAGGTGATAAGAGAGAAAGACAAAGAAGAGGGAACAGCGAGGGAGAGGAGAGAGAATTTGAGAGAGAATAGGGAAAAACGGCTGAGAGAGAAGAGAGATAGAGAGTTAGGGTTTTTTTCTGATTTTTTTGTTCTTATTCTCTCTATTTATAGTGTGGCATATCTAGGTCTAGTGGGACTCGGTTTGATCTTTTAAATTCCGAAATTAAACTAAACCGACCTATACTAGAATTACATTAAAGTTGTAACGTACTCAAACTGTATTATTATTATTCTATTATTATTATATATATTTTTTTTGTCAATAACACTAAAATACCTTTCAATTATATTCTTTATATTTTCTTAATTATAAATAAATAACTCCAAAAATACGGAGTATTACAGTATAAGGTTTTATGGAGGGCATGGTATTGCTTTTGAGATGGGAAATGAAGTTGGCATGACAGTGCAAATTGAAAACACGGAAAAGAGTAGTGATGATACATGACAAATCGGTACTATTTATACTAAAAAAGAGCTTTGTAAAACATGTACTTATTTTCGGATATTTATGTGAATTGTGTAATTGATTGACCGAAATTATAGTTGATTGCTAATTAACATAAATCATCCATGATTGATATTTTTATTTCATTACCATATATGAATTACAAATGCAAAATCGAAAGTACATCAAATGAGAATGAATAATTTTCGGCCAAATTTAAATGGAATGGGAGATTATAAAAACCGACCTTGCCTTTTTTATTCACAATTTACGCTAATCATCCCTAATTACCTCAAATTACCCATAATTAAGGCATATAATTTCTGAAATCTTGTAAATTTCGGATTCACCCAAGGCCAATCCGACGTGGACATCCTATATGATAATTTTACATGAGTTATGCTCCACAATTTCTTGGTGAATATGAGCTTGTCACGTAGAATTTAGGATTTTGCTTTAGATAATCTCTATTATATAAGGGAATGGGGGGAGCAATGGTGTCCTATTTTGAAATGCCTATTTTGCCCCCCTTCCCATTCTAAATTACAATTTCTCTAACAAACCAACGGGGACTTCAAACAAAAATACCAAAAATATAATTATAACAATCACTAAAATGAGGAAACTTTATAAAACTTAAAAATTCACTTACAAACTACAACCTATGAAAAAATTGACTTGAAATCAAAGTGTCCACTTTCTTTACAATTTATGAAGTATTGTACTCAATTCAAAAATCAACTAAAAAGTTATAATATTAGAAATCATAAATAAATTCAATAAAATTTCTACTTTGTTCATAGAATTTAACTTTGAAAAGTAAAAAAAAAAATAAAAAGAATGGTGAGAGACTTAAGTGACAAAAAGTCAAAAATTAAACCAATCAAATTTTGCAACTAAAAATAATTTTGTAGGTCTAATATTCAAATTTTGACTCTTGTCGAAGAAAATCGAGTTTATGTTTCAAAATAAATTCAAGCACGCATCGCATACTCTTTAATTCAGCACTAGACATATGGAGCATCTGCTGCATTGGGTTGTTAATTACAGGCTGCTCCATCTGTCAAAATTCTCTCTCTCATTCCCACCAATTTCTCTTTCCTACCATCTCCGGTTCACGATCTCATCTATGGTGTTGAGTTGATTAGATCACATCAACATCAGATCTCTTTGAATTCTTCGTCATAGGTACATTTCAAACTTTACTTTCACAAGTTTCTTTAATTTTTGCAAGGATTGATTTGGCAACAAAAATATACTGATTATATAGATAGATAGATAGATAGATAAAGAATACTCGATGAATTCGAATTACGGGAAAAATAGTATGAACAATTTTGATTTCGATTTAGGAATTGGATCGAATCGTTCTAAATCCTTAAATGATCAGAAGAACAATTCGAATTCGAATTCGAATTCTCATTCATATATGTCATCTAAAACTCCGTCGTTTTCACAACCGAAACCTGGCGCAACGACGCCGTATTGGCAGCCAGGAAAGCCGTCATGGACTCACCAACCGGCACCGAGTAACACCGGGGTGACTCGGTCCGAGTTGGGTGGTCCTTCCACTATGGTGGGAGATATTTTTGGAAAGAGTTGGAACTCGGCTGCGCCCACCACTGGGCAGAGCACAAACATTGGGGTTGTTAACAAGAATCCTAATTTGTTTGGTGATTTAGTGAGTTCTGCATTGGGACAGAACAAAAGTAGTAGTAATGTTCCGTTGAAAAATGCTGCTCCGGTGAAGAGCTCGTTTTCGATGGGGGGTGTGGCGGATTCGCTGCCTAAAAGTAGTAATAATAATGTGTCAAAGAATGGTGGTGCTGGTTTGGGTTCTTCTCAGGGATATGGAAGTTTTGGGGGTACAACTAATAGTAGTAGTGTTTATGGAATCAATAGTGTGAACAAGAGTTCAAGTATGGGTGGTTCTTCAATGCGGAGTGCTGGAGGTGGTGTTGGAGGTAGTGGAATTGGAGTGGGGATGAGCTCGAATAAGGACCCGTTTGGTTCATTGTTTGATTTATCATCGAAGACTACTAGTGGTGGTAGTCATAATTCGTCTACGAAAGCCACAGCTTCCACGTCTTCGGAGGATTTTGCATTTGGGGATTTCCAGAACGCGACAAAATCAAACACATCTACATTTCCTTCTGGAAACAGTACTTCCTGGGGAGCTAATTCTGGTTCAATCCCAGAAATGGATAATTTTGCCACTCAGAACCCTGCGCCTGTACAATCTACTGGTGGTGATTCATTTGACATGCTCTTCTCATCATCGACGACTGCTGGTGGCAGCAGTGGTGCTGCAGCATCACATAGTGTTGCTAGGGGACAACAGTTTTCAGGTGGGGATGATTGGGGTTTTGATTCGGAATTTGTAGGAGGACATGATGGGGGTAATACTACTGAGATTGAAGGTCTTCCTGCACCTCCTGCTGGCGTTTCAGCTTCTACTGCAAAGGGTAAAGGTTTGGATAACTACAAACAGGGGCAATTTGCTGATGCCATAAAGTGGCTTTCCTGGGCCGAAGTTCTTCTAGAGAAAGCTGGTGAGACTGCTGGAACTTTTGTGGAGGTCTTGACTTGTAGGGCCTCATGCTACAAGGAAGTTGGGGAGTATAAGAAGGCTGTTGCTGACTGTACTAAGGTATACTTTTCTCCATTAACATGATAATTTTTGCATATGCTATCCAATTTGTTTCTTGATCTGACTTTCTTATATGCCTGAGAGTTGCTCTGGATTTATCGTTATTGTTGTTTTTTATCATTCTTTGTCTGGTATGTCTTATCGATTAAGTTCAGTTTGTGGTTCTTTTAGGCATTTAATTCTATTTATATATATTAGTGGGCCAATAGCTCTTCACAAGTTTGGAATGTCGGAACAGCTATAACTTCATCTAAGATAAGTAGAGCTAGAGAGGGTGTTCATTTTCTTATAGGCTACAATTGATCCAGCATATCTACCTAAATGCCTTAATGGTTATGTAAGCAAATTGACAATGACACCCTGAATTTGATGGTAGGTGAACCTATTTTGCTGAAGCTTCAAACAAAGTCAAACCCTGGACTTTTGTTTTTTCTCCTCTGTTGTGCTTGTGTATGGTGAAAGGATTTCATCAAGAATAGAAACCTTACATAGTGTTTAGATTCTAGAGTCTGATATATTATCCAAGACTATGCTCCACTGATATATGGAGTATAGTCTTAACTTCAAATCAAATACACGACAAAAAATATTATCTTTCTTATTTGGGCGGAATAAAGGATTTCAGTGTTTGAAGTGGGCAATAGGATATTATTCAGGATGAATGAAACTGGCTCAGCTGTAGATAATTGAGTCTAGTTACTTCTTTTGCACTTAATATGCTACATGAAACTGTGCATAGAGGTAGTCCAAGCCTCCAAGGACAAGAGAATCGATAGGTTTTATGGATGAACATCCTGCGATAAACTGATATAGGGAGAGGGACATTTAAGGTAATAGCTTCATGAATTAGTAATTAGTGGCCTAGAAAATAATTTGGCTACAATATGAACTTTGGAAATGGAGGGAATGAGAGAAGGGAAGGCGTGGAAAATATTGAAGTGTTTTAGTAGTTTATTGGGAGAGATTCAAGATTTTCAAAAGCTTGAAATTATCATTTTTTTTTCTGCAACTTTCCAGTTACCAATTCAAAGTCCATTTTCAGTCCTTGTTCATTTTCATCAGATTTTTCCATCAATGTCAGTTCATTACACACCCTTTTACCTGTTTCTTAGATATAAACTATCACAAGGTCTTGATGCAACATGGTATTTTGTATTATCTACCTTGTTTAGAATCTCCATCCCCTCCGAAGTTATTTGATATCTTGGTATAAGTTTTGAACTACCTTATAAAGTACTAACTTTGTGCCTATTGTATGCCGCGGTGCCTGGCTTAGATAAAGCGTTTTTGCTATCTCGACTGGACATGTCGTGGTCCTGGGAGCGCTTTTTAAAACTAAGATTTTAAGCTGGAAGTCATTTGAAGATTCTTAACATTGAAATAAGCTGAATTATAAGCATAAAAGAGATAGTTTAATCATTCATCTGTGCTCCTAATTGAGAACTGCAATGAAATCCTAATAGGAGAGACTATCTTGAAAGCACCAATCGCCTCTAGCCTCTTAAACTCCAAACAAATGAAGGGTTTGATTTACGGTTTTTTGTTGAAGTAATCTCACTCCATCAACATAGGTTTTTTCTTGATTTTGCATCCTAAAAGCCTTGGTTGGGTTAAATGTAAAGCAACATTTTGTTTATTGTTTTCAACGCATATTTCTCTTTGCTCTCTACAAAAGCGGCCAAGGTGCTACCCCTAGCCCTCGATAAAGACAGCTGGATAGAAACAGTTGTCTTAGGGTGTTAGGTACTCTTTCTAAGACTCAGATTGCTTTTGTCCCCAAAATCCTCTGCCTTTGTGATTTCTATGTAGCAATATATGCTCCTTCTTGCCCAATTTGTTCGTGTTATTCCTAACTCCCTTCGTCATCTTTGGTTCTTTGGGCTACTTCTAAAATCACTGTGATTCCAACTTTCTACTTTCTTACTAGTGCATCTTGCGGTCACTGATGCACTTGCTAGCTGATTCTGCTTTGTCGTGTACCCTATATCCGCAACTGCAACTATTTTGATCTTCATTTTAAATCTTGGTGTTCACACATTTCTTAACTTACTATATGTGCTACACCCATCTTTTGAATGTGATCCTTTCCTAAATTTTCAACATTACAAACCATATGATACCACAAAAGTGGTCCAAAAGAATCTTCTCCATAACCTTAGAGGTTCATCATGGTTATAGTTGCTTTGAGCCACTCTGAGTCAATATCTTTAATTATAATTTGTTTGATTAATACGAGATTTTAAGCATGCTTTAGCACTTCAGATTTTGAAGATGTCTCCTCTTCTTTGGTAAGATGTCTCATTCTAATCAACTTCTCAGCTCATCTATCTTTGGCATGCTTTAGCGGATAATGCAAGGAGCGTTTCCAAGTGAACAGACAAATGGGAGAGGGATCTTGTTTATCGGTGACAAAATTATGTATAATGACTGAAAGTTTGGCTTCTCAGCATCTCTAGCAATGCCTTGTGGTCCTTCCTTTGTAAGCTTGGGGTTTAGCTAAGCAGTTAGTAGAATCTGTCATTTCTAATCTACTTCAGTTCCTCATCTACCTTTGGTATTTGTAATCGGGATAATGCAAGGAGAGCTTTGTTGGAATGTTATGTTAGAGAGTTTTAAGTGAACGGACAAATGAGAATGGGATCATGTTTATTGCTGGCAACATTACATATCAGGACCAAAGTTCGGCCTCTCTGCATCTTTAGTAATGCCTTGTAGTCCTTTCTTCGTAACCTTTGATGGGTATACCTGAACAGTTAGAGAGACAGAGAGTGAAGGGAGTTTGGGAAAGGAATGGAGAAAGGAAACAGGTTTACGGGGAAACACCTTGTAAAAATTGGTGTAATGGTTTCAAGGAGCTCTTAGTAAACAAGCTTATATGGGGATATTTGGTATGGGGGCTTTAGGAAAGGGGGAGGAGTATGCTAACCTTATTTTCATGGTTTAGTCTTCGGTATTCGGTTACCTAAAAACGCCTTGATTTCTCACCCACTTGGGAGGTAATTGGTGCCCTTTTGGTATTAGATATGGGTTGGCTCTGAATCCCAAGGGTTGACCTCATGTATGCATTCCATCATACAAGTTAAGAAGAACTACTTGTTTTGGATTATGATATGGCATCTCATTTGTACCTGTAGCTTTCTGAGAATCAGGTGAGCTTTGGCGAGAAAGTCAAAGAAGTGTAAACCAAGTGTTTGTTTTGATTGACCTATAATCACATGAGGATTAGGCCTTTTCATCTTTGCAGCAATAGCAGATGAACTAAGGTCTATCTAGGATGACATGCACCGGTGTATTTCTTGTGGATGATTTTCTTTGGTGGAGACTAGAGTTGGGTTAAGTTATACTGGTGTAATGGAGGTAAAGGGGTTAAGCTAAGTAATGACCAAAAGTCAACTAAGCATGTAGTAACAATGGATGGCATAGATTTGGTCTTGAAAGGAGTTCTTTAAGTACTATGGGCTGATTTTACAGAGGTTTGGAGACATTGACGAAGATGTGTCTCATAGGATGCACTTAGCGTGGCTAAGTGGAGAGATGCAACTCAGATATTGTGCGATTGTAGCGTACCTTCAAGGTTGAAGGGAAAATTCTGTAGGACGACTATGTTATGATATATGTCCAAGTGCTGGGGTAGTTAGGAAGAATCTTATTAGGAAGATGAGGGTAGGGGAGAAGTGTTTTTCACATGGATTTGCAGGAACAATTTTTAGAGGGAATTCAGAATAGACATATTCCAAAGGTCGGAATTGGGATATTGAAGTTAAGATAAGAAGATAATTGGTTACGTTGGTTCAAACAATAGGCTTTTGCCATTGTTGAGGATTGTACTCTTGTTTGCCTAGTTGCCTGCCATGTTCAAACATTATCACATCCATTATGGAAGCTTCATTAGACTTAAAAGGCATACGTTCAAGTCCCCAATCTGCACTATTTTATGGATGATCTGGTTGGATAGGCAATGAGGCATGATAGGATCCTTTTGGATTGAATGTCTAGTTGGGCTTCTCTGTGGTTTTTAGCCATGTTCAATTCGCTTCTATATGGGTGCATGCTTATGAGGATACTGTTTGATGTAATATGTGAATTCCCCCTCTCTGCTTTTCAGCTTATTTTGGGGACCTTTGATATCCCCCCCCCCCCCCCCCGCCTTTTTTTAAGAAAGCATTTTCTTGTCTGATAAAGAAATGACCATCTCTTTTCCTGAGGCCAAAACTCGTTTGCCTTTGATCTAAGTGGCTTATGCTACCCCTAAAAAAAACTTGCTTGATGCTTCACCATAGTGACTTTAATGCTTTATCTGATTGATGGGTTGTATTGGCCTCTAAAATGATAAGGGAAAAGGACTAGTTTAATTGGTAGCCAGGCCCACACATAAGAGGTTTTTTAGTGTCTAGTGTCTGTTGGAGTCATTATTGCACTTCAGTTGAGAATTTGTCACCTTCTTGAGAGGAGTTATCATTGTATTACGATGTCTGAGTTTGGAGCAACTCAGCAGCATGGAGCAATTTTCAAATAATTCTTTCTATGCTATTGTTAATGCTAGCAGACCTGGTAACCTGCAATGCTGTATGATACAGGTCCTGGACAATGATGGCGCAAATGTGGCTGTGCTCGTACAGCGTGCACTCTTGTATGAGAGCATGGAGAAATACAGACTTGGAGCAGATGACCTTAGAACTGTAATGAAACTTGATCCAGGGAACAGGGTTGCAAGAAGTACCATTCATCGTTTGAACAAAATGGCTGATTAGGAATGTGTTACAAAATTTTATACCTTCATGTTTATAGGGTTATGATAATAATGCACTATACCCGTTCTCCAAAGGGTGCTATGCATAAAAAATGCTACCCAGTTTATACATGTAATGTGCCTACCTGTATCGGTGTCACATGTATGATTTACTGTATTGTCTTTCAGCTTGTTTATCATTTACCGTCACTATTTTTTTTGTTTTTTTTTTTGTACTTCCTAGTTTTTTTTTTTCAAATGTAACGGGTCTTTTTCGTCTATTACATTGAGACTTGTTTTCTTCCGGTGGCTGTTAAAAATTTGTGTCTACTGTACTTTGTTCTTGGTGGGCTATTGTTGATCAAAGTAAATGACAATCTTCGGTTTTATATAATCAGACCGGTCCCCCGTTATTAAATAGTACCACTTTGACTATTTTACTTACTAGTTTTATATGCACACGATGTGTGCGAAAATACGTACTTTTTGAATTGTTTACGGTTTTCTTTTTGTAATGCTTTTTTTTATTTTTTTATTAATTAGGTAGTTTCCTTTTCTATTGTTACTTTTTTTTAATTAAAAAAAGTAGTTTTTTTTTATTATTATTATTTTTTGGTGTCCTACCCCTCTTGACATATATAATAGAGATTTCCAAATGTTGCATGGAAATGAAATTGGGAAAGGGACGCGACAAATCGGGAAACACCATTTTCTAATTTTTAAAAAAGGGAATTGTGGAATAAGAAATGCTAAATAAAAATCTTATACTTCCTTTATAACAAAAAAAAAAAAAAAACGCAACATTTGTCATTTTGGGTGTAACACAAAAACTGCAACAATTTCATTTCTTACTATGTTAGGTAAGTTTTTTAGTATGAAATTGCCAAAATGCCTCCAATTATGAAGATTTAAACATCATTAACAACTAAACTTAAAAAACTTCAACACTAATCAATTCACCCTAATTTAACATCATCAACTTTCCTGCATCGCTGACCTCACCAACCACCACTTGCCAAGCTGCCACCAACCGCCAATCACCCACTGCGTACCTCACCACCAACCGCCGATCTCACTGCCAACCGCCAAATCGACCACCACAAGCACCAAATCGATCACCACAAGCACCTACTTCCACCACCACAATCATACAACCAAATCGAACGCGATTTTCTGGGTTTGTTTTCGTTCGAATTTTTTGGGTTGATTTCGATCGATTTTTGGGTTTGATTTCGATCGATTTTTGGGTTTGATTTCGATCGATTTTTGGGTTTGATTTCGTTCGAATTTGTGGTGGTTTGTTGTTCGAATTTTTGGGTTTGATTTCGATGAATTTCGTTCAATTTTCTGGATTTGATTTTGTTCGAAATTTCTGGGTTTGATTTCGATCGATTTATGGGTTTGATTTCGTTCGAATTTGCGGTGGTTTCGTTGGAATTTGCGATGATTTGGCGATTTGGGTTTGATTTGGAGGTTGATTTGGGTAGAGAAATAAGATGGTGGTGATGAAGGTGGTGTTGCGGTGGTTGTGGTGACAGTGGTGGTTGCGATGGTTGTGGTGACTGGTGAAGGCGGTCCGGTGGTGGCCGTGGTGGTTGGTATGGTGGTCATTTTTGACCCACTTTCTCTCTCCTCACAAGCCTAATCATACCACTAATACTCTAACCAAACCCCTAATACTCCATTAATAAAAATTCCATAGGAGTCCGTGTTGCGAGGAAATGTTGCAATCTTTTCGTTACGGAGGAAGTACTACCTTCGTTTTATTTTATATCAAACGTTTGCTTTTTCACACAACTCAACGTGCTTCTTTAATCGTTAATATCTTTAGTTAGGCATACATAAAAAATATAAAAAAGTTATAATTTGATAGTATGCATCTAGACAAATCTAACAATATTCCATTTGACTATGGCTTTCTTTATATAATGGTGATAAATTGGAGTCAAAATTGATCATTGAATAGTGTCATTTCACCCAATGTTTCATTCAAAACTGAACAGGGGAAGTATGACAATTAATTAAATCGACTTCATTAATAATGAATTAGTACTTCATATAAACTTATATTTCATGATAAATAGATAAGAAAGCATAAACAGTATCTAGCCAATTGCTACATATCAATACATATAAATATTTTAGCCAAACAGCGGTTGCAAAGAGAGAGGCTACTAAGTTGTTGGAAATAGAACAGAAAGAAAGAAGAAGGCTCAGACGATTCAAAAACATTGGAAGACTCATATGGCGGAGGTCACAATGATGATAACAATGATGATAATAAAGATGGTAAGAACGACAAGGACGAGGACGAAAACAACAACAGTGATGATAATGACCATGAAAACAGAGAAGATTGAGATGGAAAAGAAAAATCAAGAAAAAGGAAGATTCCACCCTTAGATAATGAATCAAGAAGTACAAAAAAGACGAAAGTTAAGCTAATCGACCACCGAGAATTGGAGAAACCATGGGGCCCATCAACGGAGTTTAAGATTACAAAAAAATTGGAATTTTTTTCCAACTCTACATTAATCACTATTGAAAAAGACATAACTACAACTTTAGTTGCTGGTTATAATGGTTGGGAAGAAATAACCAAAATCGAAGCCCCAATCACTTCATTGCCGAGCTACAACTCGACATATGTGTAGAAAGAAGTCAAGCATGCAGGTAAATTCTATTAGTCAAGAGGGTTTTCTTGGATAATAAGATATTACTTTCTTAACCTTATCTCACATGAGAAGGGTATTTTAGAAAATTATTATAAGTTTTCAAAATCAAATTCTGCAGACCTATATCTGGCAGTCCAAATTAGTATTTACTTCATGTTGTACAGTATCCCAAAAAATGATTTTACTGACAAACTTAGTCAAGCAACTCAACTTCCTCTTATGTTCTTCCTTTATTTATACTCATTCACAAAAAAGATAACTTATCCCTTTCTTCCAGACCTTAAAAAAAGAAAGAAATCCCACATGGCTTCCCAAAACTCCATTCACCCAACATTTGAAAATGCTCCTACACTGGACCATGATATTTTCTTCCTCCCACCTTCTGAGCAAGTCAATTTAGCCAACCTTTTTACAAATGTCACTATAACTAATACAAATAGAATCCATGTTCTAAGTGACCCCCTCAATGATCCCTTTATCCCCTTTGGATGGGTCACTAAGCTACATGTACCACAACAATATCTTCAGTTCATCAATATCCGGCAACTCCTCGTTGGATATGGAGTTGGGCCCTCTTCAAAACCCAACAAACATCCATGTGAAAATTACCCACGTCCCTTACGAAAACAGTTTCGCCCTACTGTAGAACCAAATGAAACTGATGAGTCTTTGTACAAAGACTTGGAATTTATCCCAAATAGGTATGTTTCTGAATTATAGTTGGGCTCCAGTCCAAACCAATTCTTTCATGAACATACTGGTACTTCTGAACAAGGCTTCCAAAATTTCAACTTGACTCAATCTCTGTCCACTTTCCATCCCCGGCCTACAAAACCAAACATATTCACAACTCGAAAAAATCACTCTCTTTTGAATCATGGGGCAAGCTGGGTCGTATTGTAAATTTTCACACCTCTTTCAATAATCCCACGAAAGAGTCCCTCAAAAAATCCAAATTTGAATCTTTCTTCCACATGAGAATCAAAAACCACAAAACTCAATCTCCTGAACTGCCTCAGCAGAGTTAATTACATGGATCTCTAACCCTCCAAACTCACCCAACTCACACTTTTCTTACTCTTCGGCTCTAATTAAAAAGATCTACATGCTTTATTCCTTCAAAACTTTGAAGATCTTTACAAAGGCTCCCAATTCCTTCAGAATATAACTCAAGCAACAAATTCAATTCTTGAATGCATGCCTTGTCTCACAGAAGACCATTTAAGCTTCCTCGCTGCATCCTTTACTGAAAAAGACATATGAGACTTTTGATTCTCGGCGCACCCTCTCAAATCACCCCGCATAGAAGGAATTTCACCAATATTCTTCCATAAGAACCGTAACACAATAAGTTAAGAGATCACATAAAGTGTAAACTTCTTTCTTTCTAGTTGTTTCATCTTGAAAGTGTAAAATAAAACATTCATAAGTCTCATCATTAAAACGGTAAAACCTCAATAAGTAAAGGATCTTTGTTCAATAAGTCTCTGTAACACTTCTTACAAGTTCATTTCCAGAACTCTAGTTGGTAAACAAAAAGAAATTCCAAGAGATCGATATAGCTGTGGATTTTCAAAATGCCTTTTATCCAAGGAGGTATTTTGGATAATTATTTCACATATATAATTTATTGGGTCAAGAAAAAGAAAGTGGGCAACAGCTAATCAGGGATTTTAAAGATTGACTTGAGCAAAGCCTATGACAGAATCCAATGGGATTTCGTGGAGGCGGTCTTAAGGAAAATGAAGTTCACATAAATTTGAATTCAATGGATAATGAAATGCATAACCACATTCTCCTAATCAATCCTTGTCAACGATGAACCCATAATTTTTTTTCATCCTTCAGCAAGGCTAAGCAAGGGGACTCACTCTCTTCTTAGAATTTCCTATTATGTATGGAAGTTCTTTCTAGGAACCTTTCCAAATTACAAGAGACAAAGATGCTAACCAGGTTAAAAATAGCTAGAAATGCCCCCAATCTCACACCTCGTCTTTGTAGATGATGTTATACTATTATTCAAAGCCCTCCCAAAAATTTTTTGGAGCACAAAGGAAGCAATTGTGGTCTGTGGAATTTCATTTAAAATATGGGGAACTGGTGAATTTCAAAAAATCTCATGTCATTTTTAGCCTCAATACTCCAACCAGATTTATCTGGTTAATTAGAAAACCTTGAGGTGTAACCAATAAAAGCAATATTGGTGTCTATTTAGGATGTCCAATGAACGTTGATATATAGTAGAACAACGACTGACTTCAACAACATAATTTCCAAAACAATCTCAAAAAAAAATTCATGGAAATTTGTGAATATCTCACAAGCGGGTAAGCTAATCTATATAAATACCATCCTTACTTCAATTGCTTCCCATAATATATAACTTCTTCTAAAGAAAAATACAAAAAAGCTCTCTTCCATTTTTGTCAAGTTTTGGTGGTCCTCATCTATGGATAAGTTCCTATCTACTGGAAAAAAATAAAATATTAAAAAAACACAAATTAGATGGGGATTTAGGTCTATAAAACATCGAGTTTACAAATAAAGCAATACTCTTCATCAATCTTGGCGAATACATCAAAACCCGGACTCCCTTATCCATAGGATTTACAAAGCAAAATACATTAAAGAACTAATCTCACTAGCTCTTGACAATACTGCCCCCAAAAAAATGGCTCATATGCTTATAGAAGTCTCTTCAAAATTGTTGTGTCATTCAAGGATGGTTTAAGAAAGTAATTGTGGAATGACAAATCCATGTATCTTGCAACAAATTTCTGGGTGGTAGACAAACCCACTATTCCACTCTCCACAAGGGCGAACTTCTCGCCTCACTTAATCACAAAGGTGGCAGACCTTATGAAGCAGAATGGTGGTTGGAATTCAAACTTGATTTGAAACATATTGTCAAACGCCTGTAACATCCTAGCCACTTATACTCCTAACAACCTAAAAGAAGACAAAAATGAATAGAGACATACAAATTCACTGCAAAATCAGGATATTGATTATTAAACTCCAAAGTTCATGAAACCAACAAAGATTCAAAATTCTGGAAATTTATTTGGAATTCAAACATTTTCCCGAAGTGGAAGCACTTCTTATGGAAAAGTTTGCATAATGCGATTCCCACAGCTGACAATCTAGCAAAAAGATATATACATGTCAACCATATCTATAATCTTTGTGAAATGGAGAATGAGACACTAAATCACATATCCAAGGACTTCACCATGACTAAAAGAATTTGGACCACTCAAATGAGAATCTGAATAGAAGACTTTCACCCCATTCCCATCCAATATTGGATAAGGAACTACAGGAGAAAGAAAGAAGAGGAAAAAAAATCATATTGAGATGAGACTTTATAACTAAGCTTTGGGGGGTTTGGCTCCCTAGGAATGAAATCACTATTGGTAGGGAAAAATTAACCACACAGAATCATCTCTATCATTCAAGAAAGCAGCAGATGTTATACAAATGCTACTAGAAAATGGAAGTACACCCTCAATACAAGCTCAAAATGCTCAAATGGGAAACACAAAGAAATCAAGGAATAAGTTAGAGTATAGGGAGTCAAGGTAACACTAATCTTATAATACTAGAAGTATACGGGACCTGAATAAAAGGACTAAGAAAAAACCGGATTCGCAAGTAGAAATTGCATGGTTGAGCCAAAATTACATAACTAATGATTACGTCAATTAAAGAGAATATTTTTGTCTTATGCTTGCTCCAAAGAGAAGCCTGCACGGTTCTAAAAGCAGTTGAAGATATGTAGTGGAGATGCGTAGAACTACTAATCAAAAACGATAGTGTTGAGATAATTTACGCTTTAAAGGATGACTTCAAATGCAACAAAGAAATCACTTCACTAATAAAAGATATAAGGGAAGTTGCTTATAGTTTTTATTATTCCGATTGTATTAAAGTTAATAGGGAAGAGGTAATCAAAACTCACCAACTGGCTACAAAGCCCAGAAGTGCTGCTTACTTTGTCTTGTTTTTCCTTGTCACCATATCATGTTCTTTCTCATCTATTACTACAAGTCTACAACAACACATCCTAGTTTGTCCTTTTATTTTTCTTTACTAAAGTTTTGAGATTTTCTTATTTTTTTTGAAGATTTAAAGAAGTGATGTGCATCTAAAAACACCTTCTAAAGAGTTGGATGATGATTTTAAACTCAACAACAAGAACACTCACAATAACACTTTCTAACTCACTAATTTAGAATAGTGACCAAATCACAAGACAAACTCAATGATTTGGGATCTTAGGCCAGATACAAGACTCACTCTATCTCCCCTAATCTTATCACTCAAGACACACTCAAAGCAATAAGGGTTAGTTTCAAACTTGAGACAAACTCAAAGCACAAAATTATAAACACAAAGGTGTTTTTTAATCAACTCAAAAACTAATTTCCATTGAACATTACCTCTCCTTAAATAGAGTTAGGAGCAGCAAAAGAAGCCAAGAGACTTCACAAAATCTATTACAAAAACCTTCCAAAGGAGTTACGTTTTAGGAGCTAGCTAGAAAGGCTCCTTGATTCACACCTCCTCTTAAAGCTTCAATCATTTTGTTTTTACAAGCTTTGTTAAACCAACAAATGATAAGCCTAAAACTAATGCTACACATGCCTACTTGCCTTAGTGTCATAAGTAATCACTAGGTTTTATTTAAGTTTGAAAATAAAACAACAAAAATAAATAGGAACTGAAACATAACTTGGGCTTCCTTTACATCATTGCTTGTGACCTAAACAGAACTTGGGGTCTTCAAATGTTGTATTCCATGTTTTCAGGTTAAGGAGGCTTCATGGGTTCCATGGTCAAAAACCCGTTGATGTTAAAGAACGAACTTGGATCATTCTCCTCTTCTAAAAAGAAGTTGATACCAGATGATGAGAATCTAAAAACACCTTCTAAAGAGTTGGATGATGATTTTAAACTCAAGAACAAGAATGCTCACAATAACACTTTGTAACTCACGAATTTAGGATAGTGACCAAATCACAAGGCAAACTCAATGATTTGGGATCTTAGGCCAGAGACAAGACTCACTCTAACTCACCTAATCTTATCACTCAAGACACACTCAAAGCAATAAGTTTTTGTTTCAAAATTGAGACAAACTCTAAGCACAAAACTATAAATACAAAGGTTTTTTATAGTCAGCTCAACAACTGATTTCCATTGAACATTAGCTCTCCTTAAATAGAATTAGGAGCAGCAAAAGAAGCCAAGACACTTCACAAAATCAGTTACTAAAACCTTCCAAAGGAGTTTTGTTTTAGGAGCTAGAAAGCTCCTTGATTCACGCCTCCTCTTAAAGCTTCATTCATTTTTCAGTTACAAGCTTTGTAAAACCAACAAATGATAAGCCTAAAACTAATGCTATACACGCCTACTTGCCTTAGTGTCATAAGTAATAGTTGGGCTTTATTTAAGCTTGAAAATAAAACAATAAAAATAAATAGGAACCCAGACAGAACTTGGGCTTCCTTTTCATCCTTGCTTGCGACCTAAACATAACTTGAGCTCTTCAAATGTTGTATTCCATGTTTTCAGGTTAAGGAGGCTTCATGGGTTACATGGTCAAAAACATGTTGACGTTAAAGAACGAACTTTGATCAAGAAGAAACATCGATACACGGGTTCTCCACCTACCATTTTCGGGTACGGAAGCCCTTAAAGCTCAAGATTTTATATTCTTGTTGTTTAGGATTTCTAACATTTTTTTTCTTTTATTTGGTAATTGAATGCCGAAATTGTTAGATTTTCTGTTTTCGCATCTTGAATTTTAAGTCTTTGGAGAATGTTTTTGGTTCCTTGAAAGAGAATTTTGATTCGGCCCAAAGAAAATGAATTTGATTTCCAAATAAAATTGAAATATTGGGCAGGATTTGGCTTCACAATAGAAATTTCTGAATTTTTTTTTGATGACAATTCCATAATATGTTTTGATTTCCATGTCCTTGAAATTGCTTAATTTTTTTGAATAATATTATGATTTGTAAGTTATCTGATAGGTTACTTGATTATTTGGAACACCATTGTTAAAGAATAGAGTTAATTTTCGCATACATTATTGGAAAATTTAATGATCTTGAAAAAAATTTATAGTCATGGAAATAAAATTTTGAGTATTAAGTAATTATTTTTTCTCACTTACAGTGGCTTTGTTTGGTAGTTGTGGATTCTTCAAACAAACAAATTACATTTCAATATATTATGAAAAACCTTTTTACGTTTTCTTGTTTCAAGTTGCAATAACTTTGTTTGCTATTTTTGATCATCAATGGTACTTTACTTCTCCTTATATCCAAAACATAAATCATAAAATAAAAAATATAAGCGTTAGAATTATAAATTTTATTGGTATTATGAACAAATCAATATTTTTATGGTTAACAGTACCTGATCTGGTCTAAGTTTCTGATCAATAGTTTAGAGGCTTGTGTTATTCTTGTAGAATTGTGCTTCTCTATCAACATACATTGCGTAAGGATTGATTTGTTGCTGTTAACTAAAGGGAGAATTTGGGGGGAATAGGAAGAAGATGAAGCAGGGAGAATGGGAGATAGAGGAAGAAGATGTAGAAGAAAAACTATCGTGAAATATTGTTTTAAGTGTAGTTTTTCTTTTTCTTTTTTAGTAGAAGGTACCTCATAACTGCTGTACAGTTTGTGAAGGAAAGTATTTTCTTTATTTTAGTTTTTTTTTATAGAAAAACTCATAAATTTGTAGATTTTGTACTTTTTTTCAAAATTTATTGTCTAATTGATTTGTAATATTTGTTAGTAATTAGGGGTACTTAGGTAATTAAGCGTGGACACCAAAGGGTCAAGAGTTCCCTTATATAATAGAAATGGTGACAATTTTCACTTTCTTTAATCTCCTGAAATGGGAAACAAGCATTATATTATAGGACGAAAGAGTAAGTCTTTTTATAATCTCATCTAACGAGTTATATCTACAATAAGTAGGTAGAAGTATCATTACTCGTATTTATCTTTTATCTCTTCATTTCTCAGTGCATTTCCCATTTGTGTTAGGTAGATAGTTTTAAAAAGATTTGAGTGAGCATTAATTGTATAAAAATTTAATTTAAAATTGAAGGAGATGGTCACTTTATTATCTCTATTATATGTATAAGGGAAGGGGGTAGCAAATGTTGTCCACATGAAATGAATCATGCAATTAATAATAAAAAATAAATTTAAAAGAAAAAAATCAACCACGTTCAATAATTCAAATATTTACAAAGCTAGGTTCAGATTCAAGTCTATGTCGGGATCTAGAAAGAATATGCTTATGAATTATAGAAAGTTAAATCAATAGATCATGAATAATTTGTTTTTTATTTTAGCAGCCGGACCTCAAGATGAGGACTCCTACGTATCCTTGCAGAACCAGACCATTTGTAGTTCTGGATCTGATTGCTTTTTTTTGTGTCCTAATTTTTACCTAGGCCGCCCTTTTGGGTTTTCGACCTAGTGGGCTTCGACATACCTTAAAGGAGTTAGGATTGATGAATGGTTGAAATATTTAAGACTTGAGGCTTAGATGAAGGTTCAATTGGTTGGGATAAGGATTTGATGGATTGAAGGGTTGGAGGATTTGAATCAGGGGTAGAACTTGTGTGCAAGCCCCCTAGCTTGACTTTTTATTTTTTTTACATTTGGCTCTTTCTTTTTGCATTTTTCTACATAGCTTTTGATCTTCTTTGTTTTTTTTTTTTTGGCGCTTTGAATTTTTTTCACCTTTTTTTGTTTTTGCTTGGCCTTATTTTATTTTGAATTAGTAAGGCTTGCACACAAGTCTATATGGATTAAGATATTTGAAGATTTGAAGGCTATTTATGGTGTTTTGATTTTATATGGATTATTTGGCTAATGGAGGGAAGAGGAGAATAACTCTTAATCCAAAATATGTCCATTTTTTCATTTTTGTCTTTTTTTCCAGATCGTTCTTTATTATTATTATGAATTCGAAGCATAAATAAAATGATGAAAGGCCACTGAAAATGAATGCGATTATTTTATTAATTAAAAATGAATGAAATAAGGCTGATAAAATCCTAATGGATATAGAATCGACGGGAAAGGAAATGAAGTAGCTAGGGGAGGGAATCTCTGACTCAACCTAGAAAACTGACAGTAAATGACTAAGCCCAAGGGGTTGCCATTGTTGTTAACTTTTGCTGCAGGCGGAACTGGTAATCTATTGTCTTTAATCATATCCTACAAATGATGCTTCAAAGTCCAGCAGTGTGATGTCATATACCCATTTCCTTGATGATACTTGCAGTATGCATTAGGATTTCATTTACAGGATCTTTTCTCAAGAGCAGAGTCTCGAATAGGGCCAAGAGGCTGAAGTGCTCCTTTTGCATGAAGCCTAGAGAAGGCTTCTTCTAGGGTCATGCCTAATGGAGTAAATGTCCTTTGAGGGCCTTGATAGCCTCTCTTTTCAGTAGTTAGGGTACTGATGTTAAAGATAGAAGGGTTGTTATTACTTTTCTTGAAAGTGTTGTTGTTATTATAACCCTTGTTCTTGTTAGCTTGTACCTCTTCCTCAGTCAACAAGCCGGCCTTATAGAGCTTCGTGAAAGACTTTATGGATTGGAATTTAATATGATCCTCATACTCGGGCTGCAAGTTACGGATTACCATCCAAACTTGATAATCTAGAGATGACATGTTAGTCATTTGTGCAGCTTTTTCCCTTCATTTGTTAAGGAAGGTGACAAAATCTTCGTTGGAGTTCCGTTTAGTTAACTCCAACTCACGCAGGCTAATAGGAAGCTGAGTATTATATATGTATTGTTTGTGGAACTCCTCTCCGATGTATCCCAGTCATTCAGCTTGGTTCTGTTTAGTGATCTGATCTGAACCACTTGGATGGATGTGCATCCAAGGTTAAGGGAAAAATATAAGCAAACATGTCCTTGCTCATACCCTTGAGAGCCGTAGAGATGGAAAAAACTCTCAAATGATCATTCGGGTCTTCGACCCCCTTGAATTTTGGGAGGTCAACCCAATGTTACCATTTTAGGAAGCTTATTCCTCAATTCAGGATCAACGAAGTCATGGCTATGAGCCTGACTCTCGAGTGCAGAAATTGACTGGATCAATTGCTAGAGTTTTTCAAACCTCAAATCCGTGTTGGACTTGATTGGTGATGGAGTGTCGCCTTGTTTGTCTTCTTCATTTAGCTTCTCCCTTAGTGCTCTAATCTATTTGTCTTGTTCCAAGATGAGAGTTATCAGTGTAAACTGAGCCATAATGGCACTGAGGTGTCCATTAGTGTCCCTCATTTCAAATGACAATTCAGAAGAGTTGGAGGATTCGTCGAAAAAAGTGAGGATGCACTTAACGAGTCTGAGATTTTGAACCCACCTTTTACTGAAATCTACGATTGTTGTAGTCTAAAATATATTTTTCAATCAAAATTCGAAAAACCAGGGGAAAGGGCTTGCCGGCTACCAGCGGTGAGGCATGGGAGGTAGCCAGCCGATGGCACGAATGGTGGCCATCATAGTCTCGGCAGCCGATGGCACGAATTTATTGCTGGGTATATTTGAGGTTGAGTTTCTCTGTTTGTTGGGTTATGATTTTGTTGGGGATGACTGTGCGAGATGGTGTTTTGTATGAGGACAGGAACAGAGAGAGAGTGGGGGATGTAACATGTAAGGGGTGAGAGATCAAATGTTTTTGAAAAATATGATAAAATGTATCAAATTCGTCATGGATACATGAAACTTCCATTTTTATCTTAGGATTAGATAAGGTGATCAACAACTTCCCAATCCAAGAATAAATCCATTAATAGTTTCATAACTATTATTTATTTGTTGATTTAAGTTATCAATCAACCTTACCAAAAAAGCCCCTCGGTCCTCATAAAATAAATAAAATAATCCAAAGGGAACAACATGATCCAATTTATGATCCAATAACAACATAATTATTAATCCCTCATATGAAATAATAAAATAAAGTTCTCAATCAAATATGCTTGCATCAATCATCCATACAAACATAATACAACCAACATAGGCATCAGACTTCACACAACGGCATAAAACATGTAATTCTACTTGAATATAAATCATATATGAACTATAAATAGTTCTTTATACATGATACTACACAAATCCTAATATTAGGACATGCTACTAGTCTACCAACACATAGGTACGTATGTATCTTATGTAGACAATATGAGAGGCAACTTTATCAACCTTAGAATCGCTTAAAGAGAATTATCCGTCAACCAAATATCAATACAACCACTAATCAATACCCAAATAAAATTCCAACAACTTCAAAATATAAAATTAAATTTAAAATATAATATATTTTAATTTTTTAAACGTCAACTTTAAAGTCTCCTAGTACTACCATACTATTAATTAAAAACACTCAAAAATCCATACTCTGACAAAACCCCATCATAGCATACTAATAAAAATTTCAGCAACTTATAATATGTTTAAAACACATTAAAACATACTTAAACATAATCATAAACATTATAGTACTCAATTTTCATGAACTATATTAGTACTACAATTTCCAACTCATAAAATCCTAAAAATCCATGCTTCAATACTTAAAACCCTAACTTAAATATATTTAATAAATCTGAAATTTAATTACTTTACTATACTAATCATATAATCTGAAATCTATATTTAAATCATCAAAGTTACAAACTTTAATCGTGAAAACATTAAAACAATACTTAAAACATAACCTAACAATAAAATAATATAGAAGAGGAAGAGAAAATAAGAAAGAGGAGAAGAAACACACATCACGAGGAGGGAGAAAACGGCGGCTGGACTGCGACGGCGATGATGATGTGGTGGCTCGTCAGTTGTTGCTGTGGCCAAGAGAGAAAACCGAAGGGGAGAAAATCGAGAGAGAAAAGGAGGAGAGAACCGTGGCAGAGGGAGAGAGAAATAGAAATTTAGGATGTGTTTTCAATGTGGCAAAATTATTTAATAAAAGGGTAGTTATAGATTCCTGAATTAGGGGTCCTATAGTGATTTGGGCAGTGATGTGTTAGTTTAATGAAGATGTTCATGAAAACATAATAAAAGTTTTGGGATCCTCTTCCCCATATTTAAAATATTTTGTACTTCCATTCAACTAATTAATATAAATAAAATATTTGATTCCTTAAAATATTAAATAATCCCTTTGACTTTGAAATAGTCAACACCTTAATAACTTAATTATTTAAATACTAAAATATATATATATATAATTATATATATATATATATATATATATATATATATATATATACACTAAAATATATTTATAATATTCATAAAATTATGGTGGATTCACGTCTACCCCTCTTAAAACAAGTTTCGTCCCGAAACTTGGTACGAAAACACTCACAGTTTGAAAACGTTTGACTCGAACTCCCATTTGAAAAGTGTGCACACTTTAACTTTAAAACCACTTGTGTTACTTATGAACACAATTTCCATGTGGAGAACCAATTTATTTTGCACCAACATGTGCAAATCGCCAAAATAAGCATAAAAATGCATAAAAAACCATAAAATAAGGCAAAAAGCGTGAAATTCTATATCATTCTACCACTCTTAAAGAAATCGAGTTACGCCCTCACAACTCACCTCAATGAATAATTTGGGATACTTCTTCTTCATTTCATCTTCGGCTTCCCATGTTGCCTCTTCGGACTCATGGTTAGACCAAAACACTTTTACAATATTCACATCCTTATTGCGTGTACTATACACCTTTTTATCCAAGATTTTCACTGGCCTTTCCTCATACATGAGGCTACTATCAATTTGAATTCTTTCGGGCTCCAAAACATCATTCTCATTAGGGATATATCTCTTGAGTTAGGAAATGTGAAACACATCGTTCATTTTCTCAAATTCCATTGGAAAAGCCAACTTATAAGCTACCTTCCCAATTTTGTGCAAAATCTCATATGGGTCAATGTACTTAGCACTTAATTTCCCCTTCTTACCAAATCTCATCACTCCTTTGCTCGGTGACACTTTCAGAAATACTTTATCACCAACTACGAATTCATCTTTTCTTCGTTTCAAATCAACATAACTCTTCTGCCTATCCCAAGTAGCTTTAATTTTAGCTTGAATGAACTTTACATTCTTAACAGTCTCCTCAATAAACTCAGTCCCCAATACTATATTCTCACTAAAATTATTCTAGCAAATGGGACTTTGAAGTCCAAGTGATCTTCCCAACTACCTTGGTACTCGCATGGTAACTATTGTTATACAAAAACTCAATCAAGTCCAAGTGATCTTCCGAACTACCTTCGAAAATCAACTACGCACACACTCAATATATCTTCCATAGTTTGATTAGTCCTTTCAGTCCGACCATCGGTCGCAAGATGAAAAGCAGTACTCATCTTCAAGGTTTTTGCCAGATTCAACTGGACCTTTTGCCAAAATTTTGAGAGGAATCTCAAATCATGATCTGAAATAATGTCCATCGGGACTCAATGCAGTCTTACCACTTGCTTGATGTACGTTTTCGCAAGTGGTATCTCTTTGATCGGCACGAACACGATAGACTTTGTCAGACGGTCCACGATAACCCAACATTGCTATTTCTCGTCTTCGGCAAAGCGGTCAAAAAAACCATGGATATAAAATCCCACTTCCATCCAGGACCCTCTAAGGATTGAACCTTCCCCATTGATCTCTTATAGTTGATCTTTACATTGTGGCAGGTTAGGCACTTTGACACGAACTCAACGACTTCAAGCTTCATATTCAACCACCAATAAATTTTCTTAATATCCTTATACAACTTGTCACTCCTAGGATGCACATAATATGGAGTATTATGCCCTTGATCCATAATCCTTCTCTTAAGCTCTTCACATTTTTATGGTAAACAACACCTTCTCTTGAACCTCAAGCTTTCATCATCATGAATCTTATAGTCAACTTCATTGCCTTGCTTCATCTTCTCCTTAATCTTATCTAGGTGCTCGTCTCCAACTTGACCCTCTTTGATCTCATCGAAAACTGATAACCCCAATGAAAAAGCACTCAATATTATCTCAATATCCCTGGGATTTAGAATTTCTAGGCTAAGCCTTTGAATATCTGAGCACAATTCCTCCGGAACTACCAACCACATTCAAGCTACGGACTGAATTCCTACTCAAAGCATTGGCAACTACATTCGTCTTCCCTTCATGATATTGGATATCTAGTCATAATCTTTGATGAATTCTGACCATCTTATCTGTCTCATATTAATATCCTTTTGCGTGAAAATATACTTCAAACTCTTATGGTCGGCCAAGATCTTGCAAGTCGCCCCATATAGGTAATGTCTCCAAATCTTCAAGGAAAACACAATATAAGCTAACTCTATGTCTTGTGTAGCATAATTAGACTTTTACGGTTTCAACTGACACGATGCATACGCGATCACCTTCCCATTCTACTGCAGGACACATCACAAACCATTCTTCGGAGCATCACGATACACCTCGAATCCTTCATTTCCTTCAGGTAGGGTTAAAATAGGTGCAGAGTTCAGATGCTCCTTCAAAGTCTAAAAAGCTTCCTCGCACTTCCCACTCCACTCAAATTTAGACTCTTTCTTCATCAGATTGGTCATTGGCCTCGCTATCTTCGAGAAATCTCTTACCAATCTCCTATAATAGCCAGCTATTCCTAGAAAACTCCTAGTATCCAACACATTCTTCGATGTAGGCCACTCATTAACAACTTGAATATTTTTAGGATCCACATAAACTCCTTCTTTTGACACATAATGACCAAAAAAACTATTTTCTCTATCGAAACTCACACTTAGAGAACTTGACATACAATTGGTTCTTTCTAACGTCTCCAATACTATCCTCAAATGATTATTATCCTCTTCTCACTCTTTGAATAAATCAAAATATCATCAACGAACACCACTAGGAACTTATCCATTAACTCATGCAATATATTAGTCACTAAGTCCATAAATATAGCCGGAGCATTGGTTAGTCCAAAATGGCATCACAATAAACTCATATTTACCATAACGCGTCTTAAATGCATTCTTAGGTATATCCTTATCAGCTACCTTCGATTGGTGATACCCCGAACGCAAAATCGATCTTTGAGAACATACTCGTTGCATTGAACTGGTTGAACAAGTCATCTATCATAGGCAAAGGATACCTCTTTTTAATGGTCACATTCTTCAATTACCTATAGTCAATGCACAACCTCATACTTTCATCTTTCTTCTTTACGAACAACACCAGTAGCTCCCCAAGGTTACGCACTAGGCCTAATATAACCCTTATCAACCAATTCTTGCAACTGCGTCTTCAACTTGTTCATCTCAGGATGTGCCATCCTATATGGTGCCTTAGAAATAGGTGTAGTACTAGGAACTAAGTTGATGTTGAACTCGACGGCTCTTTTAGGTGGCATATGAAAATCTCTCTTGGAAACACATCCATAAACTCATTCACAATTGGTACATCCTCAATCTTCAATTCAACCTCTTTATTTACATCTCACACACTGAAGAAAAATAACTCACGTCCCTTCTTCACCAACTTCTTCACTTACATTGCAGAAATGACCATTAAATAATATAATTCAACATCTTCACTTCACAATAACATTCTATGGAATTATATAATAGATCCAATTTCAATCACTATAAACCATCAACAACCATATACTGATTCATGAATAGCATTCACATCAATAATATATATGAGGACCAAATGAAAACAAAATAATCAGAACAGTAGAATAAAATATTCCCCATTCTTGTACTAAAATAGATTCTTACTCAACTTGAATAACTAAATCATCACTTTTATTCCTCAAAACGATGACAATAATATTTTCCGATCCATAATAACCATACTTATTCCTTAACAAAATAATTAAAGATACTAAAGAAAAGGAATTTAAACCATTGTAGCTTAGCTACTTATTCACTACTAATCTTAGTGCATACATAATTAGTTTATGGAGTTACATTATCAATCTTATCCATATTTTCCTTGTACTTTTCTAGAGTAAACATCTCATCTTCAAACTCTTCAATGTCCTCAGTGTCATAGTAGTATTAATCTGGATTTCTAGCTCTAGTAGATCTTCGAATCCTCTTAGGTTGAGGTTCATTCTCTTCTAAATCAGAATCACTATTAACCCTCAAAACAGCATGGTAAATGTCCTTTCAGGTCTGTCGCCTAGCATGATCAAACTCTTGAATGACCTCATCATCGCTATCAGGGATGCCTACTTTTAACACACGACGCATGATAACCTTTAGACTAGTGTAGCTCTCGCTATCAGACTCTCCATCATACTCATCATCACTCAACACAATTGGGTTGAAGTAGCCTCCTTCTCGTGTATTTTCTCTATCAATCAAATCTAGGTGTCTATTAACTAATGAACACAGCATTTATAAATAAATAATACCCTCACTTAGCGTATATCCCCAACAATAAACAATAAGCAAGAATAAAAAAATAATTTAAAGCTAGGAATAACATTAACCGGTTAAGTAGGTAAGAAAAACATGAACATACTAAACTAAATATTTAAATGCAGACATTATCTTTCTATTCTATATGCCCTTCCTATACTAACATGAATAAAGTAAAGTAAAATAAACTAGAAGTACAAAATAAACAACTAGTAATTAAATATATTATTTCGAAAAATATGAGAAAGAACTGGAAAAAAATTGATTAAATTTTTTTTAAAAAAAATTGGTACATAATTTATTTTTTTTTGAACAATTTTCGAACCCTTTTTAAAATTGAAACATGATTCGAAAAAAAGGATTTAAGCACAATGAATAAGTAGGAGCTCGTTTTCTATGAAATTCATTTTAAGCAACTAGGCACCTAAAAATTTAAGGTTGGCACGGAAGGCTAATAAAAACCTAAGATCCAAGATACCACTTTGTAACATCACGATAATTATTTATCTTTCCAAAATACCTTTTTAATATAAAACATAGAGAATTATCAAAGCATTATCGCTCGTGTGATAACATATCGCCTTATTCAAACTTTTGCAGCGGAATCAATGAATAACTTTGAAAACATGATTAACTTAGTCAACCATAAAGTCAACTCCAAACTAAACCAATAGTCAAACCAACTTATTAAAATTCAAATCAACTTTAGTCAAATACTCAAACCATAATTAAAAGTCAACTATAAAGGTATTAAACTAAACACAAGCTCTCCACGAATCGCGAACCCATGATGCATCATCTTCAAACCTCGAATGGTCGATGCACTATTGATCGTGAGAGACTGCTCGCCAAATGGGTCATCACAAGAAAATTAAGGCACAACCATGATCGACATACACAAAAAAGCACGTTATCAACAAAGGTGAGTACTACATAATCAACAAATATAAATCCTAACATGATACTAGTAAGCATTAAAGTTGACTAACTATAATAATATAATAACATGAAAGACTAACTATACTAAACTTGACTCCACAACAAAAGGTTAATTAAAATTTAGGTTGAATAGCCAATGGAAAGAGTTGTCCAAACCAAACAGTCTTCAATTTAGAAGACGAAGTACGGGCATGACTTCGTACTCTCATGACCATCGAAATCGATGTACTAATTAAATAAAATAGAACACGGTGATCAATCCGATCCCAAGAAAAGTCATAGGCTACCACCAATTACTCCAACTCATACTAATCGAACACTTCAAGCGTGCACAAGTCCAAAACTTATTGATATTCACTTTCCACTTTAAGTGATTAACAAATTATTCATTAATTATGACTCACGAAGTAAGGCAGCCAAATAATCATCAATGATACATGAAACTTCCATTTTTATCTTAGGATTAGATAAGATGATCTAAGTCAACAATTAACCAACCTTTCATAGGTGAATAACCAACTTACCAGATAAGGTCCTCGGTACTCATAAAGTACATAAAATAATCTAAAGGGAACAACATAATCCAATTCATGATCCGATAACAACATAATTATTAATCCCTCATGTGAATAAAATAAAGTTCTCAATCTCATATGCTTGCATCAATCATCCATACAAATATAATACAACCAACATAGGCAACATGCTTCACACAACAACAAAAAACACGTAATTTCTACTCGAATATACATCAAATATGAACTATAAATAGTTGCCTATACATGATACTACATCAATCCAAATCTTAGGATATGATACTAGTCACCAACACATAGGTATATACATAACTCGTGTAGACATTATGAGAGGCCACTTTGTCAGCCTTAGAAATCCCTAAAGAGAATCTCCCATATCAAATATCAATACAACCACTAATCAATACCCAAATAAAATTCTAGGAACTTTAAAATATTTTAAACCCTCTTTAAAAGTGTTTAAAATATTTTTTAATCATTAAAACTTCAACTATTAATCTCTATTCTATATGTCGTGAGGGGTAGGACACCAAAATATAAAACTCCTATTTTATCCCCAACTAATAACTCAAATTACATCCAATAGAATAAGAAAAAGGGAAAAACAAAAAACAAAGAACCTTAATTCAAAATTCTCAACTGCTCATTATCACAAAACGTTTTCCAAAAAAATAATTAAATTTCTCAAATAAACTGACATGTGACACACAAATCATTTCTTTTAAAAAAAGGAAACGGATCCTAAACTATCCAAGCAGTTACTTCAAGTCTTCCTACTTTACCACTAAATTAACAAAAAAAAAACATTATTTGAAACACATTATCTTCATCTTCTTCCACTTCCCAACCATCAATCAACTGCAAAAACCTCCATTCTTCTCTTAATTTCTTCCTCTTAAAGCCCTTACATGATTATAAATTGAAAATCAACAACACGTAATTACAAGCATTAAAACAATGATTTTCCTATAATTTTTGTGCAATATACGTCATTCATTTCTCGGTGTAAATTTTATTCAGGGTACTTCAAGCAAAACTTTTAACCAAGAGAAGTCAAACGATTGATGGAGTACTCAAACAGTTACAACGATTACAAGGTATTTCTATAAGACAATTCTATATTTTCCTAATGAGAGATAAAAACAATTAGGAATATAAATCAAAATACAATTTTACTGGTTTTTGTGATTGAATATGAAAATAAAAATCTAACCTTTATCATACGTACATAACAAACATAACATATGGATTAATTTGGATTCTTGTGTGATCTTTAAGCAAAGAAATCATAGTTAACACCATAATAAATCAACCAAGCAATGTATCCATGATTAATTTAGAAGAAAAAAAAATCTATAGCAACCATGAAAGTATGAAACTCGGGCTGATTTTAGTTTAACAACGATATTTGAGGTTAACAGTTTTCATCTTTCCTAAAAAAATTCAGAGCATCATTTTAAAAGAAATTAGATTTGCCAACCCCGTATAGAATTTGCTACGTGTAAATCTTAATTCATCCCTATTTGCGAGAATTTTATCATTATACTAAAGAATAAATCGCATTGCAAAAGGGAGACAATGAGATTTCGAACCCACCTTTTACTGAAATCTACGATTGTTGTAGTCTGAAATTTATTTTTCAATCAAAATTCGAAAAACAAAGGGAAAGGGCTAGCCGACTACCAGCGGTGAGGCATGGGAGGTAGCCAGCCGATGGCACGAATGGTGGCCGTCGTAGTCTCGGCAGCCCGTGGCACGAATGTGTTGCTTGGTATGTTTGAGGTTGAGTTAATTTCTCTGTTTGTTGGGTTGTGATTTTGTTGGGGATGACGGTGCGAGGTGGTGTTTTGCAAGAGGAAAGGAAGAGAGAGAGAGAGAGGGGCAGAGAATTTAGAGAGAGTGGGGGATGTAACGTGTAAGGGGTGAGAGATTAAATGTTTTCAAAAAAAGAATATGATAAAGTGTATCAAATTCATTATATCTAAGAGAATATAATAATAATGATGGTATCTTAATAGATTACATAAAATGAAGTGTAATATATTAAATTAATTGCATATAAGAGAAGATAATAGAGATATTATCTTAACAGATTACACACAAAAGAAGAATATTATACTTTAAATTGCATTAAACAAATATCTTAATATATTATAATTGGTATGTTTTTTTATACAAACAAACTTATATAGATAAACATAGATAGATATGTTATTTTGAATAGTTGTAATATGACTATAATGTATTCAAAAAAATAAAAATGCATTATAAAGATACAAAAGTATCATAAAGGATTAGACATATTTTAAAGTATCAGATATGGTACCTTAATAAATTAGAAAAAAGACATAAATCTTAAATTGTGTAAAAAAAAATTATCTAAATTACGCGTCAAACCTTAAATTTATGCGATTAATTAAATTTTAAATATGACTTTCGCACTTTCGTACGCAGCATGTATATAAGGCTAGTGTCTCATAATACTACCATACTAGTCATCAAAAACCCTTAACAATTCATACTTTAACTATTAAAACTCCATCATAAGCATACTAATAACAAATTCAGCAACTTATAATAATATGCTTAAAACGCTTTAAAAATATAATCATAAACATTACAACATTCAATTTTCATAAACTATAATATACTACTACAATTTCCAACTCATAAAACCCTAAAAATTCATGCTTTGATACTTAAAACCCTAACTTAATCATATTTAATAAATATGAAATTTAATTACTTTACTATACTAATCATATAATCTGAAATCTATATTTAAATCATCAAAGTTACAAACTTTAATCATGAAACATTAAAACAATACTTAAAACATAACCTAACATCAAAATAACATAGAGAAGGAAGATAAAATAACCAAGAGGAGAGAGGAGCACACTCAGACTGGCGAGGGAGAAAATGGTGGTGGGCTGCAGCGATCCGCAGTACTATGGTGGACAGTCGGTGGCTGCTACAGCCGAGAGAGAAAACCGAAGGGGGGGGGGAGAAAATCGCACTAGTAGAATAAATGTCATTTGCTGCGGTGATATTGCTGTGGTTTTACCAATACGCAGCAATACAACACGCAAAAAGAAAAGAAAAAATAGAAATTAACAATATTGTTGCGGTTCTCGCCCGAAACCGCAACAATATTGTTCAACGGATACATTTTGAAAAAAATGTGAGGCCTGGAGAGACTAATATTGCTGCGGTTTTGGACGGGAAACCGCAGCAATATAATAAAAAATAATTTTTAATAATATTTTAAACTATTAAAATTAATAATAAAAAGGCCCATTAGGGTTACCTTGTCATTCCTTATCTCTCCCTCATCCTTAACGTCGTTCTCTCTCTCTCCCCGTTCTCTCTCTCTCTCACTGCTCTCTCTCTCACGGTTCTCTCTCACGCCGGCGAGATTTGTTCGAAATTTGTTCTCGCCGGCGAAGTTTGTTCGACATTACGTCTTCTCCCATTGTCGCCGGCAAAGTTGTTCGAGATTGTTTGAAATTTGTTCGAAAGTTGTTCGAGCCAGCGAAATCGTCTTCTTCAGTCGTTACTCTCGTCCATCGTCTTCTCCAGCCAGTGAAAGTTGTTCGTTCGTTCGTCTTTCCTTGGCCGGTCGTTCGGTTCGGTCGTTCGAGTCTTATTACGAGTCACATAAGAGTATCATTGAATGTTTTATACAAGTCTTATTACAATTTATAAGTATCATAATGGTTGCTTATTATTACATGTTGATTCACTTCTATGTATATGGCCTTCATTTAAGTTGTTAATTGCATAATTTTTGCTTAAGATGAGTTAATCTCCGCTCTCATTGACATGAAGATTTCTTGGAACATAGCATGATGGAAACGATTTGTCAATTATTTTCCCTAGTTGTTATTGCTCACAATATATCGTGTCTAAGCCTTTGAGGAAGATGGCATTAGTGGTAGCATGAGATATATTAAGGTCAATATGTGTAGTTAGGAACTAAGTGGATAAGTTGTAATTATTTGTCTGGTTGAAGTTTGAATTGAGCAAGCTCATCAAGCCTACATTTTATATATGACTTTGGAGTCGTAAGTTTCTTCATACATCTTCCTAGTTTCGATTGCCTAGATTCACTTCTTTCCCTTTGATGTTTTAAGCTATTGAATGTCATAAATCTAATGATCTTTTGATGCTACGTTGCTACCTAGTTTTCTTTTAGCGTACTTGGTAATATCATAAAACTAAAAGCTTTTGAGTTTGTCTGTCATTATCTTCCTTAATCTCAGTCTAGGTTCTTTAAGCATTCTAGTTAATAAGTGTTATTTTCCTAATTTCTTGTTTTTATTATATTTTTTGTAATTAGGCACGGAGTTGTAACAATTGTCCTTTTAGTTTTTTTCGTTTTACTTTGTATTATTTATATATTTAGTTTTTTTATTTTTATATATTAATGATATTCATATGTAATTTTATATTTGTTGTTGTTTTATATTATATTTTTTATGTTTTTGAATTTTGTATAATAATTTTTTGTCATTAGTATCAATCAATAGTGTTTTATTTTCTTCTAACTGTTTTATCTTTCAAATATGATGGCAAAATGCAAAAAAAAAAAAAAAAAAAAAAATTCTTACCTGTACAGACCCTGTTGCTGCGGTTTTCCAAAAAAACGGCAGCAATATGTCTATTTTTTATAATTAAACATAGCATATTGCTGCGGTTTCTTCACAAACCGCAACAATATGCTTTCTAAATCTGATATAAAATAAATATATTGCTGCGGTTTGGACTAAAAACCGCAGCAATATTTGTCGATATTACTGCGGTTTAAAACCGCAGTAATATAATTAATACCTATTGCTGTCCCCTTAATTGCTGCGCACCCAAAACCGCAGTAATAGGACACTTTTTAACCGCAACAAATAACATTTATTCTACTAGTGTCGAGAGAGAAGGAGGATAGAACCGTGGGAGAGGGAGAGAGAAATAGAAATTTAGGGTGTGTTTTTAGTGTAGCAAAATTGTTTAATAAAGGGGTAGTTATAGGTTCTCCCATTAGGAGTCCAATAGTGGTTTAGGTTTTGATGGGTTAGATTAATGAAGATGCTCCAGAAAACATAATAGTTCAAAGTGATAATGTCACTAAATTTAATTGTCTTCATGATTATTTTAGTGCCAATGGTATTATTTTCCAAACCTCGTGTGTTGTCACACCTCAACAAAATGGGAAGGTTGAGCAAAAACATAAACACATTATGAATGTAGGCAAGGCCTTGTGTTTTCAAGCTCACTTACCTACTTACTTTTGGGGGGGGGAGTGTTCTTGATGTTGTTCATCTCATTAATCGCACCCAATCTGTTATTTTAGATAAGAAATCTCCCTTTGAAGTTATTTAGGGTTAAACTCCTACTTATGAGGCTATTCGTACCTCTGAATGTCTTTGTATTTCTCATAATCATAAAACTAAAGGTGATAAGTTTGCTAGTAGGAGTCATAAGTGTAAATTTGTGGGATATCCTTTTAGTAAGAAGGGTTGGAGATTGTTTGATTTGGATGCAAAGGAATTTTTATTTCGCGGGATGTGAAATTTTTTGAAGACGTATTTCCCTTCGAGTCACTTGAGGATACAAATATTCATTCCTCATCTTTCTTTCCTATAAGCACCCCTATTCATCCCGATTTTGATGACTTTCCCCAACTTCTACCTATCCAAACTCCACCCATCACCCCACAAATGCCTCCACTAAAAGCCAAACAAAATCTCCCATCTCACACTGATTTCAACCTAGCGCTCAACACCTCAAAATCGACAAAATTAAACCCCCCTTATTCACCTGCTGGCCAGCCCCCTCCCGTTGGTCCAGCCCACGCCCAAAACTCCCCCGACTTCACCCGTTGGCCAGCCATCTACCGTGGCGCAGAACACTCTGACACCCCCAGGCCCAAGCCAACCAACCACACATGCTCCCCTCGGGTCTGACGCTGCCTATGACCCACAACTAGCCCCACCCGCAAATCTCCCAAAATCCGAAACATCCTCTTCTTTGGGCCCTTCTATTACCATTATTGATAATATTGGTGCTAAAAATGATGAGAATGAGAAATTAGGCCGCGAAAAAAGGGAAAAATTACCCTCAGTTTTATTAAATAATTTTGTTACTTGCTCTGTGGTTACTGAAAGTCCATCTCCCTCTGCTTCTTCCTCTTCATCTCTCTCAAGTACTCCTCATCTCCTAGCTCACTATATAAATTGCACAAATTTCTCTGTGATTACCATTTTTTTTCTTGTTGCTGTTATTTCTAACACTAAACCTAGATTATTTCAGGAAGCGATGAGGGATGATGGATGGAAAGCATCACTAGTAGAATAAATGCTATTTGCTGCGGTGATATTGCTGCGGTTTTACCCATACGCAGCAATATATCACGTAAAAAGAAACGAAAAAATATAAAATACCTATATTGCTGCGGTTTCGGCCAAAAACCGCAGCAATATGGTGCCAACATTTACTTTTTGAAACTTTTTGACCCAAGATATATTGCTGCGGTTCTACCAGAAACCGCAACAATATATTAAAATAATATTATTGTAATATGTTGCTGCGGTTTCGAAGAGAATCGCATCAATAAATCTTTAATTTCATTTTCCCGAAAAAACCACGGAACTAGTGATTAGGGTTTTATTCCTTCTAATATTACTCCTCACTCTCTCTCTCCTCCCTCACTCTCATTCCCTCCTCAGTCGCTTATTACTATCTCTCTCCTCTCATTTCCTCCTCGCTAACAGCCGTTTATTACTATCTCTCTCTCCTCTCTCTCCTCACTCTCTCTCATTTCCTCCTCATAGAACATCGCCTACTTTGCCTACTGTAGTGGTCGGAATCTTTGAATCGGCGGTCACCTACAGATCTCGCACGTCGCTACTGCAGTGGTCGAAATCTTCGAATCGGCGGCCACCTATAGATCTCGCACGTCGCTACTGTGGTGGTCATCATCGTCTACAACAACCGGCAAAAGTTTGCTCGTCAGATCTGGGCGACTCATCGACTGTTTTTTTATTCTAGCCGGCGAACGTGATAGGGTGATGATTCCTGATGCTAGTCGGTGAATGGTTTTTATCTCAGTCTAGGTTCTCGCTAGGGTGGTGCTTCTCATGATGATATCGACGATTAGCCTAAATCTTGCCTTGTCTGTTTTTTTTTTCCGTTTCTTTTTTTTTCGTTTTTTAAATATCTGTATGTAAATTTTTTGGTGTAGAATTTTCTTTGATTTTTTCCCTTTTTTAGATTTGTATGTAGATTTTTGTTTTAGGATTTTTTTTGTTTTTTAGATCAGTTTCTTAATTTCTTGTTTTTATTATATTTTTTGTAATTAGGCAATGAGTTGTAACAATTGTCTTCTTAGTTTTTTCATTTGACTTTGTATTATTTATATACTTAGTTTTTTGATTTTTATATATTAATGATATTCATATGTAATTTTATGTTTGTTGTTTTTTATATTATATTTTTTATCTTTTTGAATTTTGTATAATATTTTTTTGTCATTAGTATCAATCAATAGTGTTTTATTTTCTTTTAACAGTTTTGTCTTTCAAATTTGATGGCAAAATGCAAAAAAAAAAAAAAAAATTTTTTTACCTGTACAGACCCTATTGCTGCGGTTTTCCAAAAAAAGCCGCAGCAATATATCTATTTTTTATTATTAAATATAGCATATTGCCGCGGTTTTCTTCACAAACCGCAGCAATAGGCTTTCTAAATCTGATATAAAATAAATATATTGCTGCGGTTTGGCCTAAAAACCGCAGCAATATTTGTCGATATTGCTGCGGTTTAAAACCGCAACAATATAATTAATACCTATTGCTGCCCCCTTAATTGCTGCGCGCCCAAAACCGCAGCAATAGGGCGCTTTTTAACCGCAGCAAATAGCATTTATTCTACTAGTGCATATATGCAATATGCGATTCGTGCCTTGGAAGATAATGGCACATGGACATAAAAGGCCCTTCCTCCCGAGAAGCATGCCTTGGGCACTCAATAGGTGAATCGTATCAAGTAATTGTCTGGTAGTTCTGTGGAACGTTTGAAATCTCGTTTGGTAGTTTTAGGAAATTATCAGGAGGCCGGCATGATTACAATGAAACTTTTGCTCCTATTGCTAAGATGACCACCATTCGGGCCTTTCTAGCCATTGTTGCTTCTAAGCATTGGGAACTCCATCAAATGGACGTCCATAAGGCTTTTCTTCATGGTGATCTTGATGAAGAAGTTTATATGAAACTTCCTAGTAGTTTTGAATGTGATAATCTGAATATGGTATATCGTCTCCGGAAATCACTGGATGGCTTAAAGTAGGCTCCTCGATGCTAATTTTGCTAAATTGGTGGTTGCACTGAAAGCTTATGGCATTCTGCAGTCTTATTCTGATTATTCTCTATTCACCTACACTCGTCGGTCTGTACTGATTAATGTATTGGTCTATGTTGATGATCTTATTATTTATGGTAATGATTTCACTGTTTTGACTATTTTCAAGGCCTATGTGAGTGATTGTTTTAAAATGAAGGATCTTGGTCTTCTAAAATATTTTCTTGGCATTGAGCTTACTCGTAGTTCATCAGGACTATTTTTGTGTCAACGCAAATACACTTTTGATATTATTTTTGAAGCATGCTTGTTGGGTACTAAGCCTAGTGGCTCCCCTATTGAGCAAAATCATCGTTTGGCTCATGTCTCAGGAGAATTGTTTAGATGACACGACTATCAATGATTAGTTGGTCGTTTGATTTATTTAGGTGTCACTCGTCCTAACTTGGTTTATGATGTGCATATTTTATCATAGTTTATGCAGTCACCACGTCAGGAACATTGGGATGTTGTACTTCGAGTGGTTTGTTATTTGAAAGGCTCTCGTGGCCAGGGTATTTTACTCCGTTCCAATAATGCGTTGTCTCTGCAGGGGTGATGTGATTATGATTGGGCTGCTTGTCCTCTTACTCGTTGTTATCTTATAGGTTGGATTGTTTTCTTGGGTACTTCTCCCATTTCCTGGAAGACCACGAAACAACATATTGTTTCTCGTTCATCTATTGAGGCAGAATATCGCTCCATGGCTGCTAGAAAATGGTTAAAGTGTCTTCTCTTGAGCTTAATTGTCAATCATCCTAAGTCTATCCTATTATTCTGTGATATCCATTCTGCTCTTTACATAGCTCATAATCTTGTCTTCCATGAACGCACAAAACATATTGAAGTTGATTGTCATATTGTGCGAGATGTCATCATTGAAGGTCTCATATCTCCATCATATGTGTCTACTACAGCTAGTTAGCTGATGTTTTCACAAAGGCTCTAGGAAAGTTTCAATTTGAATTTTTGTTGTCCAAGTTGGGCATTATGGAACTTTCCCATGCTCCAACTTGAGGGAGAGTGTTATGGATATATTTTCCGATATGGATTTCTTATTATATTAGATTTTCTTTTCCTAGCTACTTGGATTCCTAAAATATTGTACTATATATACTTGTGATCAGGGATGGATCTACTAAGTAACAAGGGGTAGCATATGCTACCCCTAAAAAAAATTTAAAAAATTTGGCTGGGAGACAAAAAAAAGAAACATAATATATATAGAATCTAGCAATGTATTATTGATGTAATCTGCTTGCCGTGGTGGTAATTTCACTTCTATGAAGTCACAGGAGTGTCAAGTTTGATTACTTGCATTTTATAACATTGTGTTGTTTTTTCTTATCTACTTTTGTTCATTCTTTTTTCTTTTTTCCTTTTTTTCTTTTTCCTTTTTCTTTAATTTTCCCAATATCCTAATCATCTCCATCTTCCACAATTGCACTTGTAAATTTAAACAATATAATACTTCATACTACAAAAAAGTTGGTTATGGTTATAGTTGTCTTCATTATATTAACCTTATATGCACGCTATGCGTGGGAAACTGCGAAAGTCATTATTAAAATTTAATTAATCAAATAAATTTAAGGTTTGACGCATAATTTAGATAATTTTTTTTTTGCACGATTTAAGGTTATATGTCTTTTTTTATGCAATTTATTAAGGTAAGATATCTAATACTTTAAATTATGTTTAATCCTTTATGATACTTTTGTACTTATATAATGCATTTTTTTTTTAATACATTATAGTCATTGTACAACTATTTAAAATAGCATATCTATCTATTTTTATCTATATAAGTTTTTTTTGTATAAATAAACATACCAATTATAATATATTAAGATATTTTTTTGATGCAATTTGAAGTATACTATTCTTATTTTGTATGTAATCTGTTAAGATAATATCTCTATTATATTCTGTTAAATGCAATTAATTTAATATATTATACTTCTCTTTATGTAATCTATTAAGATAACATATTCATTATATTTTCTTAGATATAATTAATTTGATACATTTTATCACATTTCTTTAAAAACTTGCTCTCTCACCCCTTACATGTTACATCCCTCACTCTCTCTAAATTCTTTGCCCCCCTCTCTCTTCCCTTCCTCCTCCAAAACAACACCTCCCACCATCGTCACCAACAAAATGAAAACCCAAAAAAACGAGAAACTCATCCTCAAACTCAAACATACCCAGCAACACATTCGTGCCATCGGCTAGCTACCTCCCATGGCTCTACGCTGCTAGCCGGCGAGCCTCTTCTCCCTATTTTTCGAATTCTGATTGAAAAATAAATTTCCTATTACAGCAATAGTAGATTTCCATAAAAGGTGGGTTTGAAATCTCATTTTTTTTTTTTTCCTTTTGCAATGACATTTATTCTTTAGTATAACGATAAAATACTCGCGAATAGGGATGAATTAAGATTTACACATAGCATATTCTCTATGGGGTTGTAGATACATAATTATATCTCCTCATTTAAGGATCCAACAATGAAACATATCGTGGTCTTAATTGGTCTGACCCAAGGACAAAGCAGTCTAAAAAGCCATTCAAAACCAATTCGAAAAGTGTTAAAGTCGTATTTTAAAGCCCAATTAATTATTCATGCAATTAATTGTATTTTGAGTCAAATCCTTTGAGAAGCCCAATTAATTTTTTAATAATAACTAATTGATAAATAAATATTACATATTTTCAGAATTAAAGGACAAAAGAAAATCTTTTGAATGCATTATTAGAGAAGTAGGTGAAGGCACGTCAGGAGCCAAGGTGGTGCGCCTAGCGCACCAACCTGCGCCTGACGCACATCTGTGTGTCAGGCGCCGCTCTATCCACCAATGTTAGGTGCACTAATTTGCACCTGACACGTGGATTGCTGACTCATACATAGTCTTGCGCTAAGCGCCGTTCTCTGCGTGAGATGCGACTTTTCTTTCTTATCTTTTTCAAAACGCGTACCGCATGTACGTTTTCTATTGAGCATGCCGCGTCATGCGCTTGACCCTTCAGCTTGCGCCAGACGCAGCTAGTGCGTGCGACATAGTGTTGTTTTTCCTATAAATAGGCCTGATTTCCGTACAGATTGAAGGAAGGATTTTTCACATAATATAATACTCGACGCATACCTCTCTACGATCTATAAAACCTCCCTATAAAATTCATACTTTCGAACACAAACACTTTCAACCTATATACTTTCATATATTATGATTTTCAGGCTTCACGATTGCTCGTCAGGAACGTTGTCAATCTTGCAGACCCAAGCCATGGTATAATTATGAGGGTCCTTGAATAAATTCTTATTTTTATATTAAAGTTACTAACAGTTTTCTTTCATGATGTATATCTTATATATAGAATCGTTCTACTGTATATTCTAAGTCTTTTTTTCCTTCTTTTCATACATTATTGTATGTCTGCCTAATTATTCTATGAATATTATATGATTTTTCTGATTTATTGCATTTATCACCCATAGGTTATTATTGCTAATCAATACCTAAAGAACTTTTCTAATATTATTCAGATTAATTTGGACAACCTGATAGGTTCCATGCGAATTGATTGCATAATAACATATCACTAAAAAATAATCTTTTATGTGTTTCTTAAACCAACCTAGACTAATTATTTTTAGGGTGTTTAAAAATTTATGTGGTTATTCTTTTGCATAAATATTAACATGAATCGATATTTAGTAGATGCCAGCAAATGGACAATATAGTTCTTGACTATATTATACCCTCACCCCCGAACTCAATCTTTGGTTCACTTTGACCATCTATGGAGTCTAGACGGGGAAATCTACATTGGATAATAAGTCCTAAATTTGTCTCTATGATTTTCCAATATCCAATTAGGTTTGTGATTCCTCCTTTAAAGAATTATTTGCGACTTCAAAAACAGTTTCAATACAGAACAACCTCTACAATGGGGTAGTCAAATCTAATACGCGATTATCCCACGTAGGCGAAATAAAAACAAGCGTATAGGGATTGGTAATTCCGAGTTCTTTTAAAACGATGCTCTAAATTTTTTGAGGAAAGATGAAAACTTGGAACCTCATATATCGTTGTTGAACTAAAATCATCCTGAGTTTCATACTTAATTTCATGGTCACTATAGTTTTTTGTTCTTCAAAAATAATCATGGATACATTGCTTTGGTTAAATTATTATGGTGATAACTATGACTTTTTTTTTTGCTTAAAAATCACACAAAAATCCAACTTAATTCGTATGCTATGTTTGCTATGTACGTATGATAAAGATTTGATTTTTATTTTCATATTCAATCACAAAACCCAATAAAATTGTATTTTAATTTATATTCGTAATTATTTTTATCTCTCACTAGAAAAATATGGAATTGTGTCATAGAAATAAGAAATACCTTGTAATCGTTGTAACTGTTTGAGTACTCCTTCATCAATCATTTTGACTTCTCTTGGATTAAACGTTTTGCTTTAGTTGCCTGAATAAAATTTTACACTGAGAAATGAATGATGTATATTGCACAAAAATTATAGGAAAATCAAGGTTTTTATGCTTTGTAATTACATGTTGTTGATTTTCAGTGTATAATCATGTAGTGGCTTTGAAGACGAAGAACGGAGGCTTTGCAGTTGATTGATGGTTAGAAAGTGGAAGAAGATGAATATAATGTGTTTCAAATGACCGTTTTTTTTTTGTTAATTTAGTGGTAAAGTGGGGAAGACTTGAAGTAACTACTTGGGTAGTTTAAGATCCATTTTCTTTTTTTTTCTTTCTTATTCTAAATTTAAGAAATTGTTAGAGATATGTGTCACATGTCAATTTATTTGAGAAATTTAATTAGTTTTGGAAATTGTTTTGTGATGATGGGAGTTGAGAATTTTTAATTAAGGTTCTTTGTTTTTTATTTTCTCTTTTTCTTATTTTATTGGATGTAATTTGAGTAATTAGTTGGGGGTAAAATAGGAGTTTTTATATTTTGGTGTTATACCCCTCTTGACATATAGAATAGAGATTATAAAATACATCACACTCTTCTAATTTAAAAGGTTCAACTTTTTATAAATCACATATTATAAAAAGAATCTTCTTGAATTTTTTTTATAAAGTACCCATGTATTTTTTTTTTATTCTATATTGTACCCTTCTGTTAAACGTTAAGTTTTTCATTCGTATTTTTGTTTTTAGTTCTTCAGACTTACATAAGAGAGAAAATTCTTCGACTTTGAAAGGGTTGGATACGATACAGTTGTAGGGTACGTAGAGTTTTTATGGGAAAAACTCTCTCATAATGTAAGTTTAAAGAATATAGTACTATGAACCATTTAATAATGTAGGGCCATATTTTTAAAAGGGTTAAAAATGTAGGTTAACGTGAATTATGTTATAGTATTATGAACCGTTTTTTAGTTAGTTATTTTATGCTACCCCTGGTCGGAAATTCTGGCTCAGCCCCTGCTTGTGATGGCATAATAAGAAGGAAAGCTTGAAACCCTAATTATTTTTCACACACTCCTCTCCATTTATACAAATAACTAGTTTTGAAGCTGTGCGTTGCACGAGTTATTGTTTATTTTACTTTTGTAAATTTTTTGTTAACATTGTTGATTTTTTTTTATGTGAAATGAGATTTTTCAACACAATTGCTCTATAATTTCTCCATTATTTTTCTATTTCAACAATTACCACTTTGAGTAGTTTCATCTATTCGAATCACTTCACTTTTGGTAAAAAAAGCAATTATAGTTGGCAACATCGCCTTTACTTTATGTTAATAAAACCATCATTAATTACTCATATTGCCTCATGAAATTGCATTTACTTTATTAAAGATTTACTTATCCCCTTACTCTAGTTTAACCTCTATGCTAAACTACCATTTTTTATTATCTTACAAACCATGCCCAAACTCATTGTTGCAGTAGAAAAACACAGAAAAAATATTTGTTGTTATACTTTAATTTCTAGATTTGTTATTGTGATATATAAATTTTATATTTATAATGTTTAGTTGAATATTGTAGTTAAGTCTATTATTAAATAGTATCACAATAATTGGTATGACTAACAATAGCTAATACATTTTTAACATGAAAAGTACCCGAATGATACTTTAAGAAAGTAGAGGGTAAAAATTTAATAGATGCGGGACAGAAAGAAGAAAGAAAAAATATGAGTGTCAGCCACAACTTCAACTTTTAATTATTAGTACATAAACACTAACGTATATAGAATAGAGAAGATGGAAAAGAAAAAAAGAAGATCATAATGATGGTTCATGAATAAATTAAATTAAATATAAAACTAACCTCTATGAATAATCGAAAATACTATGTAAGAGAAGAAATATATTCATCAATCATGATTATATCAAGACATATCAAACTTCCACTTTTTTATGATCTATGATCTCAAATAGTCTAGAAACTCGAACCTTAATTTTCCAATTAGTTTTAGTAGAATTAAGTTCATTGAGAAAATATATATGAAAAATAAAAACATAAATAATTATTTATACAACAAATATTTTGGGAATAAAATAATTAGTCAATTGCATAATACCTCTGCAATGTCATTGACAAACTTTCATTTGATTCTTTCATGCAATGTCATTATCATGGCATGCTATAGGTTCAAAACTATATGTTTGTATTTTTTTATCTTTATATAACTCAATTTTTCAAAGTATGATTTTGAAAAGCATAATTGCTATTGTTACATATAATACGCTATTTTGTAGTTAATTTTTTATGTATTTGAAATAAATAATAAATAATACGTTATTATTCATCTAAATAAATATATTTTTCATAAGTTGTATATATTGTATATGGAACTTATTTGGAAACATATTTCAAACACTCTCGATGGTAAAAAAAAATATAATATTGCAAATTATGTAGCAAAAGTTATATTCAATTTACATAGTTGAATAATTTAGGTTGTTTATTCAAAATCAGAGTGTAATCTTCACTTATTAAAAATACCTTATATGTATTTAAATCTATGTAAAATACTATTTTCTTTTAAATAAAATTAAAAATATTGACATGTCATGCTTAGGTGGAGCTCGCTATAATATTGTAAGGTTCTTTTTGTCAAATCATACTCTAATTTTTTCACCATAGAACTCTATTTTTATAAAACATTAAAATAAAATTTGATGACATGACAATCCTACATGGCGCGCTCTATAGAAAATATTTAAAATTATGTAGCAAAAGTTATACACAATTTACATAATATAATAATTTAGGTTGTTCATGCAAAGTCAAACTCTAATTTTAACTTATCTAGAATTTCTTATGTGTATTTAAATCTATGTAGAACTCTTTTTTAAAAAAATATTTAAAAATAAAAACTATTGACATGACAATCCTATGTGCGCTACTCTCTATTTCATGAGTTGTACAACTATATTGTAAATGGATCTTATTTCAGAGTATATTTCGAGCACTATCCAATGGAAAAAATTATAATATTACGAATTATGTAGCATAAGTTATACACAATCTACATAATATAATAGGTTGTTCATGTAAAATCAAACTCTAATTTTAGCTTATTTAGAACTCCTTATGTGTATTCGAATCTATGTAGAACTTTATTTTTGTAAATTGCAATCCTGCATTACGCGCTCTATGCTCGAGAAATTGATTAGAGAAAAATTGATGATAAATTTGAATATAAGGTTTATGAGAGATCTTGGCCATATCGGATCGAGTCAATATAAACTTAGAATGAACAATTTTTTGAAAAAAACTAGTTATTATGCCCCAGGCTGTGCCTCGGGTAAGAAAAAATTTCATTTATCAATATAATACTTTATGATAATAACATTAAATACAACTTATTCTAGTCCTTAAGACTTTAGTTTATGTACTTGAGGTTTCGAGGTTGAGCCCTATACTACGCAATTTTTAATTTTTTTTATTGTACATGGATTACATGAACTTAAACTCTCTAGGGAAAGCGTCACGTGGCACAGTTTCTTGTTTATGTATGCCTTTCAATATATTAACTAGTTTTTAGGCCCGCACGATGTCCCTAGTAAAGAAAATTTTCATTTATCAATATTGTACTTTAAAATGATAAAATAAAATACAACTTATTATTGGTTAAAACTTTAGTATATGAACTTGAGATCATGGGATCAAAACCTATGCCATGCAATTTCTTATTTTTTTTAATTTTTTATTGTACATAGATTACATGAACTAAAACTCCCTTAGGGAGAGCGCCATGTGGCACCGTTTCTTGTTTAGGAATGCCTTTACTAGTTATTAGGCCCGGGCTATGCCCCAGGTGAAGAAAATTTTCATTTACTAATATTATACTTTGAAATAATAACACTAAATTTCACTTGGTCTAGTGGTTAAAACTTTAATATATAAATTTGAAGTCACAGGATCGAATCCTACACTGTGCAATTTCTAATTTCTTTGTTGTATGTGGATTACATAGAGCAAAATGATCTTAAGGAGAGCGCCGCATGGCACCGTACCTTGTTTAGGAATGTATTTTGATATAAACTAGTATTTGGACCCGAACGTTGCCCCGGGTTGGTATTATTTTTCGAACTTGATATGCATTTTCTTTCCATTTCCATTAAAATAAATTAAGGAAAACTCAACATTCAAAAGGTACCAATATAATAATGTGGATAAGTAAAGCATGATTAAGAATTGGCTGAGATGGTAATTGTGTCATGTATAATAGCAAGAGGTCATGAGTTCAAATCTTGTTGCAAGCTAATTTTATTTATTAACATTATGTACACATTGGACAATCCTAGTGGAGTAACAGAGGTGCCACGTAGCGTGTATATATTATCACGCACGCTTTTTAATATATTTGTATAGATATATAAATATAAATTTGTTGAGGCGGTTTTGAAAGAATAATTTCTCACATATAGATAATTAATCTTTAGCTAGCTTTTTTAGTGAAAAAGTGACTATAAGTCTATAAGAAAAACCCTTCACTTCACTTAGGGTTGGTTTAACCCCCTTTTCAGTGTAATAGGCTATTTTCATGATCTAGATGCACTCCTATTTTGGATATGGTTCGTAATCAGATCTTAGATCTGAGATAGATTCTTAAGCTATGAGTGAAGTGCACCCGACAATAATTGTTGCCAAATTTGACTTAATTGTCTTTGTTATATGCATCTCCTTTCGTGTTCAAGAACTGTGGATTATGACTTGAGGCAGGTAATTAAACGAGAAAATGGAAATTTCACGAGACTTCTCCCCTAACCCACCTTTTGCTCGAGTTAATTATTCAATGTGAAGCTTTTTTACTCCCTTTCAAAGATGCAGTCAATGACATCTCTATGAATAACTTTAAAGTTAAAAGCGACTGGATGCGTATGTACAAGAGATAAGTGTGCCTTATTTTGAGGTGCTTAATTACTTTGACATGTTGATTCCTGATTTCCTACTGTGTAATTGCGAGGGAACACATACCAACCCATGCGTTGCTTCCAAATCCTAGTACAGAGGGTTTATGTAGGTACGTGGCACCTAGTCGCTATTATTACTGCAACTTTTTTACAGTTTCTACTATAATGTCAAATGTAGAGTGTATGATATATCTAAAGTTATTTATTTGTTCATTAACTTATTTGGGAGGCTCTAAATAAGCAAAATGAAAGAGTTTCAGGCCTGGTTCTGAACAAATCTCAAATGGGACTCAGAAATTAAGAATAGGGCCTTATTTTTAAAGGAGCCTCAAACTTTTAAAACAAATCTTTAAACCAATAAGCCCAAGGCCCAAATATACTAAGCATTACCCCATACCGGCTTACCGAGTGAGTAAAATTAGTCACCAACCCCAAAATTTTCTCTCTCCTGACCCTTTATCTCTCTCCTCATTTTCTCCTTGCTTTAACCGGTTAACCGAGAGAAAATCCAAAATACGCAATGAGGCAACAACTCACCTCTCTCTCTCTCTGTTGTTACTTGTTACCTATTACACGCTAATATTGTTCATTGTACATATTTCTTACCTCTGTTTTTCTCTGGTACATATTTCATATAAGCCCACCCCTCAAAAACAAAAAGAAGATGAGCATATTAATTATATTAAAGAGCGTTTTTAATTTTGGAAAATATATACGACTTCAATGGAATAATAGCATGTTTTTACAATCTTGATCTATGTCCTTCTTCAAACCGTTGATGTTTTTGTCTTTCAGGGTTGATTTTTAAATTTCAGATTTTGCATCCTTTATTTAGAGAGAGAAGTATTAAAACAAAGGAACAAATGGTCACTCTTTTTTTTTACTTAAACCATCAAATTTGCTTTTCATGGTTGTTTTTCCCTATCGCTATTTGCTGCCCGTATTTACTAAAAAATCCCTCGTATTTTTCTCTTTATATTCCCCCCTTGCATCTCCCATTTCACTCCACTCATCCACTCTCACTTCTCATCCACTCTCACTCACTTACTTTGTGACCCATTTGTCACTTGCCCGACCACCACCGCCGGCCAACTTGAGCACCACCACAAACTTGAGCAGCACCACCACCATTACCTGGGCGTACTTGAACACCACCATCTGTGAGCACCACCACGACCGGGGGCCAACTTGAGCACCACCGCTGGCCAACCGTTTTCTCGTTTCCTCCACCGAGGAAACAAAGATCTGTTTCGTTTCTTCCATGGAGGAAATGAAAGAACGGTTCGTTTCCTCAATGGAGGAAACGAAAAAAATTCCATTTCCTCGGCAGCCAATGAAAGGAAATGGACGGCGGTGGTGGTGGGTTTTTCCAGCGAAAATATAAAAAAAACCATTACCTGGGTTGATGCTTCTCCAACTTCTTTCACCTTCTTCCTTGGACACATGCTCCTTGCTAGTAGCGTTTTGCCGGTGGTGGTGGTGGAGTCTGGTGTTTCTAGTCGAGGTGGTGTTCGTGGTGAAGTGGATGTGGTTGCAATGGTGGTGGTGGTGGTGGCGGTGGTCCGATGGTTATGTTGGTGTTCGTGGCGGTGGCGGTGGTGCGGTGGTTGTGATGGTGGTGGTGGTGGTGGTTGTGGTTGTAGTTGTAGTGATGGTTGGTATAGAGGTTGAGTGACGTGACAGAAGAGTGAGTGTGAGTGTGAGTGAGAGTGAGAGTGAGAGTGGGAGGGAAGAGTATTTGTAAGGCTAGTTTAGGAATATAGTGAATAAAATGTTGGCGAATATAAGTAATATATCGGCGGTAAATAGCACGATCCTTGGTTTTATTCTTTTTTGTTGTTAGTACTTGGTAGTACACTTCAGAAGATGAAATTTTGATATATAAATCCCAGAAAAAGATGGGTTTTTAAATTGGGAGAAAGAAGGGTTTAATTTCTTTTTCTAAGATTATTTACCATTATTTGTGTTGTTATTTGGAAGATTTTGAGTTATATTTGGGTTAAACTACACAAAAATATAGAAAAGTTAGCAATTTGAGATCTGAGAGGATCAGGGGCCTAATTTTCAACTTTTGTACAGGACCTCCACATCGTTCAGGTCGGGGCTGAAGAGTTCTAAAGGAGAAAATAAGTAAAAAAAAGGAAAATTTGTCAAAAACCACCTTTTATAATCACTTTTTTGTGAGAAACCACCTTTTAAAAAAATTTGGTTAATTAGCCACCTTTTTTGTTCTTTTTTTTGTTGGAAGCCACCACTTGCCGGAATCCGACGTTGACCTTGATTTTCCGGCGTTGACCATCAGAATTTCGCCATTTTTCCCCCCTTTATCTTTCTCCCCCCTCCCCACTCGCATCCCCGGCAACCCCCCCTCCCCCCTCGCATCCTCGGCAACCCCCCTCCTCCCTCGCAACTTGCCGGCAAACACCCCTCACGACCATCCCCACCCTCCCAGCCCTAAGCCCATCACCTCCCTCGCATCCCCCGACATCTTAGGTGGAAGAAATGGCGAAAAATCTAGAAAAAAATGGCGAAAATTTGATGGTCAACGCCGGCAAAATCAAGGTCAACGCCGGATTACGGCAAGTGGTGGCTTCCAACAAAAAAAAGAACAAAAAAGGTGGCTAATTAACCAAATTTTTTTAAAAGGTGGTTTCTCACAAAAAAGTGATTATAAAAGGTGGTTTCTGACAAATTTTCCTAAAAAAAGAAAAAGAGTTTTGAATGTACCAACAAATATGCTACATTCAAAGTACAATGAATACATTATAGTATTATTGGTGGTTGTCAGCAAAATTATAAAGAGTTTTTGAGTTATTTGTGGTTTGGATGCATCATAAAATATTTGCTCACTTTATAAAGATTAAATTAATGAGAAAAAAAACATTTTTTCAGCATATGTGAAAGATTATTGAGAAAATGATCAAAATGAAGGGTTTTCAAAATGAGCAAAAACTACTTTTAAATGTAACATGTGTATGATACACCTAAGTGCACAACTATGTGTTGCAGTATAATTGTTATTCGTTGGTTGTCAACAACATCATCTAGAATGAGAGAATGACAAAGACTACCTTATTATAGCAAAGTTTTTAGGTCATTGATGGTTTTGATATATAGTATGAAATTTAATTTAATTTCTTGTAGTTTGAGAGAAGACCTCAAAGAGAGGATAAAGTGGTGCATGGTAGTGAACACTTTACTGATTAGGGAGTTTGAATTTTCATAAAGGCTCTAGGTTTTCTTCATTAGGAAGGTAAGATTAACAAGCATAATGGATCTAGGACAAAGACCCCCACAAGCCTTTAGGAAGTTGAATAGCAGACCTCTTAAGCCTTTAGGAAAAATAATGGATATAGTGGTTATGCTAATGTCATGACTTATTGCTAGTGAATGTTGCTTTCTCCTTAGTAATTATTCCCAATCTATTTCTCTCTCCTCTTTCTATTTCAAGTGTGAGAATGATCAAACAAGCATGCCTCTATGAAAATGTCTGTCTTTCAATTCAAAAAACAAAAATCCAATTATTGCATTGGTATGAAAAATCTCAATAAGATTCAAGTGGAGAAGGTGCTCAATAGTCAATGTGAAAAATAAGCAGGGAAGGGTGGAGACAATGCAAGAGGTGAATAAAAGGTTAAAAAATAAATTTGTGGGGTTCACTGATTATTAAGAGTGGGAGGTGTATTAAGGTTGAATATAAGAGAATTTTGTGGAACCTTAGAAAACCTATGCTCATATAGCAAGTTAGATAATGTAAACTCTTCAATCTTGGAGTGATGTATATTGATCATATATATCAGTTCCACAAGTGTCAATCCTAACTCTATAAGGAAACCTCGTATAAGAATAAAGTAATCCCAATTATATACATATTATATACCTAAATATGTAGGAAAAATATCGTACATATATTCTCTATTAGTTGTAAACCCGTGAAGCAAGTATCCTAAAGTGTGAAATGCTATACAACATCTCAATTTTTGAAAACTTTATTATGATTATTATCCTAGCTACTTTTAAGTATTAAATATTGATTCATGATGTAATATTTTTAGTAATTAAAAAACTATCAAGCCTATTCGCGAGCTATCAAGTAGAACTAAAGGTCGCCGCTCAGACTCGACTAGTCAGAGTTTCGAGCCGATCTCGAACTCGAATTGAACCCACTCGAGCCGAGCTTTGACCGAGCGGAACTCGAATAGTTTGCGAGCCACCCTGGCTCATTAGCACCCCTACTTCCCACTATTAAAATTCTCTCAAACACGTATTTAAATACATACAAACTCCATTAACACATTCGAATTTCTTATTTCAAGCTTCAAGATTGCTCTTCCTACAGACCGCTATTCAAGCCCAGGCGACAAAGGTATAATTCTTGAGGGTCAACTCCAATTAATTTCTTATTTTACTAGCAATCTAATTTTTATGATGTAGATCCTTAAAAATAATAATGCGCTCTTGTATTTTCTAACATCTAATTACTTTTTATATAAATTTATATATTATTATAGTTCATATGCATGTCTGTATGCTTTAATGCTTTCATCAACATACATGCTTATTTATACAAAAGAGAGACATAAATACATGTTTTGATGCTAAATTCATATAATTTGGACGATTGGATTAGGTTCCATGTAATTTGATTGCGTAAATAATATGTCACCAAAAAATAGTCTTTTTTGTGTTTAATAATGAACCAACTTCGATTAATTTTATATTTCACGAACATATTGCGTGGTTTGTTATTTTCTTAAATTTCAAACATGTATTGTATTTAGTTCATACAAACAATGGAAAAATTTGATTCCTGATCATATTCGTACCATCACCCCTGAACTCTATCTTAGGTTCATTGACCAATTATTAAGTCATCATGACGGGAAAATCTACATTGATACTAAGTTGCCCCTATGGTTTCCCAAAATCTAATTAGGTTTATGAGTATTTTATTTAAAGACTTGTTGACGACTTCTTTTTCAAAATAAATTTCAAAACGTTTATAAGGAGGTAGTTAAATACACACTCATCTGGCATTGATAATAAAAAGATGCCTATAATTATGCGACTTCACTGGGGGAAATTTTAACTTAATTTTTAGTGAGTAGGTGAAAATCGAAAAATATGATTCATATTAGTTTTATGCCTTTAAATGACATTACGGTTTTGATTACGTATGACTATTTTTCTGGGCCACTATAAGTTATATGTCTTTGCCTCATTAGCGCATGTTATATGTGTCAGACCACCCACGAAAGATTTGCGCTTTGTCCCTCCAGAAAGCGTCTTAAGCAATAGTTTTCAATATTTAGTCATAAGTAAACCTATCCAACCATGACATTGCTCTCTTGTTCCTGACTTGATTGTCGAGTGCGTCTTACACGTGGCCATGTTTTAAAGCAAAGATACAAAACGTGGGATCAATCTCTTAATCAAGGACCCTTTTAAGCATAAACCTAAGCCTGACCATACTATATATCAAACATAGATCTTGACTAGAGGTTGGAAATACATACTATTTCTTGTCTATTTGACATTATTGGTTGCTTGTCTGCTATGTTCAACATACTTTCTTCTCGTATTTCTCCTCAAGCTAGGGTAGAATCATCAAACAATGACTGATACACCGTCGAAATACAAAAATCCGCGTCATCAACATCGTGCGCCAAGCGCGAGAATCTTACGCCTAACACACAAGTTTGCATGGCATGCAAGACAATTGCATTGCTTTTGGAGCAAGATGCCTTCGTGTCGCGCAACATGCTTGCGTTGCACACATCATTCTTGCGTGTGGCGCATAATACTCGGTATTTTACCAGTTCAGTCCAGAAGTTTTATACGTCGATTTGTTATCTATATTTGCATTGTTGTTCATAAATCACTTTAGGTTATCTTTTTCAAAGAAAACTCACCCAATTCAAAGATAAACCTCGAACTTTCTATATATGCACATCATCTAAGATTAATTCTATCTTATCAAAAAGTGCATCTAGATAGTAGTCATGGTAAAGTTGTTTGAGTCGGCATTCATCTCATCTCATTGCATCTTATCCCTTCTATTCAACCCATTTGTCATCTCCTATTATATCTTTTTTCCTAAAAATATAATCTTTTTCAAAATCCATCCCATAACCTATTCTCTAGCTTCAATCTTTTTCAAAAATATTTATTTATGATCATCCTACCACACATTTAGAAAAATAAAATTTTCAAAAATGAATCCATCTTTAAACACCATCATGTTTTCCAATAAAGACAAAAACAAAAGGATCTCTTTCAAAAATGAATTTCGAACACGCTAAGCCCAATCCAATTCGATCAACCCAATCCAACCAGTACAATCCAATTAATCCAATCCCAATCTATTTGCTTACATCTTATCCCCATTGAAATTTGATTCCATATATTTTATAGTAGGCCAACCTATATTGGAGTCCATACATTAATGTTAGGCTTATGTGCATTAGAGTCCATGCATTCATATTAGACCCACTTGCATTATTAGAGTCCACCTTAGGCCCATGTAAGTCTAGCCTATGTCAAAGTCTAGGCCCATTTAAATCTTTATGTGAGCCCTAATCTACGTGCTACTCCAAACCCATATCGACGCAATTCATACTCTAAGTCTTGTTTGCATCCCCACGTAATCAAATTTAATTCCAAACTTAAGTCCAAAAGGCCCAATTTGAATCCTAGGTTAGTTTGCATCTCCATGTAAACCCTAGTCAAGTCCAATTCCAAATCCATATAGGACGAAGTCAAAACTCTAAAACCTCTCAATCCTTTCGTCTAACCTGCTTACTTTCCACGTGGCTAGGTTCAAACCCTAGCCCTCCTTATCGCCCTAACGACCCAAATTTCGAGTCTAGCCTGCTTATTCTAAATGTAAGTTCAAAGTATAGTCGCCCATATTATCTATAGTATGTTTATCCTCCATGACTTCAAAGTCTATTGTCTAACCTGCTTACTCTCATGTAAGTTCAAAGTTAGTCACCCTTAAGTCTAGCTTGCTTATTCTAAATGTAAATTAAAAGTTTAGTCTTCCTTTCTTATTTTGTCTAGCATGCTTACACTAAATGTGAGTCCAAAGTCTAGTAACTCTCAAGTCTAGCCTATTTATTCTCAATGTAAGTTCAAAGTGTACTATTCCTTATTGTCTAGCCTGCTTACTCTAGATATAAGTTCGAAATATAGTCACCTTTAATTCTATCCTACTTATTATAAATGTAAGTTCAAACATAAATCTAGCATGATATGGTTATTTGTTTACTTAAAACTCAAACATAAATCTTATTAATTAGATGCCAACAATGAGCGAATTTAATTCCTAATCATATTCATACCATCACCACCGAACTCTATCTTTGGTTCATTGACCAATTATGAATTTATAAAGGAAAAATTTAGATTGGATAAGTCCCTAAGTTGTCCCTATGGTTTTCCAAAATCTAATTAAATTTATGAGTACTTGTTCTCTTCGGTATAAAACAACTGAAATGAACTGAACTTAACTGAATTGAACTGAACTTAACTGATTGCAATTGAACTCAACTGAATTAAATTATGACTAATAGTAATGATAATAAACAAATTTGAACTAATCTGAACTAAATTGAACTGATTGGAACCGAACTGAACTGAATTAATTATAACTGAACTGAATTGAACTGATGAACGGATTGCAACTGAACTGAAAATAAGTTGAGGAGAAACATGCCTCGAGTCTTCCTTTAAAGAATTGTTGGCGATTGTCCAAAATGAATTTAAAACCCTTTACAATGAGGTAGTCAAATATATGTGCTCATCCCGCGTATGCAATAAAACACGCTTACAAGTATATTCAATTTTTTTATATTTATTTGTGTGTAGATTATTATTCAGTTGTTGGATTTGGAAGCTCAATTACACATATGACCGTTTGGCTAGGTGTTAATAGTAATGTAATTTAGTTTAAATTTGCAAAGAAATTCTAATATCATTATCCACGATAAGGAAATTTTATAACAAATATGAGTTTTCCATTGATTTATATTACCATCCAATACCACCTTACCAAGTGGTAATGGATGCATGAGAATGAAAATTTAAGAAGGAAATGGTTATTTGGAGATGACATAACATTACCATGGGTAATGACATGAGAGTTTCATTACAATAAGACTACCTCTATCCTTTTTCATTATTACACTTTGACATTTTCACTATTCGCAAATGTTATTTTGACCATCGTTTGTGATTTAGTCATGTGTGATCTTGTTAGATTCATTTTATTATGTATTTTATAAATATGTATTTTTTTTATAATTTTTCAAATACAAAATTAAAGATATTAGTATTCAAATTTTACATTGACATACCTAAAAAGTAAAAATGTAACAATAATTTAAAGATAAAAAAAATATAACATAATATATTATAATTACCAATATTTATAACCACTAACCCAACAAGCAGATAAAATACCTGTATTCTAGATACGTATAGAACCATATAGTAATCTGACATGACCCAATCTAAATACATCTCAAAACTCAATCCGAGCATCCAGATTAACATATCTCCCACTTGCCTAGTATCCCCGTGTGAAATGTAAATTTCCTCCCAATAATTTCTGAAACCTTCCCAACTCACTATATTTGTTTTTGTTCTTTTCCCCATGGTGTGTTGTTTAATGTTTATATTATTGCTGCCCTACTTGATGATTGATTCCTCCTATAAAATACCATACCTCTCACCTCTATCTCCCTCTCTCTTATATCTCACTTTGAGATAAAAGCCTTTACTTAAAAAAAGGTGAAAGTAGTTGAATGTTGAAGATCAGGCGAAGAATAAGAAGAAATTAAAATGTGTGGAGGTGCTATCATTTCCGACCTCATCGCCGCCAAACGCGGCCGCAATCTCAGCACCCAAGACCTCTGGTCTGAGCTCGACGCCGACCTTCTCTCCTCTCATTCTCTCTCCAGTTCTCCTAAGTCAAACTTCACTTCTCTTTTCTCCCACCAAACTACGCTCACCCCACAACTCGGTAATATTTTTTGTTTGCGTTTACTTCTCTTCCATCACACCCTCCATCATTTTCCTACTTTACATAATTTGTTTTATGACGATGTTATCTAATTTAGTTGGTAAATTCTTTATTCTTATTAACTGGTAGTCGGGACCATGAACTTTAGGGGATTGATATGTCTTTTTTACTCAACTACTTTGCTTTTATGGGTTCTGTTGTCCACTTTTAATTTTCCATGTCGATGGAGGAACTTATTTTTCTTCTCTTGGGAAATCCAAACATTGCCGAAGAATATTTTTTATATCTTATCTCATGTTTGTAACAGGAATACCCATCTATCATATATGGTCGTATTTGGATCCTCTAAAGTTATAAAATGACTCCACAAGATAGAGTTTGATCAATATTAACAATTAAATAAAAAATTAATGGCTCATATAAAATCTTCCTATTTTATCTCATCAAAATCCACCCATAAATTTTTCCCTTCCACCACTACGAGTCTTTGATTTAAAATGTACGGCTCAGATACAATTCTACCTTATAGAGTTTCACTAAAACTCTAAAGAATTCGAACTCATATAGGGTCACTTTAAAAAATACCTTTGGTGTGTTTTTTAACTTAATAAAATCTTTCATGTTAGAATCAGGTTTAACGAGGTTTATGATGTCTAATAAAGTGCAAATATAAAGTGAAATCAAGACTAATTAGACCTAATAATAACTTTACAGAATTTATTTATGATAATTTCTTACCTTAAAAATATAAGTTTTATATTTAATCAGGGTTGATTAATTTCAATAATATATAATAGGAACTAATTTGGTCTAATGATTGGGGAAATTGATATCCCTTTTTTTTACCTCCTCGTTTTCTTCTATGGGTTTTCTTGTTTACTTCATTTTCCCTGATAGTGTGCTGAGAAAATCAGTTTTCTTTGCTTGGGAAATTGGAACATTGTCCATGAATTTTTTTAATTTCATTTGATATTCGTCATATGAGTACTCCAACTACCATATTATCGATATGTTGGAACTTTTTTTTGTTTTTGGGTTCAGAAGGACTATTTTTCTGTACAAAATGTTTTCAATATCATATCGACTCTAGGTGGTGCAACAAATTTAATTGTACATCCTTCAAGTTCATAATCGTTGAAAAGATGAATTATCCTTGGTTTTTTTTTCTTTGGGCTTAGTTTAAGAGATTAATAAAATCATAAAACAGAACATTCCACGCTCTCTTGTCTTAAATTCATTAAGGAAGGAAGGCCAGAACAGTGCAATAATGAAAAAGATAAATTAAAATAAAAGTAGATGATAAAGGTAAAAGAATATATAATTTAAATAATAAATTTTGGGTCCATGCTATATGATTGCAAAATAAGAATTTATATATATATATGTTTATATGATGTTTGTGTTTGGATTTGTTAGGATGGGCGGTTGATGGTGTGAAAAGTAAGGAAAATGAGCATGTAGTGGAGGAAGTTCCTAAGCCGAGTCAGACTCGGAAAACTCGGAAGAACGTGTACCGAGGAATAAGGCGTCGCCCATGGGGGAAATGGGCGGCTGAGATCCGAGACCCACGGAAGGGTGTCCGAGTCTGGCTCGGTACCTTCAACTCGCCCGAAGAAGCGGCCCGTGCTTACGACGCGGCCGCAAAGAAGATACGCGGGGACAAAGCCAAGCTCAACTTCCCTGACTCTCCGCCTCAACCACCACCGGAATCACCACTTGATGAGCTTTCTCCTCGTTCAGCAAAGCGCCCATGCATGTCATATTCCACTGAGTCAACTCAGCTGGCTATGCCTACCATGAGCATGAGAAGCTGGGGTAGTGATGATAATGTTAATAATCCAGAGGAGGATTTTGTTATTGAGATGCAGAATGAGATAAATCAGCAGATATCAGAGCTGGAATCGTTTCTAGGGTTGGACCACGAGCCGAGTGAACTCACTAAGTCTGACTCAGCTAGTCTCGGTTGGGTTATGGACGAGTTCTCTTTCGTGAACTATGATATGCACAACAATAATTATATGTTTTGATTCGAAATATAATTGATGGTGCTACCTATCTCTGTTGTTATCATGTTGAACTTTTGATTAGATCTGGTACTTTTCTACTTTGGATCATTTGAGTTTGATTGTACATAATGTTGTGCTATTACCTTAGCTTGCGATGTGTGTTAATCCCTATAAAAGCCAAATCAGAAGCAGTTGTGCTATATAAAAATAAAGAAATCTGCATGTTTCAGTTCCGTGTGATTGCATGCACGATTTTATCATCAGTAACGATTTGTATTAGCTTTGTTTGGCTGCAGTTACGAATTTTGTTTTTGTTTACTTCTTGGAGTAAGCGGCTCTTGTCGGTTCGTGCACCACTCTCGCAATGTGTTTGTACTCTGTACATACATCATTTTCACGGCAAATTACCGATAGTGAAATAATAGTATCATTTTTTATTCTTCAAGTTTAGGGATTAAATTTTATTTGATTCATTTGAGAAAATTTTCTTATATATAAAGTGATAAACATTTTCTGTATATTCATGATTTTTTTTCAAAAATAATATATATCACGACATTATCTCTACCTTTCCATGATTTAATATTGATAACATCTAAATTACAAGTTTATCATCACTTCATGTGTGGATTCGTGAATCATGGAGTTATATTGGATGTGGCTCCAACTCCTACATCGTATATGATTTTTGGATATCAGTAAGACTTTGTTTAGTGGTAAAAGTTTGACCTTGTGACTTCAAAGTCATGAGATTAATTCCCGCTAGGGGCTCTTTGGGGATTAGGGTTCCCTTACGATCACTTCTCTTGCCCAAGGAGTCTGACTAGCAAACCTGCTGCCAGATTATATCTGCAAGTAGAGGTGTCAATTCAGTTCAACTGTTCAGTTATGGTTATTACCAAACAGTTCAGTTGATATCAGTTCAGTTTGTATCAGTTGAAATAATTAACAGTTCAGTTCAGTTAACAAACTTTTCAGTTCAGTTTAATTCAGTTTTTTTCCTTTTCATTTTCAGTTCTGTTCAGTTGCAGTTTAAATCAGTTTTAACCAAACAGTTAAACCAACCAACAGTTGAATCCATATCAGTTAAAATTTGTTGCGGTTATTTTCAGTTTCGTTTCGGTTTATTTCAGTTATTGACGAAAACCACATAACTTCGACGATAATCGCATCGGTTCGGATAGAAGTTAACCACACTCTTGTATTTGCTCGGGAAAAATTGTGCTTCATGTCGGTTTTGGCCAGGTGTTTTTTCGGGCCCAGTTAAAAATTAATGCAACAAATAAGTGTTGTCTGCACTTCCACAATTGCCTCAGTTTCAGTTCAGTTTCAGTTTCAGTTTGAATCAGTTCAGTTAATTCAGTTAAATATTCAGTTCAGTTCAGTTCAGTTGATTGATCAACTTTTCATTTTTTCACAGTTATTTTCAGTTACAGTTTGTTTCAGTTCAGTTGCAGTTCAGTTTTGGTTTTTCATTTACAGCTTATTTCAGTTTCAGTTTAGCATTTTTCAGTTGATTTCAGTTACAGTTACTCCCAGTTCAGTTTAATTCAGTTTAAATTTCAGTTTGTTCAGTTCAACTAGCAGTTCATTAACCAAACTGACAGCTCTATCTGCAAGAGCTGTCAATTTACTTGTTTATTTCATCTTACCTACCAAAAAAAAAAAAAAATGCCTATTAAGGAGCCATTTTTCTCATATCATGACAATTTGTAATTTGGGAATAATGAAAAAGAAAATGTACGAATCAAAAAGGTGATGTTTATTTTTCTTTCTTTTGTTTCGTGTTGACCCTAGGATGGAGTGTTGAGACTTCTTTAATAAATACCCTCATAATCAAATACTTTATACTTTATATATGTCACATATGAGTTGTTTTCACATTGAGAAAAAAAAAAGATTTAAATTTTAGAGAATGTTACTCTTATTGCATTATGATCTCACTCCTTTTTTTTTTTTTTGCCTAAGTAAGAGAAAAATTGTACTAAGGCACCGAACAAATTTACAACTTAACTAGCCCTAAGCATGCTAGAGCTACCTCAATCTATACAAAGAAACAGACCTCCAAAACAAGGCTAACAACTAGCACTCTCTATATATGACAAATTATAGATTCAATTTCTCTCTCTCCTAGAAACTTTCTTAGGGAGCACTGCCAACACTTTCATCTTAATTAACACTACGTAAAGTTTTAGTAGCACTAGCAATTGTAGGAATTCTTTGATTCCAAAAGCAATCATTTCTGCTTTATTAAATGACAGTAGCTACAGTAGCATTACACACATCTTTCTGAAACTTAGAGAACCTGGTGGTCTTGATCCATCTTCATATTCTTGGTAAATCAATAGCAAGATAGGGAATCTGCAACCATTCCTTAAGCCGTTAAATGCAAGCCTTACTATCAAAATATTCAAAAAAAGTCAGCTACCATGACCCTGAGGACTACAATCACATAAAAAATAATTATTAGAATTGTTAACTCCAATCTTTGCTAATATATGTAATTTGTAGTTTGTTTTGTACATCTAACCAATAAATGAATCTATGTTTGGGAGTGCTTAGTCTATTCCACACTAATTTGTCCCAATGAACATGCACATGATCCTCAACCATTTTAAGATAGATTTGTTTACAGAACAAATAGGTATTTATTGTCAAATCATCAGAGGAAAAATGGTGCTTCAACACATCCCTAGTATAGCATGTCTTCTTACAATACCAGCTTATTCCCTGATTTGGAGTGTACTCCCACCAAGATTCATGATGAATATAGATAGAGCTTATCCACCTAATCCAAGCATTGTCATTCTTTATGGCAATAGCCCACACATATCTCCCCATGTAAGCTATATTCCACATAAACACATCCTTGAAATCTAAGCTTCTTCCTTCTTCTCACAGCATAGATTATTGCAAGCCCCAAGCCCATGTTTTTGACAATATCTACCCACTCCATAAGCATGATCTGTAAACTTTAATAATTCCTTTCAAAACTGTTAGTCGAATACAAACACTAGAGCAACTACAAGAAGGGGGGGGGGGGTAGTTGGGGAGATTTTAAATCTTTTTTGCGGAAATAAAATGATCTTTAACTAAGAAAGAGATAAGTACATAAACTTGAAAGAAATAAGAACATGGGAATTTTTACAAGGAAAACTTCCTAAGCCCAATAGGAAGAAAAACCTTGACCACGAGGGATTTTGACTCAATTCTCTTTAATATACTTAGGCCAAAAGACTCTCTTTTGTACAACCTAATATTGGACCTTCTCTGTTCCTCTAGGAACTTGCTCCCTGTCACCTTGTTCCCCCTGAACAAGTAACTTTCGCTCTTGACTTCACTAGAAGTCTTTCTCTTTCTCTCTTTTCATTCTCTTTCTCTTTTTCTCTCGAAATGATTACAGATTTTGTTTCACACAACCCAATCTCTAATACAATGAATAATAATGAAAGAAGAGTAGAAGCCGAATACACTTTCTTAGAAAATATTACAATAAAATTTTAAAAGCTTAAATCTTTAATTTTTGTTCGTTACAACACAACTATAAGTAGATAGTAGATTGCCCCATGATCTTCTCCACGTACATAGTGGAAGCTAAAATTCAGCCTCACTCATCCACTTTGTAGCCGTTAGAAATCCGTTTGAAGCTATGATGTAATGGTTCTAAATCTTCAGCCACGATCGCACGCCTTAGAAATAGGTAGGCTGTTGTGGGTTGTTGTAGTTCCTAAAATCTAGGAACTACTTCAACATTACAACCCTCCTTTTTAGGTGCTGGAAGTTAGCGCCTCACAAAGCTTCTCATCAATTCGCTTTTTCATTTCCTGCGCATATATATACTAACTTCCAAGAATATTGTGGTTTCTAATATTTTCACAAATTAAAGTCCATAATATTAATTATTGGTGAAAAACACAAATAAAGTTAATAACTTAATTTTTGATTAAACTCCTAATCAATTCTCCATAAGTTATTAACATGATATTTGTGATATAAAATAATAAACGTAAGATAAAATAACAAACCTAAATTATAAGATAAGATAAAATAAATAAATCTAATAAAACACACGAAATAAAAGAAACTAAATTAATCAAGGATAAATATTTGTCATCATCAAAATAGTGATTACAACAATATTCCCCCTTTTTGATGATGGCAAATAATTGGTAAATTTTTTTTTTCATTTTTTCGTTTTTAACAAAAGGAAATAAAAACAGAAAACAGCAAAACAGATATAATAACAAGTAACTAGACTCAACTGGGACTGGGAACAGGATCACGATCTACTGGGAACAGGAATGAGGAAAAGACACACAGGAACTAAGATAAAAAAAAATTGACTATACCAATAACATTTCTTCCTCCTTTTGTCATTATCAAAACTAAAGGTATGAACCTGCAACACTAGAGAGTCAACTCTTCTAGGCAGCAAGCAAGTAACTCAAACAGATATCTTATAATATTAGCCATCCTAGCACACTAAACATACGAAAGAAGAAAGTAACAAGATGGATAGCAGGCAATGAGCAATATGCAGAATCACAAGAGTAAAGAGAAAATAGTAGAGATTAAAGTACTTCATGTGTCTCAAAAGGACACATAAAGAGAAAACAGAAAAGAGATTGTTTAACAAATATTACAGCCACAAATTAGGGCTTGGGGCGTTTAAAGAGGGTGGTGACCACATAATCAATTTTGGAGATGACACCATCTACTTTGTTCTTGATCCCCGTATCAGCTTGCTTAATAGCCACCAGTTGTTGCTGCTAGAGACAGTGGCTTCAATGACATTGATCCTGGAGTGCAGGAGAGTCAGGGAGTCTTGAATTTCCCGGAGCATTCTGTGAAGACCAGTGGTAGACAGCAGAGGAAAATCAACAGCTGTGGAAGGAACTGGATCCGGGCCCAGGTGGATAAACACAGCTTCACCTTGATCCTGCTCCTTCAGAAGACTTGGACCCAGCAAGTCGTTGACTCTTCCTCACAGACGCAGCAGGAACTCCCTCTTCACCTAGTTTCCTCTTAACACCTACTTCCACCTTAACAGGTGTCTCCTCCCTCTCAAAATCCAGCTTCGCATTAACCAACCTTAAACTACGTCTTGACAATGTGTCCTTGGTTAAGTAATTTTCTGGTTCAAGACAGAAGGAGGGACTGGCAGGAAGTTTTACTTTGCAATTTTTGAAAATGGTAGAGAGAAGATTTCCATAGCCAACTTTTATATTATGAGAGATGCAATGTGACAGATGAGAAATCATCAAAGAAGGGAGGTTGATTTTGATGTTCTTGGCAAGGCAGTACATAATGGAGAGATCCATTAAACTAGCCTGGGTTCTTTTTGAAGAGCGGGGTAAGACAAAACGCCACACAAATTGAAATAAAAGTTTATGGAAGGGGGAAAGTTCTTTTTGATCAAGGGACAATGCATTCGGATTTCAATTAAAGAAAGCAAGAACTTTGTCATTAGAGACTCCATTGATATTCAGTTTTGCTCTACCCTTAACATATTCTTTGTAACCCTCAATTGGTACTTCAAACCATTCGCTCAATTTTTTCTCTGTTAGGGTTACAACACTCCCATTTACCACACTAACACATACTCCTTCAGTAATGTTAAAACTAGAGCAAAAATCGTGCATTTCTTTTTCATGCAGTCCATCATATAAACTAACAACTTTCCACCATTTTTGAAATTTTAAAATGTTAAGCAGTTCCATCCATTTGGACTTTTCGCACAATGCAACACCAATACAAAAACCCACAAGAAATTGGGATTTTTTGGTTTTCTTACCTCTCTTCGTAGGAATAGTAATTTCCTTTCCTTGTTCACTTTCAACTTCATTTTCACCGTCTTCATGTTTAGGAGAGAGAGAGACAGGGGCAGAGGATTCGGCTTTCGACCCAGTTGAATCTTCTTTTGTTTTTGATGATTCTTGAGCGCTAATGTCTTCAAGTGATGGTGTTTTCTCCCTTGAAAAGTTTTTTTGGTCACATGAATTTTTGCTGTGGGAAGACATGGTGAAAAGGTTTTGGAGAGAGGTTGAAAATGAGAGATGAGATAGATGAATTGATGTGAGATTAGAGAGTTGTGAGGGGCCAGTGATGTGATGGGTTGGGGTTTAAAAGCAATGATGAAGCCGTGTGAAAGTAAATAAAAGGGGTTGGTCCAGTGAAACTGTTTATGGGGTTTTGGGAAGAATTTAATGAAATTTCTCCTTTTAACTCAGATTAACCAAACTTGCAATTTTGGCCATAATACATGTTAACGCATTTATGTACATAATTTAGGAGAGATAGATAGAAAAGATAATCAAAGAATTTTGGAGGAAAAAAATAAGAAAAGAAAAAAATAGAAAACAATTACTCTTGCATATAATAAAATTTGTTCACATTGTACAAACTACTTACGTACCAAATTATGTGCAAGGACAATAAGGGTAATATTCAAAGACAAATGTGAGTCCTTATATGTCAGCTATTTGATTTTTAGTTGAACGAAAATCAACTTTAACTAATCCCTTTTCTACATTGTCCTTTAAGAAATGATGACGCATGTGAATATGCTTGACCCTAGAGTGATGAACTAGATCCTTGGAAATGCATATAGAACTAGTATTATCACAGAGTATAGGAACACACTTAAATTTTATGCCAAAGTCGCGTACCTGTTGTTTGATCCATGATACCTGAGAACAACATGCAACTGCTTCTACATACTCAGCTTCGGCTGTTGAAAGAGCAACAATGTTTTGCTTCTTTGAACTCCAAGAAACTAAGCTTGATCCTAGTTACTGGGCAATGCCTGAAGTGTTTTTACGATTCACCAAGTCTTTAGCATAGTCAGCATATGAGTAGCTAACTAGATCAAAGATGTCACTTCGAGGATAGAATAAACAATGATCATCATTTGCTTTCAAATATATAAGGATCCTTTTGACTGCTGTCAAATGGGATTCCTTAGGATTTGATTGGAATCTAGCACATAAACCAACACTAAAGGAGATATCAGGCCTACTAGCAGTTAGATAAAGTAAGGATCCAATCATACCTCTGTAGAGTTTCTGATCTATAGACTTACCACTTTGATCCTCATCTAACCTTGTTCCTGTTCCTATTGGAGTATGGTTGGTTTTTGCTTGATCCAGCCCATAATTTTTTAGTAACTCCTTCACATATTTTTGCTGATGGATCATTGTTCCTCTTTCAGTTTGCTTGATTTGCAAGCCAAGAAAGAAGTTTAATTCTCCCATCATGCTCATTTCAAATTCACTATGCATTAACTCAGCAAATTCCTTACAAAGAGATTCGTTAGTGGCACCAAAGATTATATCATCCGCATAAATCTGAACTACTAGAATGTCTGTTCCTTTAGATCTAAGGAACTGGGTTCTATCAACTTTACCTCTTACAAAGTCATTTGAATATAAGAATTTTGAGAGTCTTTCATACCATGATCTAGGAGCTTGCTTCAGCCCGTAAAGAGCTTTATCTAGCTTATAAACATAGTTAGGAAGATCAGGGTTTTCGAATCCAGGAGGTTGTTCCATATAGACGTCTTCTATTAAATACCCATTTAAAAAGGCACATTTGACGTCCATTTGGTACAACCTAAAACCCATGAATGCAGCAAAGGCAATCAAAATTCTTATTGCTTCTATTCTAGCTACAAGAGCAAAGGTTTCATCGAAATTAATACCTTCTTGTTGATTGTACCCTTTGGCTACGAGTCCGGCTTTGTTCCTTATGACTGTTCCATGCTCATCCAGTTTGTTTTTGAAGACCCAGTTCAGCCCAATTACCTTTTGGTTTTTAGGCTTGATCTCAAGATGCTAGACCTTGTTCCTCTGGAACTCATTCGGTTCCTCTTGCATGGCATTGATCCAGTCAGACTTCAGTATGGAATCATTGTGATCTCAAGGTTCTGTCATGGACAAAAAGGCTTGGAAAGCACATAAATTTTTAAGTTGGGATCTCGTCTGAGTTCCCTTCTCGATATCACTTACGATTAATTCCAAGGGATGGGATTTCTGGTGTTTCCAGGGTCTTGGTTCAAATCTCCTTGTCTCTGCTCCTTCAGCTTGAGGATCTTCAGCTATTTCATTTTCTAGATGAATTTCTTCTGCCTGTGTTCTTCCATCTGCATGTTCCTCCTGAATGACAGGATCAAGAACAATTATCTCTTTTTCAGGAATATGCTTTTTGTCAGTACCTGCAAGTGTTAGTTCCTCATTAAAGTTGACTGACTCTTCAGAAGGAGTCAGTCCGATTTCAAAGTCATTTTCATGACATTGTTCCTACATGGAGTTAGTTTCATCAAAAATAATATGGACACTTTCCTCAACACACATTGTTCTTTTGTTGTATACTTTATATGCTTTACTATCAAAAGCATATCCTATAAAAACAGCCTCATCACTTCTAGCATCAAACTTTCCTAAATTGTCTTTACCATTATTTTGTACAAAATATTTACAACCAAAGATTCTAAAGTATGAGATATTGGGTTTTCTTCCTTTAAGAATTTCATAGGGGGTCTTCAATGTAATAGGTCTTAGCATGACCCTATTAATGATGTAGCATGTCGTGTTCACTGCTTCAGCCCAGAAGTTCTTCGGAAGATTGTTGGCTATAATCATTGTCTTTGCCATGTCCTCCAGAGTGCGGTTCTTCCTTTCTAACACGCCATTTTGTTGTGGGTCTGGAGCTGAGAAGTTGTGGTCTAGTCCTTCATTACTGCAAAACTCATCAAACTTGGAGTTTTCAAATCCTTACCATGATCAGAACGCAAATGCTTAATTTTAAAACCCTTATTCTTTGTATTCTTTTAGCAAAGTTACAAATTCATCAAATGTTTCATCTTTCTATGAAGAAAAATAACCCAAGTGTATCTTGAAAAATCATCAACTAAACAAGTACATATCTCTTACCAGATCTGCTTTGGTTTCGAACAGGGCCACATAAGTCCATATGAATCAATTCAAGAGGACTTTGTGTGCTTACCATCTTCTTTGGTTTGAACGAGGATCTAACTTGTTTTCCTTCATGGTCCACAAACTTCATGATTTGAGACCTTGATGGTTGGTAGACCAACAACTAAGTCCTTACCACTTAGCTTCTGGAGCAAGGTCATAATTGCGTGACCACACCATTTATGCCAAAGAAGTGGTTTATTGTCGATAGCACTGAAACAAGTTAGATTGTTCCTAGGAACAAGGTTTAGGTCAACAACATAAGTTTTTCCCTTCCTAGTTCCTTCCAGAATCTTGGTGCCTGTTCCTGTATTACGTACTATACAACACTCATCAGTAAACTTCACATTGTTCCCTTTATCACAAAATTGAGAAATACTAAGTGATTGTGTTTCAAACCCTCGACCAAAAATACATTATCTATGGAATGTGACTTAGACTTTCCTACCTTACCTACAGCTACAATATTACCTGTAAGATTGTCTCCGAAGTCACAGTTCCTCCATCATAGGCTGAAAGCGAGAGAAATTTTTTTTCTCCAGTCATGTGTTTAGAACAACCGCTATCGAGGTACCACAGTTGTTCCCCCTCACTTTAGCCTGTATCCAAAAACTAGTCAGTGGTAGGAACCCAGTCTGACTTGGTTCCTCTGTCGGGCTTGTGTTTCTCTTAATTTTCCACACTTGCTTAACTAAGCGAATGTTCATCTCAATATGTTCTTCTCTGGAGGAACAGTCAAACACTAAGTGACCAGTGTTCCCACAGTAAGAGCATACTCGGCAAATCAACATATTTTTTCATTTTGTTTTTCTTCTTGTGATTGAAACCTAATCCATTCCTTCCTTCATTTTTATACTTTTGTATCCAACTCACTGGATCAGGAAGTTTTGTTTTTGAAGATTCCATTTTCCTTTAAGTACCAGATATTCATTTGTTTCGAATCTTTATTTTCGAAATCGACTGGTATTTAAGAGGAACTGTTCCTTCAGGAACAAATGGTTTCAATTCAGCCATCTCCATATTCAAGAAATAATTTTCATTTTTAACATTTTCAAAAGCTTCTCGAATACGTCGGTTTTCATCAAAAACTTCAAAGAATTTTTCCTCAATATTTGCATTTACTATTTTAAACCAATTTGAATGTCCTTTGGTGACTTCCAAGGCCTTCTCCAGATTTTCTTCTCTAACGCAGATTGCCTTGTAGTCATCCAAAGTTTCCAAAAGAAGTTTTATTAGTTGATTCTTTGAAAGTTCTTTTAATTCTTCTTCAATAACATTAATGCGTACCTTATTGCTTGGCAAGTCTTCTTAATCATCTGTCTTCGCCATGAGACATAAATGAGCTGTTTCCTCTTCAGGTTGTTCCTGCTCCTCGTTAGAGTCTGATTCTCCCCAGGCAGCAACCATGGCCCTTCTCATATCAACTTTTGAGAAAGGTTTTTGTTGTTCCTTTCCTTTCTCCTTGTATTTTCCTTTACGCTTGTCATTCTGACAAAGCAGACATTCCTTTATAAAGTGGTCAGGACTTCCACATTTATGACAGCTTAGCTTTCCGGGCTTTTTCAAGTTTTTTCCTTTGTAATTCTTGTTGAATAATTTCTGAATCCTGTTGTTCGGCAGACTTGAGAGCCAAAGCTTTAAGTCTACTAGAATCAGCTTCATGAGTCCCTAGATGTATTTCATGAGTCAACAAGGAACCGGAAAGTTGCTCAATATTAATTGTGGTGAAATCTTTTGTTTCAAGCAATGCAGTGACCTGTGCCATCCATTTGTCATCTTGAGGTAGACTACATAGTACTTTTCGTACTGTTTCCTCTGGAGTAATGACTTTCCCTAGGGATTCAAGCTCATTTATTATGTTGGAGAACCTTGTGAGCATTTCTTAGACTGACTCCTTAGGCTTCATTTGAAATAGCTCATATTTGTGCATGAGCATATCAATTTTTGACCTCTTGACTTCACTTGTCCTTCGTGAGTAACTTGAAGAGGTTCCCACATTTGCTTGGCTGATTTGCATCCCATGATTCGGTTATGTTCATGGGGACCAAGGCCACAGTGGAGAATCTTTTTGGCCAAGTTGTTCATCTCCATCTTATCGAAGTCGTCTTTGTCATATTTGGAGAGAGGTTTAGGGATGTCCTCGCCTTTTTCATTTTTCTCTGTGACTTCGAAGTCACCAATCTCTATCACTCTCCAAACTTGATAATTTTCAGCCTTAATGAAAATTTCCATACGATTTTTCCAGTATGGATAGTACTTGCCATTAAACATAGGACGTTGAGTTGAGTAACCTTCTTCCAATCTTTCTCCCGAAGTGTTCATCACTACCAGGTACTAGCTCCTCAGTGTTAATTGATTATGGAGGAATCGGGCTCTGATACCAATTGTTAGTCGAGTACAAACACTAGAGCAACTACAAGAGGGGGGGGGTTAATTGTAGTTGGGGAGATTTTCAATCTTTTTGCGAAAATAAAACGATATTTAACTAAGAAAGAGATAAGTACATAAACTTGAAAGAAATAAGAACACGGGAATTTTTACAAGGAAAACTTCCTAGGCCCAATAGGAAGAAAAACCTTGACCACGAGGGATTTTGACTCAATTCTCTTTAATATACTTAGGCCAAAAGACTCTCTTTTGTACAACCTATTATTGGACCTTCTCTGTTCCTCTAGGAACTTGCTCCCTGTCACCTTGTTCCCCCTGAACAAGTAACTTTCGCTCTTGACTTCACTAGAAGTCTTTCTCTTTCTCTCTTTTATTTCTCTTTCTCTTTTTCTTTCGAAATGATTACAGATTTTGTTTCACACAACCCAATCTCTAATACAGTGAATAATAATGAAAGAAGAGTAGAAACCGAATACACTTTCTCAGAAAATACTACAATAAAATTCTGAAAGCTTAAATCTTTTTGTTCGTTACAACACAACTATAAGTAGATAGTAGATTGCCCCATGATCTTCTACACGTATATAGTGGAAGCTAAAATTCAGTCTCACTCATCCACTTTGTAGCCATTAGAAATCCGTTTGAAGTTGTGCTGTAATGGTTCCAAATCTTCAGCCACGATCGCACGCCTTAGAAATAGGTAGGCTGTTGTGGGTTGTTGTAGTTCCTAAAATCTAGGAACTACTTTAGCGCCTCACAAAGCTTCGCATCAATTAGCTTTTTCATTTCCTGCGCATATACTAACTTCCAAGAATATTGTGGTTTCTAATATTTTCACAAATTAAAGTCCATAATGTTAATTATTAGTCAAAAACACAAATAAAGTTAATAACGTAATTTTTAATTAAACTCCTAATCAATTCTCCATAAGTTACTAAACATGATATTTGTGATATAAAATAATAAACCTAAGATAAAATAACAAACCTTAATTATAAGATAAAATAAAATAAATAAATCTAATAAAACACACGAAATAAAAGAAACTAAATTAATCAAGGATAAATATTTGTCATCATCAAAATAATGATTACAACAAAAACACTTCTTGAAAAAAACATACAATTGAGCCTAATACATGTGAATACTCATTAGAACAGAATTAATGAGCTGAACCCTTGCCATATAGTACAAATTTCGAGAACTCCACACCTTGATTCTACTTCTCATTTTTTCAATCAACACATCACAGTGAGCAGTATAGATTCTTTTTGAGCATATTGGGTAACTTAAATATTTGAATGGCAAAGAACATCTATGTTAACATGAAACATCTTTTACTCCTTGTACATCCTCGTCCTTCACACCACAATGGTAGAAAAGCTGATTTCTATTTGTTATCTTGGAGCCCAGAAGCATAAGAGAACAACTTAAAACTAGGTTTGCAGCATAATATATATTGAATGAAAATCACTTTTACAACTCATGATAAGGTCATATGGAAAGCATAGGTGAGTAAGCTTCACTAACCTGTATCTAGGATGATATTGGAACTAGGAAGAGTGCCAATATTCCTAAGAATCCTAGATAGATATTCTATACTAATGGCAAAAAAGAAAAGGTGACATTGGGCCACCTTGTCTCAACCCTCTTCTAGATTTAAAATGACCTTGCAAAGATCCATTAATCATGAGACAAAATGTAACCATTGTAACACATTACATGACAAGCTTGATGAAATGAGTTGTAACTGTACATTGTGTAACATTTCTTCCAAGAAACACCAATTAACAATGTCATAGGCTTTTTGCAAGTCAATTTTCATCAAGCAGCTAGGACTAGCTAATATCCTGCTATACTACTTCACCAGATCTTCAATCACTAGTAGAATAATTGTTCGTTATAGCGGTCGTATTGCTGCGGGTTTACCCATACGCAACAATATATTACGTTAAAATAAAAGGTAAAATGTAAAATAACCATATTGCTGCGATTTCGGGAAGAAACCGCAACAATATGGTTTCAACGGAAATTTTTTTGAAAAAAAGTTGACTATTTAACCAGACATATTGATGCGATTTATGACAAGAACTGCAACAATATATTGAAATAATATTTTAATATATTATTGCGGTTCTTGTCAGAAACTGCGGCAATATGTCTGGTCAAATATTAAATTATTATTTTAAATAATATTTTAATATATTATTGCGGTTCCTACAAAAAATTGCAGCAATAGACTTTATGATTTAATAAAACACTGTAGTTAGGGTTCTATCACCATTTATTTCTCTCTTTCTCAACTGTTTTCTCACTTATCTCGCTTATCTCTCTTCCACTCACTCATCTCTCATCCTCTCATCTCTCATCTTACCGATCTTCATCTCTCATGCCGATTTTCATCGCCGGTATTGGTTCCATCACGCACTCATCTCTGTGGCTCCTCCTTCGTGGTCTCTCGCCTCCTTTTGAGATAATATTTTCTTCCTTCATTGGGGTGTGTAGCATAGACCTATACATAAAATTCAATGTGGATGCTATATTTTTTATATCTTACCTTTTCAATCAAATTAATGATATTATATTATGTTAGATTCGTATGATATAATCTTATATAATCTCATTGTTAGAACTTATTAGGCTCATATGATCTTATGTTCTACCTTTTCAATCTATTAATATAAAAATGTTTTTTAGGGTCATGTGATCTAGTGTCTACTTTCTCAATCTAATAATCTAGCTCATAAATAAATCATATATATAGTAGGGCCATATGATCATTTTTTTGTCACATTTCCACATTGAAATCTGATAAATAATAAATTGTCGATATACAATCATGTGATCTAATAGTGTATCTTTCAATTTAATCATCTAATAAATGGATCATGTTCTAGTGTTGTACCTTTCACTAGTACAAAAAGCTTAATTTACTCTAGACCATAATTGAGTAAGTTTCGATCACATACAACACGACGTAGCAGGTCTCCACGCAGATATGAGTAAATTTCTTTGTGTCGGTTGTACGTGTAACGCTAACTTAAAGTCACTTGAGTTACACTTTGGTTAGGGTTCAACGCTTGCAAATGAGTTTTTTTGCATTTGAAGAAAAGAGTCATTTGCATCACACTTGGACATGGTGTAATGCATATTCTTTATTTTCACATCTAGAAATTAAGTCATTTGTGTTGAACTTTGATTAGGTTATGAAGCAAATGACTCTTTTTTACATCAATAAAATCATCTACATTACACGTTGGTTAAGGTACGAGCAAATGACTCTTCTTTACTAAAAGAAATATTTAAAATTTACATACATTTTCTCAAAATTCCAAATAGCACAAACACTCCCTATATCACAATTAACATGCATCAACACTCACAAATTATATTACATGCCATCAATTTATAAGACAAAACAATAATATATTATATATATATATTTTTGATAAGGAGAACAAGCTTACTAACAACCTAGTCTGGGGTTCAGCCTAAAACATCCTTTCGGATGATAAGGGAGAGATCGAAAATAAGGAGGAAACCAATATAACAGGGAAGGGTAGTCATGCTTCTTCCTAGCCATGAAATCAGCAGCCTTATTAGCTTCGCGAAAGCAGTGACGAAACTTGCACACATGGGATTGAAGAGTATTCACACCTGCATCTTTAACAATGTTAGAAATCTCCCACGGAATACGCCAAACATTCTTCATAGAATTGATGACCCCTAAATTATCGCCTTCTACTATGAGTTAAGAGATGTTAAGGAAAGAGGCTCCCTTAAGGTCTTCACTAGGAGCCTAAGCCTCAGCTTGAATAATAGAAACGTAACTTGAGAACCTAGAGACTTACCACCAACTAGAAGAACTTCTCCAGCACTACTTCTAAGCACAAAGCCTAAAGAGGCATTACTGTTACTAAGTTTAGAACCATCAAAATGTAGCTTGCAAAAATTGGAAGGAGGGGGGGACCAAATGAGATTAATACCCGCTCGAGAAACCGGGGGGAGATTATTTTTGAGGGAAGAAGAAGAAGCAGAGGAGGAGTCACCTACATCACAATCTACTCTAGACCACTGAGCAAAAAAACTCTTAATTTGGAAACTAGCACGACAAGGGGAAATGCCTTCATCATTAAAAATCACTCTATTTCTATAGAACCAAATGAACCACCACACAAAAGAAAACCTTTTGATTACTTCCAAAGAGAGGTCCGAATGACAATAATCTATCCAACAACGAAAAGAAAACTGACTAGAGAAATTAACCTCTTGATGGAGTTTTGGCAAAGAACCATTTTCATGAAGACATTTAAAAATATCTAAAGTGAAGGGACATTCAAAACAAAGGTTAGAAAGAGATTCAGGAGCATTACTGCACAAAACGCATGGTGTAGGAAGAAAAACCTTACACTTTTCAAGTCTATCTTTTGTAGGAAGCCCATCATGACAAACTTTCCATAAAAAATTTTGATTTTGGGAGGAACATGAAGCGTCCAAAGCCAAGCAAACTCAACTTTTTCAAAATTCGGGTTATGAAGACCCTGAGCCAAAATGGACCCTGACTTGACTGAATACTTCCTATTAGCTGTCAGGCCCAAACAAGAGAATCAGGCTGAGGATTAGAAGGAAGAAAAGAAGAAAAAATAATTGAAGCTATATGGGGAGGGACAAGAGTAGCAATTTTCTCTCGATCCCGGAGCCCGTGATCATCAATCACATCATTCACTTATTTCAACTGTTCCGATTCATAAGGGGGAATAATAATTTTTTTAAGGGGATATTGGAAGATCCAATTATCATCCCAAAATTTGATCTCTTTTCCGTCCCTACTTGCCATCTCAACCCTTGCCTAAATAGGGGTTTAAGAAATAATTTTTTTCCATGCCAAAAGGCTACTGAAGAGACTTTATGAGATAGAATATCTTGGCTTTTACTGTACTTTTTCTTAACTAAATTTACCCATAGATTGTCTTTTTGTTTAACAATTTTCCAAAGAAGTTTCATTTGAAGAGCAATATTATTAACATCTGCCTTCCGAATTCCTAAACCCCTGTATTGTTTTGGGAAACAAATTTTATCCTAACCTATCAAATTAGTTGTCTTATTTAGATTATCTTTATTCCAAAAGAAATTCCGATAGGTTTTATCTAAACTTCAAAGGATCTATTTGGGAAGATAAAGACTTTGCATATGGTAATTGGCTTTAGTAGCCAGATTAGCATGAATTAACACCGTTCTACCAGCTTGCGAAAGACAGCCGACTTTTCATTTAGGGAGTTGATTAACAGCCATATTATATACTTTCCCAAAAGTTTATTTGGTAACCCTTAAATCTATACTTGGACAACCCAAATAGTCCCCTAAATTGGAAGTTTCACTCATGCCTAAAAGCCTAGAAAAATTAGCTTTAACAAGATTTGAAACATTAGGGGAACATTGAAAAGAAGACTTATAAAATTGACTAATTGACCTAACATTAAACAATGTTTTATCCAAAATTGCCTTAATAGTGGAGCAACTATGAGTTGTTGCCTTGGCAAAGATCATTGTATCATCCGCAAAAGTAAGAAATGGAATTCTCACTCAGATTTACCAATACAGACTCCAATAGTTTTGTCTTTTTGCAAACTTGCAAAGGAGAGTTGTCTACCAAGCAACTCAACACAAAGAATAAAAAGATACGGGGATAGAAGGTCACCTTGGCGGATGCCTCTTGAAGGAAAAAATCTATCCCCTGGGACGCCATTGACTAGAATTGAAAAAACGGAGTAGAAATATAAGTTTTTATCCACTCAATCCATTAAGGACAGAAACCCAACTTTCTAAGAGATTCTAAAATATAGTCCCATTCTAGCCTATCATATGCTTTTTCCATATCTAACTTGATTGCAATCCAGCCTTCTGCACCTGATTTTATAATAAAAGAAGGGAAAACCTCATGCGCTATTAGAATGTTATCCTGAATGAGGCGCTCAGGAACAAATGCTCCTTGGAGCGGATGGATAAGCTTCCCCGTAACTGATTTAAGGCGTTTCCAAATAACTTTGGAAATTATCTTATAAATGGTATAACACAAACTAATTGGACGAAAATGATTTGCAGTTGAGGGGTTATCAATCTTCGGGATTACACCAAGGAAAGTGTGATTGATCTCTTTCAAAATATTTCCAGAGTTGAAAAAAACTTTGACCGCTCTTACTACCGAATTGCCAACAAGGGTCCAATATTTCTGAAAAAAGAACGGAGGAAAGCCGTCTGGACCTACAGATTTGTCAAGAGCAAGATCAAAGGTTGAAACTTTGATCTCCTCATCTGACACTATATTTGTTAGAAACAAGTTGTCTTCAGGGGAAATAATAGGAGAAAGGAGGGAGAGATCCAGTTCGCCATCAAAATAACAATGAGGATTTGAGATAAATCTTTTATTATAACTCCCTCGTGATTTCAATTGATATACTAGTTGGGGAGGAAATGATTTGATTAGTGACTGTAGTGAAATTCCTAATTGATTTTTACTCCTTCTAATAGAGGCATGAGTATGATAGTATTTAGTATTTGCATCCCCCAGATGGAGGCAATTAGTCTTACTCTTTTGCTTCTAGTACTCACGACTAAAAGTTAGTAATTTCTCACGTTTTTGAAGAAAACGTTCTTGTTGCAAATTAAGAAAAGGGCATAAAGGGTTAGATATGAGCCTCTCCTGGATCTTTGCCAATTTGGAATCTACTTAACGAAGTTGCCTAAAAATATTACCAAACTGAGAAAGATTCCATTTCTTATAATTGTCTTTTAGAAGTTTGCATTTTTTAACAAGATTAAACATATGTGAACCGTCAAATCGAGTACACCAAGACTTTTTAACCAACGTATCATAATCCTTACCTTGACACCACATTTTCTCAAAATGAAATGGAGGGGCTTTCGAAACTTTGGTAATTGATAAGTCTAGAGACACCTGACGGTGATCAGAAGAGGTAAAGGGGTGATGCTTTAGTTTAGCTTGAGTGAATTTACTAAGCCATGAAGTGCTAGCTATACCTTTGTCAATACGTTCCAATATATTATTCGGGCCACCTCTTTTTTTTCTCCAAGTGAATCTAGAGTCCATGATTGTAACTCCACAAAAGTAACTTGGTTGAAAAGGTTTTGCATAGTATAAGTTCTAACAGAGTTGAAGATTGCACCTCCCAACTTATCTTGATCACAACTAATTTCATTAAAGTCACCTAGTATTACAAAGGGAGAAGTTAGATTATTGACATACATAATCAATTCATCCTAAAATTCATCTTTCTGTTCCTGCCTAGCAGGAGCATATATGAAAATCGCAACAAAGGATATATGGTCATTTAGAAGAGTAATTGAGCATGAAATAAAGCGAGAAGCTTTATGTAGTACTACTAAGTTAAAAGGGCAAGCATTACAATCCTTCCAAAGTAGCCATAAACCACCTGATAATCCTAAAGTGGGAACAAAATCAAAATGTTGGAATCCACACTGGTTTATAATATGGCAAAAAGATATGACTGATAACAATAAACCATCTCCAATCCAATAGCTTCTGTAGCTTAAATTGGAGTTTTTATTAAAGAGAAAAACTTTAAAAAAACACCCAAGAAAAACCAATCCAATAACTTTTGTGGTCTAGATTGGATTTCATTGAGATCTTTAAATAACTATAGTTGGCAGCTAACACACACATAGATAGAGAGAAGATTTGAAACCAATTCCACAAAAAGAAATTGGCACTTCTCTTAACTAAACAAGACGAGTCAAGGAGGATGCCCTTTATTAGGAATTCAGTTTCCTTCATAGCATCCAATTTTCTAAATATATCATAAGAATTGGAAATTTTCTTAATTAAGATAATAACCGAAGGCAAGAGATCAAATAAATGAAAAATTATTTTCACATTAATTTCAACATAGAGATAAACTGAAGATAAGGGGTATGAAAATGAGAAAGGATAAATCTGATCACACCTTTACAACTCCCATTGTATGAAGGTAATAGAATAAAAAGATGAAATAGAAGAATCTCATCAATTTCCATTAGAAGATCAACTAAAGAAAAAATGCTTGACAATGAGAAAAAGCAAAGCTTACTCATCATATCATTGGAACACGTATTGAAGGAAGAATCTTGAAACGGATGAAAATCCCAGCATCTAAATTTGGTTGGTAGAAGGTCTAAATGGGTTCCAACATTGTTAGTACCTGCAACCTCCCAAAAGAGGAAGAAGGCTAACTGACGCTTCACAAGAAATAAAAGATACGAACTCCCAACAATGGAAAGATGGCCAACTGTGATTTAATTCTAAAAATAGGTGGGAATCAAAAGGGGGAAACCTCCCAATTTCTAATCTCCCACGTCTTTTAAAAATAAAAAGAATGGCATAGAACACATCACCACCAAACAACAACAACATATGAACGTTGTGCAACAATGGAAAAGAGCCACGCAAAGCCGAAGATTGAGCAACATCAATGGATAGAACAGAGAACCAAATCAAACCCTCAATCAATATAAAAGCACGAAACCTAAAAACCCTAGCCCGCTAATCTAATTTGAATTTGAACGAACGAAAAAAAATGAAACCTTTAATCCACTTTAAAGTCTGGATTGAGATTTTTAAGAAGGAAACAGATAGAATTAACTGAAAATACTTCATGAGAGGAAACAAATTACTCTCAGAGATTGATATAATATGAAAACTAAGAACAAATTTCTCGAACCTTCGAACTCAAATTGGGGGAACAGTTTTTGATGAAATAATGACTAATTTGATAATTAATTGGATTCCAATTATCACTACTAAGACCCATAATAGGCCGATGCTAAGCTTGATCAGGAAGGTTTGGGCAATCTGAGATGCGAAGTAATTCAACTGGGGAATTTTTGGTTGGCTAGGGTTTCTGATTTGAGATGAATTGGGGCTTTTTTCTTTTGGCTTTTCACTTTCTCTCTCTAACTCTTTCTCCCTCATATCAAAACTACAATAATATATTATATGACTTTCATTATACATATCCATAAGAATATTTCAATATGACAATTAACAGTTTCAATATGACTTTCAATATGAAAACTAAGAACAAATTTCTCGAACCTTCGAACTCAAATTGGGGGAACAGTTTTTGATGAAATAATGACTAATTTGATAATTAATTGGATTCCAATTATCACTACTAAGACCCATAATAGGCCGATGCTAAGCTTGATCAGGAAGGTTTGGGCAATCTGAGATGCGAAGTAATTCAACTGGGGAATTTTTGGTTGGCTAGGGTTTCTGATTTGAGATGAATTGGGGCTTTTTTCTTTTGGCTTTTCACTTTCTCTCTCTAACTCTTTCTCCCTCATATCAAAACTACAATAATATATTATATGACTTTCATTATACATATCCATAAGAATATTTCAATATGACAATTAACATGGTGAATATATTATGGTGAGGATGCAACTGAAAGTTGATTGGGATTTCGCAATTTCTTCGCTTTAGGAGATTATGATATAACACCATGATATGTTGTGTAGGCGCATAACTTGTGTCGATCCAATTTAGTACCGATGATTATAGTATGTCTTCATTTTGATTGGTTCGGATTGAAAAGAAGTAATTTAAAAAACATGACCCATATTATTTTTAATCCAGAAATGAGGTTTTGGAACCTCATTAGTCATTTTATATAATAAATTATTTTTCACTTTTTTAATCATTTTTTAGCAATAAATAATTTCACAAAATCAAATTTATTCCTAAAAAATCTTCTAAAGGGATCAAATTTGTATTTAGGTGATAATATCTAATAAAATATAAGATATGGTAGTTATTTAGAGATAAATGAGATAATATATTGATATTAGTTGGTTGTGCGTGACGCATGAACCTTGTGTCAAGTGTAAGTGTATGCTACCCGTGCAACTTTAGGAAAATCCTAGAGTTAGTTAAGCGTTGGCAAATCTGTGTTGATCCGTAGAAGGCATGCATGCTCTGCAAGCTTGAGGCAACAACATCTCTGGCTATGACGCATTTCTAGAAAACCCTAATTTTGCTTTTCCACATAGATAAGTCTCGTTGTTTTCGATTTTGATTACGTTTTTGATATCGACACACTTTCTCTCTCACTCGCTACTACTCTTTACTAATCTCAATACTCTTTAAGTATTCTAAACAACGAAGCTTACGAGAATACTTTCATGTCTTAAAGATTTCTCCTTCTAACGTTTATTACTCTCTAAGTCCTAGGTGACAGAGGTATAATTTCCTAGGGTCCGTTCTATTTCGTCCATTCTTCCTTAATTTTCAAGAAGTTACCAACGCATGCATGCAGATGGAGCTTTAAATAAATTTTTGTCTTTATTTGTTTATAATTTTTAACCTTTCTTTTTTTCTTATTTTATATAGGAAGGTTCTACATGGCAGCCCCCAACTTTTAGTTTTTCTACATGGTAGCACTTCTTAATTTTTTTTTATACTTGGTAGCCCTGAACTCCGAAATTTTTTTCAAGATAGCACTTATTAAGAATTTCGTTAAGTTGACGTTAGTTTTGACATTTATTAGTCTGGCACACAAATCAAGAATTTTTCAACACCCAAAAATGATACATAAAGATTTAGATAACAAGAACATTCGAATTAAGAAAGAACAAAGATAAGAACAATGTATCAAACCGGTTCGAATGAACGAACAACCACCTCTTACACAACCCAAATAACCACCAAACAAAGGTAATAATAAGGTGAAAAAACTTATTATTCAACCTACTTTGAAGTTTAGCTCTCAATTCAATAAAAGACGAGCATACAATCAAAGATTTAGAAGATAAACAAAACCATCCCGGTTTTGGGCAGAAAACACAACTGTTTTCTAAAAGAGATAACTCTCTCAATTTTCATTCAAAAAGGATTAAATTTTACATCCTATTAGTAAACTATTTATAGTACAACATATCCAAAAATCACATAGAAATAATAAGTATAAATATATTAAAAATATCCTAAAAGATGATTAAGCTGCTGGAATCTCGGACAGAAAGACCTTTCTCCATTGCTTTGGGTATCACTTTTGATTGGATGCGAATTTTGTCATGAAACCAATTGGAGGGTTTCCTACACTTGAAGATCTTTCCAACCATAGGTCACACGCCCCAAGATGATGACGGGAAGTGGCTGCCCAAAGCAGAACAAAATGAAGCTGCTGGACGTGTGAAAGGCAGCTTGGTATACCTTGCCATGAAGTTCTCTCCTCTCATTTGTTGGTGCTTCTTTGCCCATGTGAACTTCACATGGCCCTTCTACTCATCCATGAGATCATCAACAAGCTTGAGGTGGCTTGAAATTTCAGCAAAATACATCTCCTTAAGCTATAACATAATCGGATTACAAGGAAAATAAGCTAGCTTAGCTCTAAACATGATTAACTTAACTAATCAACCTAATTAAGCTAATTAATCACCAACTAAACTTGATTATCAATACTTAATGATGATTAAGGTATCATTAGTACTAATTAATCTTGCTTAAAAGGAGATTAGCAAAAGATTAGCCTAATTAAGATGCTTAAGAAGAGTTTTAGGGAGAACCGTGCTTGTTCTTGCTTATTACCACCTGGATTAGAGCAAATTAAGCCCTTGAAAACCTTTTTTATTCTCAAAACTAACCATAACCAATAATTAAATAAACTTATTAAAAACTTTGGATTGGTTAGCTTAGAGCAGCTAGATCTTTTTTGACAATTTCGACCTTTAATCGAGTCTTTAAGGACATAATTGCCTCCCTAAGATCTAGAATGGAAAGTTTTCTAGCCGTAAAATTGAGAAATTTTTTGAATTTAACAAAAATTACATCGATTTACGTATGTACATGGAAACATCTCAGTTTGAATGCTTAGAAAAACTACTTAGTTTAGGTTTAGGGGGGAAATTTGGCCCTTAAGGACTCGATTTGAGGCGAAATTGTCAAATATTTGGTTGTCGAAAAAGTCTTGATTTGCATGCCAAATTAACAAGTGTCAAAACTAATGATAACTTAACGAAATTCACGAAATGCTACCATGTAGAAAAACTAAAAGTTCAGGGCTATCAAGTATAAAAAAATTTAAGAAGTGCTACCATGTACAAAACCTAAAGTTGAGGGCTAACATGTAGAATTTTCCTTTTATATACTATACTTGCTTAAGTGTTTCATTACCTTCAATCACCTCACATGTTTTATTATTGTCAATGAAAAGATGGAATTTCATATTCATCATGTCTAATAAGATAATTTGGACAATCGAATTAGGAACCTTGTAGTTTTGATTGCTTAAAACATGTCACAAAAAAGTAGTCTTTTGTGTTAATTAACAAGTTTAGACTACATTTCTTTTTAGGGTGTTTATATCGACATTGCATTATCATTATTGACATAAATAATAAAAATATGAATAGTTGTTTAGTAGAGGTCATTAAAAGACAAGTTTAATTCATGATATTACTTGTACCGAGTACCCTCACCCCCAAACTTGTTCTTTGATTCATTGTTCCTTCAAAGACTTACTGGTAACTTCTTTCGTCTTTTATAAAATATAGGCTTAAAATCCACCAACATTCTGCAATCAAAAATGGATTTCAGGTATCAACTCTACTGCATTACTTTTGTTTTATTGTTGATTTTCACCGAACCAAGTTCAAAGTTTTTCTCAAGCATCTTAAACACTCGGGCACCATCGCATCTGTTTCAAATTCAACGATCAACTAACCATCAGGAGGGCATGCGGCTGAATATGGCTCGTCACAAGAAGTAAAACATATAACTATGTTTGTAAACAAACTGTAAAAGAAAATTTTGGTGTAACCAAGTAGTTTCTTACAAATTACCATAAATGACACAATATTATGCAATCTTGTCAGCCATGTACAATGAGAGCCATTTCGTCAAATTCACTTCAAACATGAAGCCATAAAAGAATTAAAGCGATCTAAAGGACATGATCAATAAGAACATATTTATACCTAAAATGAGAGTGAGGTCTTAAGGGAGACCTCGGAAGAGATCTAGTATAAGAGTGAGATCTTGACTGAGACTCCTGAAATATTCCTTTCTCCGCAGGCACAAAAAATAATGTGATCGGAAGTCAGCAGACGCGAAGGAAAAATATAGCAAATTTAGCAAGTTAGGTCATGAGCTTCCAAACCCAACTCAAATGATGCGTAGAATACTTCATGTGTGATCCTCTTTTTTTTGTGACAAGAACTTCATGTGTGAACCTATGAATTCCATTACGGGTAAGCTGTCAAATGGATTTATACATCAAAATAACGGATCGGAAGCGGTTTCCAACTAAGTGTTCTGATCATAATCCCATATTTTTATAAAAATATTAGTAATATAAATTACAATAATGCTGTCTCACAAGGTACCTAAGTACAACCTACCCCAAATGTCCTCCCAAACCCCCTTGATGAGAATTGAAATCACAACCTGAGGGTGGAAGATGAAAGGCTTATCATCCTTAGGTTCCATTTCCTCATTATTGTAAGATCGATGCCTTGAATCTGGTGAAAGTGCGGCAAAAACAGAGGAGTCGTCAATACAAATTTGACGATCTTCTGCGCAGTCACTCGCACGGTTGTACTATATGTTGGAGGGGTGGATATATCTGAGCCGTCTAAGGAAGGTGTTGCCCGTGCTAGGAAATGATATAAGCAAGCTATTGTTCGAATCTGGTTCCATAGTGTTCGAATCTGGTTCCATAGGGTAAGTTCCAAGATTGCTAAGAGTTACAAACTATGCGAAGTTGTTAGTTGCCCTTTGGGCCAAGTCTGGGGCCCTTTTGGGCTAATCTGGTGTCCTCAAGGGACCAATCTAATCTAATTGTCTTTCAGGGAAAATCTAGTTGTAGGGAGGATCTGAACATTGTGTTTAATGCATCTGTTATCTGATTTTCTGGTTCGTTGTGAGAGGATTCAAGTCAAGGTGGAGATTCGTAAGATCGATGCCTTGAATCTGGTGAAAGTGCATCAAAAACGGAGGAGTCGGGTGCTCGCCCGGTCAACCGAGCAAGTTTCGCCTGACTAGGTACGCTCGCCCGCCCAGGCGGCTTGGCCCGGGAGATCGGGCAGAAGATCGTCAAATTTGTTTGCGCGCCCGACCAGGTGAATTCTTTTGTGACGCGGGATGGCGATTCCCAATCGGGGGATAAATAGCCTTAACCTAATTCATTATTTTGTCGATTAGAATTAATCACATCTGTAATTCTGCTTTTCCTCAAGATTAATAAAAGTATTCTCTCTCTGCCTGTGGACGTAGCCAACACTCCGATAGTGAACCACGTAAATCTGTGTGTTGTTTATTGTTTTTCTGCATTCATTATTTGTTCTTTCTCACACCCGTTATAATACTCATTCTTGTATTATTGTATGTATTTTTTTAGGGGAGTATTATTGTATAGATCATAATCCCATATGCTTACATTAAGGCCACTCTCATGATGATGACCCTATGATGATGAATAAATTTCTAACTTGATCAAATAAAATTCTACCTTGATCAAATAAAATTATTCTTTGCGGTATCCATATGATGAAGAATCGAATCGAACAGTAAAAATATACTCGTCATTTATTCACTAAATAATGCAACAGTTTATAAGAGTATGTATACATCTTTCAACCATAGTATTTTACTATACTTCTTTATTTGATTGTAAACAAGAATCAGATACAGATTGCAAAATTACGTATATACTAATAAAGAAGTAATGAACTATGTTTTATGAAGAAATGAAATTGAGGGATAACCTATTCGTTAGAGTTTCCCTCCGGTTTTCAAGTGGTTTTGGAATTGATTCTCACCCTAAGTAAGTTGGGATCCCCTTTATTCCCCCAACTTACCAAAGTTTTTTCTTACCTTATAAAAATATGAAAAAATTGTGAAATACCAAAAGCTTAATTAATTAGTATGAGGTGAGAAAAAGAAGTCAAACTTCAAACTCCCACAAACGAAGAAAAAAGTCAAAATTGTACAAAAAATCCCCAGAAGATAGAAATAGGAGAATTATTATTAACTGGAAAAGAAAAAACTAGTAAATTGAAGAAGATCTTTAGAGCTAACGTAATAGATAAATTGATAGTCTGAAACTTTAAGTTATGCATTAAAAAACGTAAAAATTAAGATGTTACAAGTGATAAAAAAAAATTGATTCTAATAATTGAAACTTTGGTTGATTCTCTAACTTTAATTTCACCTTTTAATTATTTTAAAATAATCCGAATCTCGGGAGATAGCTTCTCAATAAAATTTGTACTTTATATTTTTTTTGTCACCAATCCGTTTTGAGTCTACTGTATGCAACAAAAATAAGAGTACACATTATTTTGAAAAAGATACCGTTTAAAGTTGGGATTATTCTAAAATAATTAAAAAATAGGATTAAATTTACTAAACAATTAAATTAATTTTTCTAGAAATACTGGAAAAAAAAATATAATTTATCCCATTGTAGGAATTCGGAAGGTTTCAATAAAGAAACTATACTTCCTCCGTTTCAAATTACTCGCTACACTTTGACTTTCAGGTTTGTCGATGCACTACTTTGACTATTAATATCTTTAATTATATATTAGAGTAAAGTATAAAATTTTGATTTTCTGAAAACATACATTGAGACAAATCCAACAACATATTACGGGCCTGTTCTCTTCAGCATAAAACTGTTTAACTGAACTGAACTAATTGGAGCTGAATCGAACTGAGCTGAACTGAACTAACTGAACTGAACTGAATTAAATTGAATTAAATTGAATGCAATAAATATATAAATAATATTTAAACAATAATAATATGAATATTAAATAATAATTATAATGATAAGTAATAATAATGAATAATAATAATAAATAGTATTTTGGATTTTTTTAAATGATAGTTATAAATAAATAATATTCATAATCATAAATGAATAATAATAATTAATGATAATAATGATAATTAATAATAACTACTACCTTCGTTTCCTAAAGATCTTCCTTGTTACTGTTCCTACAGATACTAAGGAGGATCTATTTGTGTGAGGTATGGGGTCGGTAAAGTAGGTGAGAGAAAGGTTAAGATAAATAAACAAATAAAAAGGGGTTAAAGTAGTAGAGACAAAGGGAGTAAAAATGAATTAATAATGTAATGGTGGACTATATGATAGGGACATGAGAGGGTAAAAAAGGAAAAAAAATTCCAAATAAGGAATAAAGTAAAAGAGGGAAGATCTTTTGGAAATGCACTTAAATGGAGAGGGGGAAGATCTTTAGGAAACGAAGGGAGTATTTTATATTATTTCTATTAATATATTAATAGTTGATGATGATATATAATAACAATAATATCTAAGAAGTAAATTAATATTACTATTTTATAATTAGATTTAATAATATAATAATAATATTTAGTAATAAAAATAATGATTGGATTGGACTGCGAAAATTACATCATAAACCGTCTTGACGCGATTTGATTGGTTTATGGGCTAAAAAACGTGGGTTTATTTGTGCTTTGACCTAAACCATGTTCCTCCTAATAATAATAGTAATAATAATGAGTAAGGCTATAATAAACAAAATAATATATAATAATAATAATAATAATAATAATAATAATAATAATAATAATAATACTTAATAGTAATAATATAAAAATAAATAATAATAATAATAATAATAATAATAATAATAATAATAATAATAATAATAATAAGTAAAATAAGTTATACCAACATAATAATAATATTTAACAAAATGGTTATAAAAAAATGGAGCTGAACTAAACTGAACTGATTGGAGCTGAATTGTACTGAACTGAACTAAACTGAACTGATTGGAGATGAACTGAACTGAACTGATTGGAGTTGAACTAAACTGAACTGAAAATAAGCTGGGGAGAACAGGCCATACATTATGACATTTGATTTTATCTAATAGTAAATAATGCATGGTCAAACCTCGTTGATCAATAGTGGAATTTTCAAAATGTAGCGAGTAACTCGAAATGGAGAAAGTACATTAAGACAAAATATCTAATAGCTGACATAATACTTTAAAATTATAGTATTCGAGTATTTGCCCAATTGCAAAATTTGATAGTTGGATTTCCACAAGTCAAGTTGGTGGAACAACGGACAAAAGTGGTGACCCAAGAAATAGAAATGAAAAGAAATAGAGAAACAAGATTGCGGTAAGATGCATGAATGGGAATGATCAATCTTATAGTGGAGCTTTCATTAATAGCCACTAGTCCACTATTTATTAAACCTCGTCATGTATTAGTACTCAATCATTGGAATTCTATTCTTTTTCTACTCGTTTCCTCCGTTACCTCCGTATCTTAATTTGTTTTTCTTTGTCAAAAAAATCCAAGAGATCAATTAGTACCGCACAGTCGTTGAACATTAGATTCTCATATTAGGTTTATTTAGTAATTTTGCAGTACTATAGTTGTTAACTTGTTTATGACAAAAAAAAAGTAGTACTAGTTGAATATTGTATTAACTGTTTCCTGTCCCACTAATTCTGTTGGGAGAAAATACAATAAATCAATAAATAAAAGAAAAAAAATTATGTAGCTTCAACAAAAAAAAGTTGTACGGTTTATATAAAGTTGTGTTATGTATTGACATAAGTGATATTAACATTATGTAGGACACTCTAAATGACGTCTTTATTATTCATATTTTTGGAACATTTAATGTTGTCTTTTCATGATTAGACATCATGCAAAACTTTTTTTTTGAAATAAAATAATTACATAAGTGACAAGATAGTAAATTCATGAACACTTTTATGTTTATTAAAACTAGTATTTTGGCTCGGACGATGTCCCAGGTCAATTATAATTATCAAATATATTATTATTCGTAATATTTCTTAATTAGTTTTATTAGAGTTTCAGAATTTTCTATGTAGTGCAAAATTGGAAATGGACGTTAATTAGGCATGATACGTTATTTTGTGAAAAAAACTTCTAAGGAATTGGGGATAAAAATAACAATTTCAATAGAATTATAAGACTTTATTATGGTTTATTTTGAAACATCAAACATTGAAACTGTAGTAGATTGATGGTTAAACTTTCACATTTCCTTTCAAAAGTGATGGGTTCGATTCTTAGCTACTAACTATTAATATTTTTAATGAGATCATAAACATGTGGCACATACGTTAGATAATGCCATGTGGCACCGTTCCTTTGATATGAACGCCATTTAATATATTTGTATATATTTATTTTTACAGTAATAGGGGATTTTGAATAGAAGAAAACTAAATACTTCTCCCTTCCTTATTGATGTTTCTAGTTTAACTTACACATTTATTAATACACATCATTAACTATAAATATATGTAATTACATATGAGTATAAATTATTAATATTTTTAATGAGATCATAAACATGTGGCACATACGTTGGATAGTGCCATGTGGCACCGTTCCTTTGATATGAACGCCTTTTAATATATTTGTATATATTTATTTTTACAATAGGGGGATTTTGAATCGAAGAAAACTAAATACTTCTCCCTTCCTTGTTGATGTTTCTAGTTTAACTTACACGTTTGTTAATACACATCATTGACTATAAATATATGTAATTACATATGAGTATAAATTATTTCCTCCATTTTCTTTGTTCTTCTTAATTGAAATCTTGACACGATATACATAGAAAAAATCATCTAAATTTTTCTCAATATAGAAGAAAATATAATCAACTTATTTCATACGTCACAATGTGTACTTTAATTTATTAATATTTAACCATTAGAATTTTTACTAATGCAATGAAAGATATTTATAATCAAATAAGTGCATTGACAAACACGCACGTCAAAAACAGGAAGAACAAAATAGAACGGATGGAATAGAAAAAAATTTAATATTATTAAAGTACTTATCGAGATGAATCAAATAAGACCCTAAATGATTATGTTCTTTTCTATATATTGGGAAATAAGTAAAAGATTTTATTTAATTCTAAATGGTGCCAATATTCTAAATAAAAACATCAATAAAAAACGGATTGATAACTTTTTTTTAGGGAGGAACAAAAAAGTAGTAGTACTGCAAATATGTTTTATTTCTAGTTTTTGAATAAAAATTAAATCTCTTTTTTTATTAAATACAAATCTTGAGTTCATGTCCTTTACATACGGGATGGTGTTTCTCTTCATCTGTCTTCATTTATATATTTACTGAGATATGTCTCCACCAAGACCATTTCATAATTGTAATATTGTATCAGGAACTGCACTTTCACAGTTGAAATCCTTCTATGAGGCTCAAGTACTATCATTTATAAGTCACAAATGTTTATATAAGATTGGCCACACCTTGAACAAATGTTGTGGCCAACTAATAAAAAGTCCCAAGCTAGCCGTTATAACGAAGATCAAGCGTTAATCCGTTTTCAACGCGTGTAGGCGTGTTTTTATTTCGGCTAAGTGGGATGAACACGTATTTGATTTGACTACCCCATTATAAAGGTTTTATTGAAAATTGTTTTTTAAGTAGCCAACAAGTCTTAAAAGCAAGACTGATAAACGTAATTGGATAATGAGAAATCGTAAGGACAAATTAGGAACTTATCCAATGTAGATTTTCCAAACCTGACTCCATAGATGGCCAAGGAACCATAGATTGAGTTCGAGGGTGAGGGTACGAACACAATCAGGAACTATGTCGCCAAGTGCACGTTCTCCCCAGCTTAATTTCAGTTCAGTTCAGCTTAGTTCAGTTCAATTAAGTTCAATTCAGTTCAGTTCAGTTTAGTTCAGCTCCATTCTTTTATAACCACTTTGTTAAATATTATTATTATGTTGGTCTAATTTATTTTACTAATTACTCTTATTATTATTATTATTATTTATTTTTATATCATTATTATTAAGTATTATCATTATTATTTCTATATATTATTTTGTTTATTATAGCTTTACTCATTATTATTACTATTATTATTAGAAGGAACATGGTTTAGATCAAAAGCACAAATAAACTCAAGTTTTTTAGCCCATAAACCAATCAAATCACGTTAAAATGGTTTATGATGCAATTTTGTGCGGTCCGACCCAATAATTATTTTTATTACTAAATATTATTATATTATTAAATCTAATTATTAAAATAGTAATATTAATTTACTTCTTATATATTATTGTTATTATATAATCATCATCAAGTATTAATATATTAATATAAATAATATAAAATAATAATTACTAATTGATATTATTATCATTAATTATTATTATTATTAATTTATGATTATTTATTATTTACTCATAACTATCATCTAAAACTATCCAAAATACTATTATTCTTATTCATTATTATAACTTATCATTATAATTATTATTTAATATTCATATTATTATTTTTTAAATATCTTTTATATATTTATTACATTTAATTAAATTCAATTTAGTTTAATTCAATTCAATTCAGTTAAGGTTAATTGAGTTCAGTTCAATTCAATTCAACTCAACTCAGTTCAGTTCAGTTCAGCTGTTTTATGTTGAGAGAACAGGCCCCAAATATCGATTCATGTCATTTCCTATGCAATAGAACGACCAAATAGTTTTTCCATGCACCCTAAAAATATTTAGTCTACTTTGGTTTAGAAAACACATAAAAGACTATATTTTGTGATATGTTATTATGCTATCAATTTACAAGGTACCTAGCAGGTAATTGTCCAAATTAATATGATTAATATTATAACAATTTTTTAGCTCTTGATTAGCAAAACTAACATGTGGGTGATGCATGGAACAATCAGACAAGCATATAATAATATATGAAAATAAATAAAAGAAAAGAAGGATTAGAATGTAAAAAAAGAGCGATTTTTATATTAAAGATTTACTTCATGAAAAAAATAATTAGTAACTTCAATATTAAAAATAATATATTATTCAAGGACCCTCAGGATTATACCGTGGCTTGGGTTTGCGAGATTGATAGCCTTCGGGACGATCAATTATGAAGCCTGAAATTATGAATGTCTGAAAGTATGTAGATAAGAATGTATTTGTGTTTGAATGTATGAGTTTTGAAGGTAGATGTTGTAGAAAAGTTTGTAATATGTACTCCCTCCGTTTCCTAAAGATCTTCCCTCTTTTCATTTAAGTGCGTTTCCAAAAGATCTTCCCTCTTTTACTTTATTCCTTACTTGGAAATTTTTTTCCCTTTTTTCCCTCTCATGTCCTTATCATATGGTACACCATTACATTATTAATTCAATTTTACTGTCTTTCTCTCTCCTACTTTAACCCCTTTTTATTTGTTTATTTATCTTAACCCCTTTCTCTCTCCTACTTTACCCACCCCATACCCCACACAAATGGATTTTCCTTGGTATCTGTAGGAACAGTAACAAGGAAGATCTTTAGGAAACGGAGGTAGTACATTCGTAATGTGAAAGTCGAGTGTTAAATTTGTGGATATAATTATTTGAATACCCTAAGGAAATCAAGAGGCATTTATAGAAAAAAGGAGTGCGCGCTTCACGCCCATTGGTCGACCTGACGCGGCATGACCAATCATCAGTGTCCACATGGCACACGCTTTAAAAAGATAAAATTGGCAGTCTGTGCATGGCATAGAAAAGTGCACTCAGGGCACGAATCTATGTAACACACAGGTCTACGTGGCAGTCATGTGCGCTTGGTGTACCGCCTTGCTTTTGACACGTTTTGACAGCTTTTTTAGAAAACGGGTTTTAATTATTTTCCTTTTATCTTTTTAGTCCTAAAATCTAATTTTACAGGACAAACTCCGATTTTAACTATAAAAATATCTTTAAAAATATTTCATTTATTTGAATAAAATAGTTAATTATTATTAAACAATTAATTTGGTTTTTCAAATGATTGGCCTCAAAATTAATTATCATGAATAATTAATTGGTCTTTAAAATAGGGCTTTATCACTTTTCAAAACAAGTTTTAGGATGGCTTTTCATACTGCTTTCCCCTTGGGTCGGACCAATTAAGATTGTGTTATGTTTCATCATCGGATCCTTAAATTGGGAGACACGATTATGTGTCTACAACGAGTTACTTTTTGTAACAGGAGTTACTTTTATTGAATCGAGGCGTCTTTTTTTAAATGCTAAGGTGTTACTTTTGGTGGAACTAGGGGTTATTTTTTCGAATGGTAAGGGGTTACTTTTACTGAAATTAGGGATTAAATTTTGTAATGTTAAGGAGTTGATTTTATTGCAATTAGGTTCCACATTTGGTAATTATAAGGAGTTACTTTTACTGAAACTATGGATTAATTTTTGTAATGCTAAGGGGTTAATTTTATTGCAATTAAGTGTCACATTTTGTAATTATATAAGGGGTTATGTTTTCTCAAATTTTGAGTTACTTTCAATAGTTACCATATAGATTTAGGATTGAGTTACCTTAGATTTATGTTAAGATAACTTTTTTTCTTCTTTCCCTTTTAATCTTCCATTTTCAACCCCTTTCTCTTCTTCCTTTTCTCTCTCTTTCTCTCCTATTCACTTTATAAATAAATTGAGGAACCGTTGAAATTGAGCTTTGAGAGTAATTTCTTGAAGTCAAAGAAGGAATTAACAAGTATAAAGATTGCAGAGAAGAAGAAGTTGAAAATAGGCTCAAGTACCATCATTTATAAATGACAAACATTTATATAAGGCTGGCCACACCTTGAACAAATGGTGTGGCCAGCTAATAAAAAGTCCAAAGCTAGCCGTCATAACAAAGATCAAGCGTTAATCCGTTTTCAACGTGTGTAGGCATGTTTTTATTTCGGGTAAGTGGGACGAACACGTATTTGATTTGACAACCCCATTATAAAGGTTTTATTGAAAATTGTTTTTTAAGTCGCCAACAAGTCTTTAAAGCAATACTCATAAACGTAATTGGATATTGTGAAATCGTAGTGACAAATTAGGGACTTATCCAAAGTAGATTTTCCGTCCTGACCCCGTAGACGGCCAATGAACAACAAGATGGGGTGAATTGCAGTTGAGGGAAAATTTTCGAATTTATAACGCGAAATAGAAATAACTTTAACACTTAAGAGAAAAGACAAATGAAATTTTACAAGGAAAACTTCCTAGGCCTAATAGGAAGAAAAACCTTGACCCCAAGAGATTTTGATCTCAACTTTCTTTAATAAATAGGCCAAAAGAATCTCTCTATACAACCTAACAAGGACCTTCTCTGTTCCTCTAGTAACTTGTTCCCAGACACTCAGTTCCCTCTGAACTGATGACACTCACTTTGACTACTCTAGAAGTCTTCTCTTTTCTCTCGTTCTTTTTCTCTTTTTATCTCAAGAATACTCTCAGAATTTTCTCTTACCCAAATACTTGGAATATTACAAGTAATAGTGGACGAAGAAAAATACAAAAAAAAAACTTTCTAAATAATAGTTGTCTTTTAGAACTAGAAAGTTATATATTTTCTTCTACAAATCTTCTACTTTTATAGTTGTTGAAGTCGACCGTTCACTTCTGCAATCTTACTTCTCCATGATCTCATAAATGGATGCTTGTAAGATCCTGTGAGTCATGGCCCTAAATTAGTTGTGCATGTCCCACGAGTATATATAGCAATGGTAATGCCAACTCCCACTACCCGTTAGTGGAGCGAAAATCTAGACGGTAGTTGCTTTATGCTTGACCGGTTTGTTATGAAGGTTGGAGAACTTAAAGGAAGTGGTTCCTCCTTTTGCGCGCCACTTCAGCCAACTAAATCATTGAGGACTGGTGTACTCTAATGCACGTTTCAACTGCAATTCAACAATAACAACAACAATATCTAATAACTAAGAATCTTTAATAAATAAGTTAATAGAGCATTAAATATACCTCATAATTTCAAGTGAATAAATGTAATATCTTGAATTAGATTTATAAAATCGTTTCCCTTCAAGATATATAAAATAAAGATGACAATATTTTTGGTGTTTTATAATTTTCGAAAATAACATAATATTTTTACCTAAGTATTTGACATCATCAAAACATGAATACGACAATATTCCCCCCTTTTTGATGATGACAAATATAAGGCATAATATAAAATTAAAAAAATGAAAGCAATAGCAAAAATCAAAAGATTTAAGAGCTACGAGGTTTAATAAAATGAAAAACAAAAACTAACTTACATTAAGTAAAAATGACGCTAAATAAAGTTATGCTAACAACTTAAAACAAACGAGTCTATAAATAGAAATATTTTATGACAAGAGACTAGATACTATTCAAGAATCAGTCACCAAAAATCAGAAGTCATTAGAATGTTATTTTATCCGCCACCGTCTTTTTTCCCCTTTTGTCATCATAAAAAAAAAGAATCAGCAAGATGCATATAAGACTTGATATATACAACAGTATAGCATAGTAGCTCTAACATGATATCTAATAATACTAGCCATGTAAGCAGTTGAATGAGAATAGCAAGATAGGAGAATGCAAAATAACAAAAAAAATGCACAAGATGAGTTCAGGGAGAAAAGGAAATATGAAAAGATAAAAAGAATGTGGCAAATGAAAAAGAAGCAGCAAAAGGTGTGCTCCGTGCAACCATAGGATAAAGAAAAACAAAAATAAGTCACCAACGTTTGATACAACCCAAAAAAAATAAATTGTTTGACGAGATTAAGAGATAGGAAATTGAAAAGGGGATTAGGGTTTGGACGAACAGAAAAAGAAGAGACCACATGGTCAATCTTCTCTCCCACTGCAGCTTCACCATGCTTCACGGCAGCAAGAACCGTCTTCTGTTGTATGTCAAGGCAGGCAACTCGAGATTCCACACCCTGGACTCTAGCATGTAGGAGAGTTAGAGACTCCTGTAGTGAGAGAAGAATCCCAAAAAGATTAGTGGTGGGGAGTAGGGGACGATCAATTGCCTGAGATCCTGAAGGAGCTTTATCCTCCTCCAAATTGATGTGAATCGCACCCTGTCCCTGCTCCCGAGGGGTCTTGATCTCAGCAATCCTTTGACTCTTGCGGACAGACCTAGGACCCTCTGTAATGACCTCCTCCTCCAATTTCCTCTTAGAACCAACTTCTCTTTTCCCCTTTGTCTCTGCTCCCTCAAAGACTAACTTCCCACCTAGTACCTTCAGGGACAACGTAGAAAGGGTATCCTTGGTCAAGTAATTATTAGGTTCAATTTCAAAGGATGTATTCGAGGGGAGTTTGATTTCATTTTTCTTGAGAGTGACAGAAATAAGGTTGGCATGTCCAACCTTAGTATTATGAGAAATACAGTAGGACAGATGGGAGATCATTATTGCAAGGAAATCGATCTTAATGTTTTTAGCAATGCAGAACATCAGGGAGAGATCCATAAGACTCTTTTGAGTCCTTTTGGATGTTCTCGTCAAGATGAACCGCCGGACCAATTGAAAAAGAAATTTGTGATAAGGAGAGAGATCCTTTTGATCAACGGACACATCAGATTCTTTACCCCCAAAATATTTTAAAATGGTTGCATTTGATGCACCATTGACATTTAACTTCGCCCTACCCTTCACATACTCTTAGTACCATTCAAGAGGTACCTCAAACCATTCGCTTAAAGGATTTTTGAAAATTTTCACAATTTTTTCATTTACAACACCGATGCACAGACCATCATTATTCTCAAAACTAGACACAAACTCACCCATTTCCTCTTCATATAAGCCCTCATCGAAACTAAGAATTTTACCCTATTTTTTAAAATTAACTATGTCAAGAAATTGACTCCATTTTATTTTCTTACAACAAGAAAAATCGACAAAAAACCCAATTATGTATCTAGAGGACTTAGATTTCTTACCCCTCTTAGTAGGAACCAACACTTCTTGCTCTATTTCAACCTCCTCCACGAATTCTTCTTTTTTCGGAGAAATTGTTTCCGATTCTCCCGAAAGTTGGTGCGATCCCATAGAATTGGTGTTTGAGTTTGAAGACTCAGTTTTACTTGCATTATAGTCGACCAGTGGAGAGGACTTTTTGGTGGGTAAATTTTGGGTACTTTTAGATGTAGTTTTCTTGAAGGCCATTTTTGAGTGAGGTGAAGAAGATGAGTTTGAGTTTGAGTTTGAGTTTGAGTTTAAGAGGTTTTATGAGAGAGAATAGGGTGATTTTGCAGAGGTAGTAGTTTTGGGATTAATAGCGGTGAAATTTGGTGTGTGAGAATGAATTTATTTGATGGGTTTTTATGTGGGTTAATTTGAGGGAAATTTAATGCGACTTTTCATTTTCCCTTCTCTAAATCCTTTGAATTTATCATTTCTTGGGTTTGTACATGCACGCTGGTGAAGCGTTGCTTGATTTAATTTATGTAAATTTTTGTGGGGGATCAATGAAGAAAGATAATTAATTTTTGAGAGTGTGGATAAAAAAAAGAGAAAAAGAAAATTAAGACTGAAAAAAAAAATTGAGAGTGAAAAAAAATGAAGAAGGTGTGAACTCATGCATGTTACACTTTTAAGCTATATGTACGTTGTCCTAACTATTATATACTCAAGTATATGCATGGATAATAAGGGGAGTATTATGAAGACAAGATGTGACTCCTTTACCATGAAGTGTGATACATAAATATCTTCATAACATAATGCTAGTCACTTATTGAATGTTAATTAGACTAATTAAATAAGGGTTTTATTTTATGTAGCACACTCAATAAATTCTAATCATTCCTAGTTCTATGTGAATTTTCTCAAATTTGTCTCTAGGACGTGTTTTGGTGAAGATGTCGGCAATTTAATTTTCAGTAGGATAAAATTCAACTTTGACAAGACCTTTTTCAACATTGTCTTTAAGAAAATGATGTCTAATGTGTATGTGTTTGACTCTTGAATGATGAATTGGATCCTTGGAAATGCAAATGGCACTTGTATTATCACATTAGATAGGAACACACTTAAACTTAATACCAAAGTCTCTTACTTGTTGCTTGATCCAGAGGACCTAGGAACAACATGCAGCAGCTGCCATAAACTCTGCTTCTGCAGTGGATAGTGCAACTGTGTTACGTTTTGTTGAGCTCCATGAGACCAAGCTTGTTCCTAGATACTGAACAATGTCGGATGTGCTTTTGTGGTTAACTAAGTCTCCAGCATAATCGTCCGCATTCGAATAACTTACAAGATCAAAAACATCACTCGAGGATAGAAAAAACATAAGTCATCACTTCCTTTCAAATATCTAAGAATTCGCTTAACTGTCGTTAAGTGAGATTCTATGGGATTTGATTGGAATCTTGCACATAAACCAACACTAAAACCAATATCAGGTCTACTTGCAGTTAAGTAGAGTAAAGAACCAATCATACCTCTGTATTGCTTCTCATTTCACACTTATCATTTGTGTCTTCATCTAAACTTGTTCCTGTTCCTATGGGAGCGTGGTTGGTTTTTTATTATTCCAGTGCATATTTCTTCAATAGTTCCTTGACATAATTATCATTGTTCCTCTTTCAGATTACTTGATTTGCAATCCCTGAAAGAAGTTCAATTCTCCCATCATCCTCATTTCAAACTCACTACTAACTCACTACTCATAAGATCAGCAAAACTCTTTACATAGAAGATCATTAGTAGTACCGAATATTATACCATCCACATAAATCTGAACTACTAGTATGTCTGTTCCTTTTGATCTAAGGAACATTGTTCTATCAACCTTGCTTCTAATGAAATCATGAGAAAGTAAGAATTTTGACAACCTTTCACACCAAGATCTAGGAGCTTGTTTCAACCCATAAAGAGCCTTGTCAAGCTTATAGACATGATTTGGAAGGTCTGGTTTTTCAAACCTAGGACGTTGTTACACATAGACGTCTTCAAGTAAGAATCGATTTAAATTTGCACATTTTACGTCCATTTGGTACAACTTGAATCCCATGAATGCAACAAATGCAATTAAGATTCTTATAGATTCTATTCCAGCAACAAGAACAAAGGTTTCATCGAAATCAATACCTTCTTGCTGGTTATACCCTTTGGCTACAAGTCTAGCCTTGTTCCTTATCATTGTTCCATGCTCATCAAGCTTGTTCCTGAAGACCCATTTAAGTCCAATAACTTTCTAGTCCTTTGGTTTGTTCTCCAGGTTCCAGACCTTGTTTCTCTGGAACTCATTTAGTTCCTCTTGCATGGCATTTATCAAATCAGCTTCCTTGAGTGCTTCCATATGATCTTTAGGTTCTGTCATAGATAAAAAAAAAACATGAAAAGCACAAAAATACTTAATTTTGGGATGTAGTTTGAGTTCCCTTTTCAATCACTTATAATTAATTCTAAGGGGTGAGAATTTAGGTGCTTCCAAGGTTTTGGATCAAATCTCCTTGTTTCTTCTTGAGTTTCTTGAGGTTGTTGATTTATGTGAGTTTCTTAAGGAATGACTGAATTTTCTTGATCTCCTCCTGTTGCTTGTTCCTTTGGTGGATCAGGCACTAAGTTCACTGGATCAGGAACAAGCTTCTTCTCTTTTCCTACATGGGTTAGTTCCTTGTCATAATGGTTCGACTCGCCATGACGAGTTACTCCTATTTTAAAGTCATCGTTATGACTTTGTTCTTGTAAGGAGTTAGTTTCATCAAATGTAATATGAAAACTTTCCTCAACACACATTGTATGCTTATAGTAAACACGATAAGCTTTACTATTTGAGGCATATCCTAGAAATATAGCCTCATCACTTCTAGCATCAAATTTCTTAAATTGTCCATTCTATTATTATGTACAAAGCATTTACATCCAAAGCACAGTCTTGCTTAGATTCCTTTTGAGAACCCAAAACATCCTTTACTTTCCATACCTGTTTTACTTGGTATGCATTTTTCTCTATATGTTCCTTCCTGGTGGAATAGTCAGAAACTATCTTGCTACTAGGCAAATCAACATATTTTTTCTTTTTATTTTCTTGTTATGATTAAATCCTAGTTCTTCCCTTCCTTTATTTTGATACTTTTGTATCCAACTTAGAAGATCAGGTAGTTTATTCCTAGAGAAACCTAGTCCCTTCTTTAGTACCAGATTTTTTACTCAAATCATTTTCATAATAAGACTTCAGTTTTTCAAAATCTGTCCTGGTGCTAGTTAAAGGAACTGATCCTTCAGCAACAAAGAAATTCAACTCTGCCAGTTCCATATTTAAAAAATAATTGTCATTTTTAACCTTTTCGAAAGCTTCTTGTATACTTCGGTTTTTCTCAAAAAGGTCAAAGAATCGTTTTTCAGTATCAATTTTTAAAGAATAAAGCCAATTTGAATGTTTCTTAGTGACTTTTAGGGCATTTTCTAATTAATTCTTTTTAACACACATAGCCTTAAAATCATCTAAGCTTTCGAGAAGTAATTTCACAAGTTGGCTTTATTTGTTAAGTTCTCTAAGCTCTTCGTTTATATTGTTAGGACATACCTTGGTGTTAGATGACTCTCCTTCATCGTTAGTTTTGGCCATCAGACATAGGTGAGTAGTTTCTTCTTCTGCCTGTTCCTAGTTCTCCTCAGAATCAGATTCTCCCCATGCAGCAGCCATGGCTCTTTTCATTTCTATTTTTGAAAAAGGTTTTGGCCGACGATCCTTGTTCCTTTATTTGAATTTGCCTTTACCCTTCTCGGTATCCCATTGAGGACACTCTTTGATGAAGTGGTTGACAGGCTAAAATCGTATCACCTTATCAAAAGTAATCCTAAAGTCCTCTAACAAATAGTAGTCAGGAAAGTAGGGTCGAATCCACAGAGAAACAGTGTTCTTTTCCTAATTGTCAGTCAAATCTAGAGTATAGAAACGAGTGTTTGTGAGTAATTATACTAAACTAGACTATAACTATATCAATAATTATCTCAAGAATAAAAAGTCTAGTGCATAGGTTCACCAATGATCAATATTTCGGGATGAAACACAAAAATCAACAATTTCATATGCATTAAGGTTAATTCGCTCTCTCAAGTCTAAATCAACCATAGAACGAATTAACAGGCTCTCGCAATTTATTAATATCAACTCTACCTATAACTAGCCTTAATATCAAGTTATACCTCTCGGCGCATAACCTAATATTGCAACACTATAACAATCAAATCTGGCCAAATTGGATTGAAAAGACATAAAAACATTCAATAGGAATCAACATGCATCAATAAAAATCAATACTTTATAACCATCCCTTCCTAATTGATCATGGATCCCCTTAAACCCTAGAAATAGACTACCCAATCATAATTGGGGAAAACATATTCATAATTAAATAAGCAAACATGAATTAATAATAAAGGATTGAATAGGAATAAGAAGAGAAGAGAAATAATACCAATTGTAGAACCAAACTTGCAAAAATCAAAGCTTCTATTGAAAAATTCAATGTAATTGGAAAAAAGCAAAACTAGGGTTCTTCAATAATTGAGAGAAAAAAGAGTTCTAATCTTTAATGAATTAATGATGGAAAAAACAAAAAATAGAAAATAAGATAGGAAATAATAATATTCCCTTGAGTCTTTATACCTTTCTATTTCCTAAAACAACTAGAAAAAAGAGTCTAACGTCAAAAGATAAAGCCTTATTCGACTAGGAAACCCGGAAGAACCCGCGGCCGCGGGTTTTCGGCCTGCAAAACAGCGTCAACTTGCAAAGAACATATCTCGCAAACTAGAAGTCGTATCGGGGCGTGTAATATACCGTTGGAAATCTCTTCAAGTCTAGTTTCCAAGCCCACTGGAATCACTGAATTCCGATCTCTGAATAATAAGTTATGATCAAAAGAGTGCACATGACTCAATTTCCATACTTCTTTTAATACGTTTCCGCTATGTTTGAGTTGCAATCCGACTTGAAAATGCCCTTTGGACTTCTCATTTGACTTAGCTCCTTCCTAGATGCTTCTCATGCTTAAGCTTGTCCAATAGTACTCCAATTGTGTTCTCAATTGCTGAAAACTATCAAAAACACCGAAAACACACACAAGTGTAATATCTTCTCAACTTAAGTAACTTTATGCAATTATGGACTAAGAATGCAACTAAATGATCCTAAAATGCAACCTAAATGCATCATGAAATGCCTATATTAATATGACTCATCAAACTCCCCCAAGCTAAACTGTTGCTTGTCCTCAAGCAATCAAACAATAGACACGGGAAGAAAATGATAACCTACAATATGGGACTATAACAGAGTCAAGCACACAATCCAAAACACGAGAGATATCAATCCTACATGAACCAAGCATCGAGTATCAATGAAACAAAGCCGCATAGCACGTCTTGTGACCAATCAACTCGACAATCTTACCACAAACCCTTTCCCCCAAGCTAGACTTAATAAAACTTGACAGACCTCACTATAGGTATGTGAACTAATACTCTCTTGTGTTTAGGGCGAAAATCAATGACACTCAACGATCTCAACCTATATATATCAACTCAGAAGAAGCAGTACTCTTTAACTTTGACCTTTTGACTCACTTTCAACACGAAAAATGTAACACACAAAGATCAAGAGGACTTTCAAGGGTTGTAATGAGGCTAGGGTTAAGGGTATGGATCATATTTTGGGAAATGTGGTGGAAAAGCCAAGAAGGGGAGCAAATATAATGAAAACGGCCTAACAAGGCATTCATCACAACTTCATATAACACCATCATTACCACAATATCACCACAATATCTTTCATGCATAGTAACCCATATATAATCTTTTCACTTCTCTTTCAAAATATGTTCACTTTCTTTGTTCTTTCATTTCTTTTTCTTCACTCTTTTTCATATTGCCAAAATCTCTTTGCACCACATTCAAATTTCGATGATAAAGCTCATTAATAACACTTTCCTTCAACATAACCATGCATTAACTACATCCATGTAATACAGTATGACCAAAACTAACACTTGCTCCCCCAAGCTAGGCTTGGGACAATAATCAAATGAGGTTAAGGATTGTAATATGGGTGTAAGTAGCAAGCAAGGGTCAAGAAAGCTCAGCGGGGCTAGAGACGGGAAATATGTAAACAAATAGAACTCTAGAGCTAAAATCATGAAATGAACGCCTCAATCATATCAAATAGTGTACACAATCAAGTATCAAGGAGTACCAGGTCAAAATCAAGATCAATACATCAACTGAGGAACTAATCACTCATGAAAGAACATAACTGACACAGATTCGTCAGTTTATTAGGCACAGAAGCTCACATGGGTCAATTTTGTCTGCACAGTAAAGTTAAAGCCAGCTAGAGAGATCAAACAGTCTTACCACAACCAATCAATCGTATCACAATTATGCTATGAAGAATCATGAAACCACTGTACAACAAAGCTGAAGAGCTGTAGTAGAGATATCCACAAAGTTCTCGAAGGTGTGCCAACAATAGTCCCATAGATGAAAACTAAAATGAAATGAGCTAGCTAAAATGCAACTATGATGCAACTAAGAAAGCAGTACATTTTTTTGGTTACACGTAAAATCCTATTCTTAATGAACAGGCAAAAGCGTGTAACATCCTATGAAAGCAATGAAATCTACACTAAAAAGCCATAAAAGATAGAATATTCCTCCCCCAAGCTAGAATTTGCAGTGTCCTCACTGCATAAACTAGTTTAGAAAAAGAATCAGAACCAACCCCGACAATCATCCAACACCAAAGTCACCCACTAACAACCATAACACATCACGAAAACCATACACAAACTCCAATAATCTAAAAATTCAATCAATGTGTGCAAAAGATTCTCACAAGAGGGCATTAAAACAAAAATCCAAGCGAAAATTTGGAATAAACATAAACAACAAGTACAAGTGAGAATAAATGCTTACTACCCAATTAATTGGGGAGAAGAGGCAAATATGCGCAAAATCCATGTCGTAATGCTTCACAAAGACGAACTTGAATCTAGTTGGTGCCTACTTGACAAAATCATGTAACCATCATCAATTAAATTATAGAGAAGAGGTAAGAAAATGAGAGAGTAATAAGAAAAGAAAATTAAAAAGAAAGAGAAAAAAAAAGGAAATAAAACAAAAGAAAAAAAAATAAATTAAAGAACAAACTAAGTATCGAAAAGAGATGAGAGAGAAGAAGATAAGGAACATTGGGTTTGCTGGTTGTTGCTGGTGGGAGTTCAACAGGACGGGAAGACTGTCGGCGATGCTGTGCGGGCAGGAGACGCGAGGGAGGGCGAGAGGGGTGGTTGGACAGAATGTGGGGTTCGAACAGCAGATGCGGAGAGGAGGAAGGGACGATGGGTCGCTGTTGGTGGGGGTCGCTCGTTCGGGAGATATCGGTTGTGTGGCCGACGAGATGAAGATTGATGGCGATTTTCCGGCGCTGGGTCAGTGAAGAAGACGACATGAGGCGGGTGAAAGACGGAAGAGGGCGAAGCAAAGAATCAGGGGGGAAAGGAGGCGACGAACAACGCGCAGGTGATGATGCGGCTTAGAAGGGTGGAGCGCAGCGCCGGCAGGTCGGGAGTGGTCGGACTCCCGCCGGTCGACGGTCCAGGAGGCGGGTGAGAGTGGACGGGAGGGTTGGTGGTCGAGAGGGATGGGGTGTGGTTTTTTTTTTTATGTTTTGGTTTGGGGTTGGGCGAATGGTATTTGGACCCTCGAAATCCCGCGGGTGCGGGTTATACCCCGCGGGCGGACAGAGTGCTTGTGATGTGGGGGGAAATTGGTGCTGCGGACGCGGGATTTCGGGTGGGGGAGCGGGCTGTACCCCGCGGGCGCGGGTTTTACCCCGCGGGCTGGCAGAACATTGGTGAGGGAGGGGTTGTGGTTGGCCGCGGACGCGTGTTTTACCCCGCGGGCTGGAGGAAAAAGGGTGATAGTGGAGCCAAATTCCCGCGGGCGCATGTTGGAGCTTGTGCTTTCACCTATGGTCAAAAATTATACACCAAAACCACTAAACAACACTTGTTAGCATGGTTAGTCTAATAAAAAAATGAAGCTTGAATTCAAGTGAATTCAAAAACTAAAAGAAACTACGAAAAGAAACTAACGAAACTAAAAAAAAAAGAAACGAATTCAAGTGAATTCAAAAACACAAAAATAAAAATAAATTGAATTCAAGTAAATTCAATATGCAAACATTTTTGTTCTTTTCTTTTGTTTAGAGAAATGAAGAGTAAAAGGAAAAAAGAAGAGTTAGAGATTCGGGTTGCCTCCCGAATAGCACTGGTTTATGCAGGTCCCGCACGACCATTTACCTCTACATTACACACAGATCGATCGAACCTCTTTACCTGTTGGCATCCATCAAGGTCGAATTCTTCATTTTCTAGCATCTTCTCAATAGCAGCTACCTCATTGCTCCATATACTGCCATCACCTGTGGAAGACTCAAGACAAAGTACCGCCTCCAAGAGGTCTCTATAGAGAGCTTGGGGCATGTTATCATGGCAAATTACATCAACCACATCAATACTCCAACACTTTTCCTCTAGCATAGGACTTTTCAAAGCAGTGCTTAGATTAAAAGTGACCTCATCATCTCCAACAGATAGTGTAAGCTTACCATTTTTCACATCAATGACGGCACCTGCAGTGTGAAGGAATGGCCTACCCAAAATGATTGGAATTTGCCTATCTTCCTCCATATCAAGTACAACAAAGTCCACGGGAATAAAAAATTTACCTACTCTAACAGGTACATCCTCTAAAATACCTAGGGGGTATTTAACAGAACGGTCAGCCATTTGTAGAGTAATATTGGTAACTTTCAAACTTCCCATATTCAATTTGGAGGACACAGACAATGGCATAACACTCACACTAGCCCCCAAATCACATAAAGCTTTGTCAATGAACAAACTACCAATGTGACAAGGTATAAGAAAACCAAGGGTCTTTTAATTTTGGTGGAGATTTATTTTGTATAAATGGCACTACATTCTTCAGTAAAAGCAACTGTCTCCACCTCGTTAAAAGCCCTTTTCCTAGTCAAGATATCTTTCATAAATTTAGCATAAGCAGGCACTTGAGTAATTAATTCCGTGAAAGGAACTGTTACCTGAAGATTCTTGACGACTTCCAAAAACTTACCAAATTGCTTGTCCAGCTTACTCTTGAGGTGACGATTGGGGAAAGGAAGTTTGATAGGAGGAACCTCAATAGCAGGCTTTTTGGCTTCATTGATTCCTTCATGTTCAGTGGCTTGCTGAGAGTTCTCCTTGTCATTTTTAGCTTCAGCTGGGACCTGTTCCTCATCATTTTTCACACTCAAAGTATCATCAATAGGCATGGGTGGTCCATGTAGTGAGAACCACTTCGGAGAGTGATGGCATTTGCCGAATCTGTAGGCTGAACAGGTTGTGCTGGAAGAGCACCTTGTTGTCGAGTAGAGTTCGAAGTAGCCAATTGTGCCAACTGATTCTCCAACATCTTATTGTGAGCAAGAATGGACTCAATTTGTGCCTTGTCAGCTTGTCGATCCTTTTGCATTTGTAGCATCATGTTTCTCATCTCAACCATCATTGGATCGGCAGGAGGTGCTTGTTGAGATGGATTAAAAGGTGGTCTAGAGAAACCAGGAGTGGTGTGGGAAGGTTGTTGGTAGTACCTCTGGTTCAATTGTTGTGCTTGTGGTTGTGGTGCAGGAGGATTAGGACATTAGTGCTCTTGTAAGACAAGTTAGGATGATTTCTCAACCCTGGATTGTATGTGTTGGAGTATGGGTTGTTCGGCTGATATGTTTGAAAAGCATTAACTTGTTCGAGAGAACTCCGACACTCTTGTGCCCAATGTCCAACTGTACCACAATTATCACACAAATCACGGATGTAGTACCCAAAGCAGCAACACTTGCAGGAGAGGAGAGTTGCATATTGTCAAGCTTATTGCTGATTGCATTCATCTGGCAGCTAATAGGATATAGAATCTATCTCATGCTTTCCACCCTTGTTAGCTAGTCCTCGAGGATTACCATATTGAGAGTTGTGGATAGCCATCTCCTGATCAAATCATGTGCAGCATCAATTTCTAGTTTCATGAATCTCCCATTTGCTGAGAGTCAAGGATAAGTCTCGAGTTGTTCCCCAAACCATTGTAGAATCCCGAACTAGGAACCATTTTTGTAGACCATGATGGGGACATTCTCTCTGAAGATCTTTAAATCTTTCCCATGCCTCATGTAAAGACTCATCAGTCCCTTGGGTGAAGTTTGTAATCTGACTACGCAACCTAGCAGTCTTCTCTGGAGGGTAGTACTTTCTGTAGAAAGCTAGAGCCAAGGTATTCCAATCAGTGATCCCAAGAGTGGCTCGATTAATCCCATTGTACCACATCTTTGCCTTGTCTCGAAGTGAAAATGGGAAAAGAATCTCCCGAATCTGATCTTGTGTCACTCCCTGCTGCTTAATGGTAGAGCAATATTGGCAGAAATCTTATAATGAAGATTGGGTCTTCATTAGGTCCACCACCAAATTGTTTTCTTTCGATCATGTTTAGCAATGCAGGTTTGATCTCGAAATTACAGCTTCGATTTCAGGCATTTGATTGCTCTGGGAAGTTCAGCCAAAGAGGGTTGGGAAAATCAGTAAGCCTCCGAGCCATCTCTGATTCTGGTGGAGCAATAGAGACAATGCTGTAGAATCAGAGTCAGAATCCAAAGGATTACTTCCCTTGGATTATCTCGCAACTGTCTGGAAAAGTTCTTCTGTCTATGAAAGGATCTTTCGATTTCAGGATCAAATTGTAGGCAATCTGAACTCAAATCCTGCGCATAGAAGAACTAAAGAACAAACAATTAAGAGATTTTGTCCCAAAGAACAAGTGTTCTCTGAGACGAGAGTATATAATCTAGACTCTAAAACAATTAAAGAAAATGGAACAAAACCGTTTCCCCGGCAACGGCGCCAAATTTTGACAGGCTAAAGTCGTATCACCTTATCAAAAGTAATCCTAAAGTCCTCTAACAAATAGTAGTCAGGGAAGTAAGGGTCGAATCCACAGAGAAACAGTGTTCTTTTCCTAATTGTCAGTCAAATCTAGAGTATATGAACGAGTGTTTGTGAGTAATTATACTAAACTAAACTATAACTATATCAAGAATTATCTAAATAAAAAGTCTAGGGCATAGGTTCACCAATGATCAATATTTCGGGATGAAACACAAAAATCAACAATTAATAATGCAGTTAAATAGATTATTCGCTCTCTCAAGTCTAAATCAAGCATAGAACGTATTAACAGGCTCTCGCAATTTATTAAACCAATCTACCTATTGAAACTAGCCTTAATATCAAGTTTATACCTCTCGGCCATAACCTAATATTGCAACACTATAACAATCAAATCTGGCCAAATTGGATTGAAAGACATAAAAACATTCGCACAATAAATAAATAAAATATACTATTTAAACATCCCTTCCTAATTGATCATGGATCCCCTAAACCCTAGAAATAGACTACTCAATCATAATTGGGAAAACATATTCATAATTAAATAAGCAAACATGAATTAATAATAAAGGATTGAATAGGAATAAGAAGAGAAGAGAAATAATACCAATTGTAGAACCAATCTTGCAAAAATCAAAGCTTCTATTGAAAATTCAATGTAATTGGGAAAAAGCAAAACTAGGGTTCTTCAATAATTGAGAGAAAAAAGAGTTCTAATCTTTAATGAATTAATGATGGAAAAAACAAAAATAGAAAATAAGATAGGAAATAATAATATTCCCTTGAGTCTTTATACCTTTCTATTTCCTAAAACAACTAGAAAAATAGAGTCTAATTCGTCAAAAGATAAAGCCTTATTCGACTAGGAAACCCGGAATAACCGCGGCCGCGGGTTTTCGGCCTGCAAAACAGCGTCAACTTGCAAAGACCATATCTCGCAAACTAGAAGTCGTATCGGGGCGTGTAATATACCGTTGGAAATCTCTTCAAGTATAGTTTCCAACCGCACAGGAATCACTGAATTCCGATCTCTGGATAATAAGTTATGATCAAAAGAGTGCACATGACTCAATTTTCATACTTCTTTTAATACGTTTCTGCTATGTTTGAGTTGCAATCCGACTTGAAAAGCCCTTTGGACTTCTCATTTGACTTAGCTCCTTCCTAGATGCTTCTCATGCTTAAGCTTGTCCAATAGTACTCCAATTGTGTTCTCAATTGCTGAAAACTATCAAAAACACCGAAAACACACACAAGAGTAATATCTTCTCAACTTAAGTAACTATATGCAATTATGGACTAAGAATGCAACTAAATGATCCTAAAATGCAACCTAAATGCATCATGAAATGCCTATATTAATATGACTCATCAGTAGTATGGACTTCCACACTTGTGACAACTTAATTTTGTAGGCTTCCTTGTGACCTTACCTTTATAGTTCTTGCTAAAGAACGTCTTGAATCTTCGTACTACCATAACAGCTTCTTCTCATCTGTCTCTGACTCCTCTTGATCATCTATTTTGAGAGCCAGAGCCTTTGGTCTCACAATATCTGGTTCATGAGTTCCTAGATGGAATTCATGGGTCATCAAGGAGCTTGCCAACTACTCTACATTGAATGTAGTGAAATCTTTGGATTCTAATAAAGCAGTTACTTTAGCAATCCACTTCTCATCTTGGAGAAGACTCTTAGAACGTTTCGAAGTTGTTCCTTTGGAGTAATGGTTTTTCCAAGAGACTCAAGTTCATTTATGATGTTCGAGAAACGAGTTAACATATCTTGAACAAGCTCTTTTTGTTTCATTTGAAACAATTCATACTTATGCATAAGCATGTCGATATTTGATCTTTTCACCTTGGTTGTTCCTTCATGCGTAACTTGAAGGAGTTCCCACATCTGCTTCGCAGTCTTGTACCCCATGATTATGTTGTGTTCATGAGGACCAAGGTCATAGTGGATTAGCTTTTTAGCTAAGTTCTTCATCTCCATTTTGTCGAAATCTTCTTTATCGAATTCTTCTTTATCGAATTCTTCTAGGGTTTTGGGATCAGCTCCCCTGTATCATTCTTCTTAGTAACTTCAAAGTCACCAATCTCAATTACTTTCCATACTTGATAATTTTCTACTTTTATAAAAATCTCCATACAATTGAATATGGGAGGACTGTGAGTAGAATATCCTTCATCCAGCTTTTCCGGTAGTGTTCATGAGGCCAGGTACTAGCTCCTGAGGGTTAACTGATTTTTGTAGGTATTAGGCTCTGATACCAATCGTTGTTCTAGTATGAACACTAAGCCAACTATAAGAGGGGGGGTGATCGAATTGTAGTTGAGGGAAAATTTTGGAATTTATAACGCGGAATAGAAATAACTTTAACACTTAATAGAAAAGACACACAAAATTTTACAAGGAAAACTTCCTAGGCCAAATAGGAAGAAAAACCTCGACCCCAAGGGATTTTAATCTCAACTTTCTTTAATGAAATAGGCCAAAAGAATCTCTCTTTACAACCTAACAAGGACCTTCTCTGTTCCTCTCGAAACTTGTTCCCAGTCACTCAGTTCCCCTTGAACTGATGACACTCACTTTGACATCTCTAGAAGTCTTCTCTTTTCTCTCGTTCTTTTTCTCTTTCTCTTTTTATCTCAAGGATATTCTCTGATATTTTCTCTCATCCAAACACTTAGAATATTACAAGGAACAGTGGAAGAAGAAAAAAAACAGAAAAAACGTTCTAAGTAATAATTGTCTTTTAGAGTTAGAAAGTTATATATTTTCTTCGACAAATCTTCTTCTTTTATAGTTGTTGAAGTCGACCGTTCACTTCCATAATCTTACTTCTCCATTCTCTCCTAAATGTATGCTTGTAAGATCGTGCGAGTCATGGCCCTAAATTAGACGCGCATGTCCCACGAGTATAGCAACGGTAATGGCAGCTCCCAGTACCCGTTAGTGGAGCGAAAATCTAGCTGGTAGTTACTTTGTGCTTGGCCGGTCCGTTATGAAGGTTGGCGAACTTAAAGGAAGTGGTTCCTCCTTTTGCACGCCACTTCAGCCAACTAAATCATTAAGGATCGGTGTACTCCGATGCACGTTTCAACTGCATTTCAACAATAACAACAACAATATCTAATAACTAAGAATTTTTAATAAAAAGATTCTAAGTTAATAGAACATTAAATATACCTCATTTTTTCAAGGGAATAAAAGTAATATTTTGCCTTAGATTTATAAAATCTTTTCCCTTCAAGCTATATAAAATAAAGATGACAATATTTTTGGTGTTTTATAATTTTCAAAAATAACATAATATTTTCACCTAAGTATTTGGCATCATCAAAACATGGAATACAACAGATGGAGTTCGAGGGGGAGGGTATTAATATAATCAGGAAACATGTCGCCTATTGTTGGCCTCTACTAAATATCGATCCATGTAAATTTCTATGCAGTAGAATGACGAAATAGTATTTTCATGCACCCTAAAAATATTTAGTATATTTTGGTTCTGAAAAGACATAAAAGACTAATTTTTTGACATATTATTATGCAATCAATTTAAAAGGTACCTAGTAGATAATTATCCAAACTAATCTGATTAATATTAAAACAGTTCTTTAGGTTTTAATAAGCAAAAATAACATGTGGGCAATGAAAACATTAAATCATGCATAGAACAATCAGGGAATCATATAATAATATATGAAAATAAATAAAAGAAAAGAAGGATTAGAATGTACAAAAGGGCGATCTTTATATTGAAGATCTACATCATAAAGGAAACAATTAGTAACTTCAATATGAAAATAATATATTATTTAAGGACCCTGAAAATAAAGACATCAAAGGCAATGTACCTCGGCAACAAGTTGAGACATGTAGCCTACATGTCCAGACAATGCGCCCCCCAAGCCTTTTATGTAGGATTCAGGGTATTATTTGAAAAGCTCATGCTTGAGCTTCTCTCGTTCATGCTTGGCAAAGGCGGTAGAAGACTCATCATCTGAGTCCACTAGCAGAGCAGCTGAAGCTAAAGTAGATCCTTTGTTTTTAATTGAAAGGGGGGGAGTCAGTTCTCTTGATGGGGAAGACTACTGCAAGTTTGTTGGACAAACTCATTGAACGTACACCAACCTGCAGCTTCTGAACTCTGTTGGGGCAGTATGATTCACCCGAAGATAAAGACGCAGATCTAACAGATAATTGGATTTAAGCCACCAGTTGAGCGATCGTCCCACTAAAGGCCAATCCATATTTAACAGTCGCGCCCGGCTGATCCTCCATTACAATAGTTGTGTTCATCTGGACCTCTGTCTGATGAGTCGCGTCCAAATGATCAATAGGAAGAGAATTGGAAGACAAGCCTTTTCTCCCCCATGGCAGAAACATCGGTGGACGACTTGTTCACCTTCATAGGTTTTTCTCTAGTCCCCTAGCGTGCCGGAGTAGTCTTGGGAACGGAAGGCCACTCATTTTTCTTTTAGGCCACAAATCCCTTGGACATTTTGGCCGAGGGCTGATCACCAGCCGTTGCATGCCTCTTCTTCGACGAAGAAGACTTCCCGGGTGGAGTCTTGTTCGTCGGGTCATTCTTCTATGCAAACAAAAAATGCAAGTTATAAAATATGCTCGCCGAAAAGCAAATGGACATTTCAACAATCTCAGTCCTTGGTTGCTTGCTCAAGGAAGCTGTCCAAGACTAGCAGCTCTCTTTCTATGACGGACTCTAGTCCAAGATTTGGTATCAGATCTTGAACGTAGACCACTCGCAGAAGGAAGCCGGCCAATGTTAGCCACTTTCCATCTTCAAAGGACCCTCATCCAAGATTTGGTATCAGATCTCGGATGAAGACAACTCACCGAAGTAAAACGGCCAACGATAGTCACTCTTCTTCTACAAAGGATATCCGTCCAGAATCCAGTATATCAAGGACGGCCAACGTCTTCAACCAGACGTTTTCCTTCCGTGAGCGACCCTCGTGCGAGGTAATGAAAACGTCTAAGCTCTTTAGACGAAGGAAAAAAAACATATTTAATTTTACCTGAGTATCAGACCTCTTCTCGGCTCCAGTCCTCGAAAACTCTTTCCACAGATTGTCGGTGAACTTGGGCATACTAATGTCGCCCGTCCAAGACTTCCTTCAATGTGCTCTGGCCACGTCTGTAAACATAATCAAAGGATTAGTGAGATATATGTGTTCGATAGTGTGGTTTACTTTAGAGTTTTTGAAGTATACCTCTTTCCTTGGCCAACCGCAAGCCAGTGGCAGCCATGAAGTTATCATAAAAAAATATCTCTCTTTAAAAGGAATCTTGTAATAGCCCGCTCTTCCGAGCTGCTAGTAGAACACACTCGACATCCATAAACTAGAATTTAACTCTTAAATAGATTATTTCGCAGCGGAAAAACATCCTTAAATACATCAATAGCTCTACTAAATTCCCAAATATTATACACAATGAAATATCGATAACCATTATCGAATCAACTATCTAAAGTACAAACTCAATCCTTAATCCACAAGACATCTTTATCTTGCTCCACTTCCAATTCCGAGCTCACAACACTAAACCTACAAATTCAGGGGAGAAAGACAAAACAAACAACATTCCAAAATGAGTGGAAAACTCGTAACCTTTACTTTATCCCGTTATCAACACTTTATTTGTCAAGTCATTTCTTTCCGTTACAACACTAACATGGCTCATTCTCTTAAACAAATCAGTGGCAAGTACAGGATTTGGACAAACGCTGCCTCCAACGTTTGTTTTGGAGCCCAGCAATACTACCCCCAAGGTTCGTTATGAGGCGTAGCCAACCATATCAGGTCAAAAGAGTAACCATCCTCCACCCGTACCTTGCCCACTTTCTATTTTCAATTCACAAACTAAGCCACTAAAATAATTGCGTATTTATAATCAATCAATGACATGTCATCATCACATTCATATCTATGGCAATAATACGAACTTAATTATCAAAAACAGAACAGAGAGATCCACACACAGAAGGGCATGAGTAAAATGATTTTACTGAACATAAAAGTTACCTGAACTGCAATTCAGATTCCACCTACATAATTTCCTTCATTAATCTTATCTCCAAATGGAACTCAACTCCAGAATCGTTCTCCAACAATTTACCTCACAATAATAAGAATAATTAATAATTAATCTAAAATAGAAATAATAATCATAATTACTTTCCAATTTATAAATTATCAACCTTTAACATCCCAATTTCAAAATCTTCAAATCATAATCGTAATTCTAGATTATAGAACTAAACTAACTAACTTAACTTCAAATATGACGACTCCAACTACAATAATAATCAGAAGGATGGTGCAAGCCGCTGCACTAGAAGCTGTCATTTACTTCATTTGACAGGCTAGAAATCAGGCTCTTTAGGAAGGGAAAGTCAGTTGTATAGAATATACTGTAAAGAGAATACAAAACAATGTGAAATATAGATGCCTTAGTGTTATTCCTAAGAAGATAAGTCATAGAGCTAAATGTTGGTTGGAAGCTTTGTAACTAGTTTTGTTTGTGGTCCTTAGTATAGCTTGGCTATTCTAGGAAAATTAAGGTGTAAATTGTCTTGTTTTGATAATCACAACTCATACTTACCTATAAAAAAAAACTATAATAATAACACCAGCAGTAACAATAACAACGCTACAGCCACACTAACAATTATAACAGCACAGAATAACAGCAACAACCCAACAACAATTCAATAACCCATTAACAATAAACCACCACAACTCCTCTCATTTAAACTAATACTCCATAATCAATTAACTAATTATAACCAAATCTTGAACTGAAACAAAAATCCAATTCTAAGTAAACTCACTAAAATCTTATTTAGGTCCAACTTAAACAACCTAACAAGGGTAATTAAACTTCTTCTTAATCAGAACTTCAGGAGGGACACACAAAGAGGTAAATTTACCTCTGCTCTACTAGGATCAGCGGAGAAGAGGGGAACATAGAGGTGTCGAAGCTTCGGCTAGGCTGGCTGCAGGTCTGGTGGTTGGACACGCTCGGCGAGGTGATGGCAGCAGACGCATGAAAGTGGCGACAAGACCTGGGTAGTAAACATCAGCTGTCGATGCAGCAGCGACCAGCAAGAACCACGAACTAGAGGAGGGAGATCGAAGAACAAAGAAGCACGGTTAGGTAGCCGCACGAGGCCGCAAGACAGAGGAGGAAGGAAGCTCTGGTGAGCTTCGAGAACGCCGGCAAGAAGGCAGGCGAATGTGAGTGAGAGAGATTGTGAGAAGTTGGGGTTTGACCAGGCCAGGTTTGGAGTTTTGAGAGAGATGGGGAGAGAGAAGGAAGGGTTGAGGTTTCTTTGAGTTTTATTTGCTTAGTTGACGGACACATAAGGAGGAGTATTGGGGTTTATTTTTGGGTTTTGGCTTCCAATTGAGGAAATGGCAAGGATAAGACCAAACAAAATGAAACCGACTTTATTTTGTCAAATACCTATCTACTAATTTCTTAAAGAAAAACCAAAATATAAAATAATAATAACTTCATGAACTTTTAAATAAATAAAATATATATTACAACCACAACAAAAACAAATATTATTCATACTCTAATTCATATAAATTAAGGATATTCGAAATATAATTAACTTAATAATTATAATTAGCTTTTAAATAAATGCTCTTAAAAAATAGGGCTATTACAAATCTAGTTAGCTGGTGCTTTAAAGGTCATATGGTTTGCCCGGGAATATTCCTTCACTTTGAAATATTCCACCACCTCATCGTCATATTTGTCTTCTATCTCCAAGAAGACGGCCTCCGTCCAATATTCGTCGATGCACGGCTATCGACGCAGTAATTCTCGGCCATGTAATCATTAGCGGCTCGTAAGAAGATAAAATCAGCTTTCTATTCGTGCATCTTTGAAGGCTTATCTCAAGCGGTGAGAAATCTAGTACGATTACAGACACTGAACCAAGTGTCGTCCACCGTCTTCAGAACCTTAGGTACATAGTGTATTAGAGTAAAGGCTAGTAGAGAAGGGACTAGGCCGCGTAGCTCGCAAATGGCTATAAAAGTAAGGATGTCGTGCTAGGCATTTGACACCAGTTGATTATGGCCGATGTGATAAAACCTTAGCACTTGCTTAATGAAATCATGGAGTGGAAATCGCAACCCTGCTTCTAGCACTAGCTTATAGACGGCGAAGTGGTTCTTGGGAGGACTTAAAATGGTAGCCTCCTTGTCTACAATGAGAAAGTAGTACCCCGACATGGGAATGACAGAAGACAATAAGAATGGTTGGCCAAAAAATTTTCTAACCACCTACGGTTGGCCAAAATAATCGCCGAGTCAGATAGGGGACCTAAACGTCTTATAATTTCAGACGAAATAGTGGAAGGGTTATCCGATTCCTCATTAGTACTGGAATCACCCTCATGATCGCTTTCGACTTTCTCCTCCATCTCCACCTCCATACCAGACGGACTTGCCTCGAGACTTGCGTCGAAGTTTCCTTCTCTAATATGGATGAGGGAAGAAGTCCCGGCCAAGGCTGAGAGCTATGAGTTTCTCTCATGTCTTCTGGAACTCGTCTAGTAGATTCCTCCATTTCAGAGCTATAAGAAGGGAGAATTATTTTTCGTCTGAGACGGGTCGTTTGCTTGACACGCGCGCCAGATTACCAGACTGGGTCGTCTGACTTTGTAGGCCTAAACCATAAAAATATACTTAACCGGCCAGAATAGGCCCAACCCTAGAATGTGTCGAAGAAGAAATATTATCAGTTCTAGTTTCAAAACAAACTCTTGAGGCCAGAATTATTTGACGAATAATCCATTTTATTGATCTTTTAAGAAAAAATAAAGAATGAAGGAGAAAAAAGAAGAAAGAAGGGATACTTGACGAGCGCTTGGACATTTGGTGAAGAAACCGAAAGCTGGACGAACTCACTCTCTCTAAAATATCAGAATAATGCAGAGTCTCTTTCTCTAAAAAAATTCTCACAAGATGTAAAATGATTTCTGAAAGGACAAATAACGCATATATATATATATATATATATATATATATATATATATATATTATATATATATATATATATATATATATATATATATATATATATATATACATATATATATATATATAGGGGGTGAAAAACCTCCTAAACCGGTTAAGAGTGACCGGTGATTCCTATGTTGTCAAAGGTAACCGGTAAAACCCCAGAAAATGGCACATCTTTGCCTATTTTTGAAAATGAGGTAACTTCCTTCGATGAAAGAGTATTAACTGTATAGGGGCTAATCGTAAAATACCCTTTTAGGGTAAAATATTGTAGTCTAAATAAATCAAAAGCTCTCTAGGAGACACATATGTGATTGGCTGCTGTTTACCATCCAATCATTGTCTGCCACGTGTCGATGTAAAATTGCCTAACCAATCAGCTGCTCCTATTTTAGGGTGACGTTAAATGGCAGCATTCAAGACCCCAACACTATAAATAGCCCCTAAAAATCAGGAGAAAGGTAACTATTTTTGAAAAGTGTGCCCATACTCTGCAGAAACTCTTTCTCACTTTCTTTCTCTACTTTTCCTTTACACTCCTGATACCTAACTTCAGCTTCGGAGGGGGAACCACCACCGAAAACTCTCGGGTTGGTCCCTTCTTTTCCTGGTTTGAGAACATAGATCAGGTTCGGGTAACAAGATTCGGACATCGTTGCACAAGTCTCCATTGAAGAACATCGTGAAGAATAGGAGCTTACTTGCCGGTCAAGTAGCACTAAACATATATTTTAATGATTTATGGAGTACTTATATAAATAATCAAATATGATTTTTCAGAGGTACGCTATAAATCTGCCTTAAGTTTTATTTTTTTAGTATATACGTGATGATAAGGAATGTATACTAAATTGGGTGCTATGTCTCTATTATATAAGCAAAAGGGGTGTTATGGTGTCCCCTTATGAAAATAATTATATACCCCTAATTTAAAACATAAAAAAAACTATTCAAAATTTCCCATTCATTTCTTGAATTACAATTATGCATAATAAGAAAATTTGTATAAGAAAAAAAAAACTAACATAAAAATGTTTAACATTGCCATTAAAAGATTACTTACGATGAGGAAACTAATATAACAAAGAAATTTTTCAACAATTGTAAAGCCAAAAATGCAAAGTTTTCTTTCACATAAATATTCAATAACAATTAAAAATAACATAAATTAAAAGTTCAAAAAATTTATCGAGAAAAAGTTATTTCTTAACTTTTTATTTTTCGATTTCATAATTATCGTAGTCAAGATGTTATTCAAGCGAAACAGTTAAACCTGATGAGAAAAAGTAAGCATAGACCAACTTCTCTTATCTTCATTTCAATCCTATTGTTTTGTAAAAATAAATTATAAGTACGAAGTACATATTTATTTTTCGCATTAATATTACTGTTTTTTACGATTCCGAATATTAGTATTAATACTAATATGTCGTCGCACGTATCATGTGCGTACGAAGCTAGTTGAAGTAAAATTTATTGTTATAGAAATTATAATATTTTGAATTGCATATCCTAGTTATAGTTTCTTTGTACTTCTGTTCTTCTGTTGCAACATTTCACATATTAGGAAGTTTTATATTGCTTCCAACATTGACATTTTTGGCAATATATTCTCATCATTATGTCTTCGCACATGGGGTTTTCTCTCTTTATGTCGTGGCTCCAATAATAAAAGTAAAAGAACGAGAGTTGTATAATATGATAATCTCAAACTCCAATTTTTTTATTATCTAATACTCTCATTTTAATACTTTTTTATTTTAAATTATTCCTCTACTTTTTAGATGAAATGAAAGCTTTTTCACACAAACATAACCAAAAAGCTAATTACATGACCATCTAATTAACAAAGCTAATTTCATCAAAACCAATAAATGAATAAAGTTAGTTACATGGCCAAGTCGCCACCGGCCAACTGAGCCAAGCCACCAAACCACCACCACTGCAACCACCGAAGTAATCCCCAGTCTAAATACAACCTGAAACTTCAGAATGGGAAATCAATAAAGGTTGGTGTTGGAGGCTTGATGGCGACATCGATTGTGGTGAAGAAATTTGAGGTTGGGATTGTGGGGGACTGATTAGCAAGGTTGTTCGGGGGAAGGGGTGAAGTGAGAAAGTGAACACAAGAAGGGTGAGTCCGGCTAGCCGCCCAATAATTTGATTCTCTTAGTGGACTCAAACGGGGGCGATTTGGTCATTTCATGTGCAAAGAAAGGAAGTAAAAGTTGGAAGATTACACGCGCGTGTGGGATGTGAAGCAACAAGAAATGATACCTCTCTTTATCTATCTATCTCTCTATCTCTCTCTCCTTTCACATCATGCTTTTAACTTTCTCTCAGTTCCCTTAAATCTCTATCTCCCTTCATCTTCTCTGTCAAACAAAAACTCCATCTTTCTTAAAGGTTTGTTAGGATTTACACTGATTGATGTGATGATACCCATTTTGCAATTTACACTGATGCTAGCTGATGTCCATTTTGTAATTTATGCAGAAATTTCGAATGTGATTTGTTTATTTGATATGTTGCTCATATTTTGTGTTTGATTTGGTAATACATTTCAAGCTCAATATCATGATTCAAATATGTCTTTATTTTGAGTTTTGCTATTAGATTTTGAGAAGCTGATTTTAATTTTACTCTAAAAAATAGGGTCAGGGTTGGGCCGGGTTAGTCTAGTCTTTGACCCGATCCGACACGTTAACAACGACTTTAGACCCGACCCGACCCTTATACAACATGGCCCGATTTGGCCCGACCCAACCCGTTGAACAGGTCCTTTTATATAATTTTTTACATTGAACAATGTATTTCTTATTGTATCTTTTAAATATACTTTGTCGATTTTTTATGTAAATTTGTAAGTAATTCATTTGGTTAGAATGTAAAAATGAAATAAAAATATGTTTAGTCATGTTACTTTTTGAATTTAGTTTATAATTATACAAGATCTGTCAATAGTTTTATTAAATGTTAAATATGAAATTTTTTTGGTCGGTTTAATATTGTGTTTGGTTTATTTTTAATTTGTCCTAGGTCGAGCTCGAGCCAAGACAAGCCAAACCGAGCTGAAGCTCTGAGAGAAGTTCACTAGCTCGAGTCGAGCTTCACTTATCAAGCTCTTAAAGCTCACAAGACGAGGCGAACCGAGCTAAAAGATAAACAAGTCGAGTTGAGCCTAGTACAATTCGAGCTCGTCTTGTGCAATAAGCACCCTTATTCAACCCCCCATCTGAACTTAGCCCAGTCAGAATCTAACTTGAACATGATGTAATCCAAACCAAACCCGAGTAATATTAACCGCCAACCTGAATTGACGTGATCTAAACTCAACTTTACTTAAACTCGAAATGATACTAACCCGAGTAAAACCAAATCGAAATTGACTTGAACTAACATACTAGGATCTGAACCGCCCGCGTCCGACTCAAATCGCCAAAATCCAATCCAGACCCTAGTAATTTTAATTTTTAATGCCAACTCGAATTGACATGATCCAAACTCAACTTTACTTAAACTCGAAAGGATACTAACCCGAGTAAAACCAAATCGAAATTGACTTGAACCAACACCCTAGGATGCGATCCTCCCACGTCCTACTCAAACCGCCAAAATTGACAGCTCAACCCTCATCATGGTAATTTTGCCGTGAGTATTAACGAAACTTCAGTTTAAGCATAAAAGGTTTTATTTAACTTGGGTTTTAGGGACAAGTAGCCGTAGCAAGTAGCAAGTAGCAAGTAGCAAGCAAGCAGCAAGTGTAAAATTTCAAAGGTTGATTCCTGATGTGGCAATGGCGGATGGGCAGTTCAAGGTCGAAATCAACGGTGCGTAGGTTATCATCATCAATCAGAACAAAACTTGAAGATGAAGGTTCTTGGTTTTATTCCCCTGAATGGTGGGGCCCAGATATCGAACACCATTCTCACTCCATCTTCCAAGCTACCTCCGTTCATGGGAACGGCGTCGTTTCAGTCTTCGCTTACCCTTCTTCTACGCCCGTTAGTCTCTCTCGTCCTTTACTTAGCTTGTTTATTTTCTTCTTTTCGTTCTTTAATTAATTTGGTTTTGTTCGTAATAGTATATTAGTATGTATAACTGTTAGAGGATACTAAATTTGGGTTCTGAGTTTAGTAACTTTTACTATGCTCACTTAAAAAATGCATTAATTGTTTTCTACATTGCTGCGTTGTTGGGTAGTTCAAGATTCAAGAGTAATTGGTCAAGAAATGCTTGAAAAAGTTCATTGAGTTTTAATGTAATGTGCAACCTCAAATTTCCTATAGCATACTGTTAATGCGATTCGTATGCGAAAGGAGGAGCGTGCTCGTGCTGTGTTGCCTCGGATCATTTTTCCCATAGATTATAGAGAGACTCTGATTTGAAGCTTTTTTAATTGGTTGTTTGAATGGGTTGCACTGACTTTGTCCATTTAGGCTTTCTCCTCGTAGACTTTGTCTGATTCAATAGACAAAACATGTTCTCAAAGGATTAGAGATCCTCATGCTTAGGTTAGGCTGATAAGTAGTTGGATTAATAAATTTAGACTTGTATCTTTGGCTGTTGTGTATCTTATCAAGAAAAACCCATAAAAGTTTGCTAATACCCTGTGTACAATTATGTAAGAATAATCCTTTTAAGCTCAAAATCGATTAAATGCAGATTTCATTTTGTAAATATGATGTTTGAAAAAGTTGATTGACTAGATACTATCCTTGGACCTCTGACAGACTGCAAATCAATGGTGGAGAACAGAAAACTGGCTTCAGAAAAGATATGCTGAAGTACGTTCAGATACTAAACATGAGCAACACTTTAAAGTACTTGGGTACCAGTGGCGTGTGCTTCGCTTCAACGAATTTACACGGCAGAGTGCTGTAAAAGTTATGGCAGCTTTTGAAGTGTCGGATCCTAGTTCAGTATACTACATGCAGCAACCACACGTTTTGGCTGTTCCTTGTAAGTGTTGTTGAGCTTAAAAGTATTGATACATTAACTCATTTGGCAAAGCCTAAATGTTTGTGGATTTAGACTTGGTTCTAATTTTTATGACCTTGATAGGAGATTTTAATTTCAAGTAGCCAATAAACATTACAAAACATTGGAGTTTTAACTCATTTGTGCTGCTTGTCTTTAATTTTCAAGTATGCTGCTGAAGTTTCTCAAAAAGAGAACAAATACCCTTAAAAACTAAATGAATTAATACTTGATAATTCTAAACTAAGGAATACACCAACTTTTTCTTTGTGTGCTCTTAGCTGTTGACCGATGTTTCAGTTGAATGTTCCAATTTATTGTATTTGTTAACTGTTGTCAATTTTCGAGATACTCTATGCAGTTTGCATGCTTGTAGTATTAGTCTATAACATGTTTTTATGTGGCATTTGGTGTTTCATATTCATGTCATATTGCTAGTGTATAGTCTTGGTTTAATCTTGAACTTCCTTGCAGATACAAGAAGCATGGTATCAGCTGGATTAACTACTCTATCATCTACTAGTTATGATCTTGTGAGTGCAGTGAATGGAAAGAACAAAATGCGGATATTATGTGTTGGTCATGGCGGAGGAAGTTTACCATTATTTTTAGCTTCTAAAATTCAAGGTAGCAGGAATATTTCTGTCCTATCTTTGTCCTTGGAATATATTTTGGATTTTTTTTTCTTGAAATGTTCAGACCACTATGCATTAATATCATATGCACCTATGCATCGACGCCTATAGTGAAGTCTGTGTTTACCTACATGCAAAAGCTGGAATTTGTTGTATTGTATGAGTCATTGTTGCTGGTGAAAAAGTCTTTCTTTGTTCCTATCGCTCGAAAGCTACATTCGTATTTCCCTACAAGCGAAAGCTGGGTTTTGTTGTATTTTATAAGTCATTGGTGCTGGGCGAAAAGGTATATCAATGTTCTTACGTAATGAGCTCATATTGCTCTGGCACATTGAAGAAGAAGATTAAGAACTAAAACTCATATTGGATTGATAATGTGGAAATTGACAGTAAAAATAGAGATAGTAACAAGCTTGTGAGAGGCTTGTTTCTCATCCAAAACTAAACCACTAAACTCTCCAATATTTTCTTCATAATTCTTCTCTCCTAATCTCCTCTACTTATAGTAGACCTCTCTACTATCTCCTCTAACTAACTGGCTGCCTTCCTCCCCAAGCTAACAAAATAACTAGGGTATATTACCATAAGTACCCCCTGCCCCCTTAGGTTTAGGCTAGTCTAATACAATATAATTCACAAATATGATCTAGTGTAGCGAGTCCTGGTTTTTCTTTGCATATTCAATAATCTAAATTTTATTATAACTTTGCCTATAACTAGTTTCTTTGTGTTTTTTTCCTTGGTGGCAAATTTCAATCAGGATTTCAGAAATCAGATTTTGGTTTTGGCACATATATTAAGAATAGTTATTAGTGTTGGGATGGGATGAAAAAAGGGTTGATGTTGATAGAGAGAAGAATTAATAGGAATGTGATCTTTTATTTAACAACCTCAAAAAGGCATAGGTGAAGAATATTATGGGTATAATACGAGCCTAGGAGAGAGTGAGTTCTTCTATCTGTGTGGTTAGCCATTTCAATATTTAAATTGTCATTTAATTTTGATGTAGAAGCTCAAACTGAAAGAATTAACAAACACATAGTAGGTGAACTAAGCTAACAGTATTCACTACACATGTTTTAACCATTATTGCACATAAATTGCATGCAAACAGTACGTGTTGCTTGCTAACATGCTGTTTGAACCATTACGTGCATAAATTGCATGCACTCTGTAGATTGCTTTTGTATCCCACTCATGGTGCTTTACTCGTGATTACATTTCTGTGTTCCTGAAGAATAAAAGCAGACCCCTTAGACCACATATCACTCTCAACTCTGAATGTTTTTGTACACAAACATGACAATGGAAGGACAGAATGGCTTGATAATGGAAAGTTTGTTAAAAAGTCAATGAGGCTATGAGCCCAGTATCATGTTCTGCACCTCCCTGCTTACTTTCTGCTTGCTTACTCGTGTTACTGCAGTAGATAAGAGATGACATCTGACATATAAGAATAGTCTACTGGTGTTACTAGGGGTGAAAGTTCGGTGTGCGATTTGGATTAGGGCCTAATCCAATCCGATCCGAATAAAATTTGGATTTCAATTTTTCCATCCGAATCCAAACCAATTAGGGTTTGAATCCAATCCAATCCAATCCGAAATTTCATACTTTAAATTGGATCCGATCCGAAAATCCGATTTTTTTTTTAAACTCTAGTTTTTCGATGAAATAAATTAAGCACAACAGCAACATAGTAAATTTAGGAAATTAGGAATTAAGTACAGTTAGTGTTTTAGGGGAAAGATTGAAGTGCTATGTGTATTGGGCTATGGAGTAGGTTTTTTATAATAAAAAATCAGTTAAGCACTTAAACCCAATCCAGATACATAATACAAAGCATATTACTATTCAGTTATATTGGATTTTTGGATCCAATTACCCTCAATCCAATCCGATCCGAAAATCCAATTTTTCAAAAAATCTAAATCCGAATCCAATCCGAATACAGTTCGAATCCGATCCGAATTACTAATTCGGATTGGATTGGATTGGATTTTGGATTTTATCCGAATAACTTTCAACCCTAGGTGTTACTGCAGTTAGTAGATTTTTGAAAGAGATGACATTTGCCAAATAAGAATAGTCGACAGTTTTCTTTGTTTTCAAAGCTGTTTTTCTTTCTGAATCATGTGACTTTTCCTCTGATAGAAAGTGTATGACTGTAGTTTGACTTATAAGTCAAAAGTAGTTTCTAATTTTTCTTGGAAAGCTGAGCTAAGACATTAGAATTGTTTAGTGACATTTCCAACCCTGAGGGAGAGGCTTGCAGTTGTGCCAGCTAGCTATTATCTAAGCTAGGGCTCTTATGCATGTCTTTGGACTCCAGACACCCAATGATGATGGGATTTCATCATTCCATGTATCCTATTACTGCAATCAGTAAGGCTTTGTTTTCAGACTTGGAAAATGAAATTCATGTATGCAGATTAGATGAGTGTATCTCATCTGAAGTTTACAGTATTTTATCCTGTCTTGGTCAAAAAATATTGTTTTATAGTCAGGAGTTCAATATGCCATCTCTTTTTATTAAATAAACATATCGTGATCATCCAAATTATTCTTCTTTGCTCCGAGAATCTGTTTTTGACCAATGATTTGAGAATGTCTATTTTGTATGTGAATTGTAAATCTGAAAATTCTATGCATATATGTGCCTGTCCAATGTTTATTATGTAGTTTGGTGAAGCACAGCACATACAGAAGTTTCTGGTAACTCTTCTTTTCCTTTGGTTGATTAGGTGCTGTTATTGACATCGTCGAAATAGACCCTCTTGTGATTTCAACTTCCATACAAGCAATGGGTTTTCCATCATACTCAGTTGCAGTTACTCCAGGGTGCCGTGATCTCTCAAGAACCGATACAGTGGATGATGTTCTATGGAAAGGCATCCATGAGAGACTTTTCCTTTATGAGTCGGATGCTGAGAAATTTATCCTCAAAACACAAAACATGTACGACATTATCTTCATTGATGCATACGATGGAGATGATGTTTTTCCTCGCAAGCTTTGGGACCCAGATTCTCCCTTCCTGGTAGCCCTGGCTAACAGACTCAATCCTTATCATGGCACTGTTGTAGTGAATCTTCACTCTGATGATGATGTACAGAGTGCTGATGCATCAGCTGCATCTATACACCAGCCAGTTCTACCTATGGGGAAATATGTTTCTGAAGTCTGCCAAGCATACAAGGATATGTTGGTGTGTAGAAGTTCCTCGTGTGGACAACAACATCCTGGAGTCGGGTTCACTGTTTCAGTTCCTTGGGTATGCAATACTACCCTTGTTGTTTCTAGAGGTTTTGGTATGGCTGCTGAAAGTTTGGACAAGGATTCAGTTTTCAATATCCTCATGTCTAAGTCTGCTTCGGTGGACAAAGATTTAAATATGCCATTTTCATGTTCACAGTATCTGGACAGACGTTTCCGTCTTCTTGGCTGACATTTAAGAATGTATAGGAAATAGTTGTAGTCGCATGGAAGGTTGCAAGTTTTCACAGGTATTCACATCTCCAGAAAGAATTTTCCCTAGAGATTGTAAGAAAGTTGGTTTTGCTGCCTGCAAAAATTATGAGAGAACATGTCACATTTGGCGTACCTTCATATAGGGAATGAACACTTGCTCGGAAGTTTTGATTTCGTCTAATTGTATTATACATTCTGCATGCCTGTATCTGTTCTCGTCAGGTATATTCAATTTGGAACTCGGAGCATTTAGCATTCAAATATTTGAAGACTGGATCATAATTTACCAAGCACCAATAGGTCTTTGTACTCATTGCTATTTCTTCTTTGTTGTGTGATTTTCTAGGTGTGTTAAGGTTTCAACCTTTGAGAAAGACAGCAATGAACACTTGGTGGCTTAAAGTTTCTGAGCCTTGGCGTTGAGCGCCTTCAGTGCTAGAAAGGCTGCAGTTAATTGATGCGTTGTTGAGCCCATGATATGATTTGCATTAATTTCTGTTCTCATCAGCTTTTAATTTGATTTGCATTTTGGTAATGTTGATCTATAATTTTCCTTGTCTGTACTCTGTATTCGTAAGAGGTGAATAAAACAAACAAAAAGCCTCTTAAAACATGGAATCTGAAGTTCAATAATCGATGAATCAATAAAATTCAGCCGAAGATGAATAATAGTATAATATCTTCTAGTATATATATTTTTGTCAGAAAGGACATAATAAAATAAAAGTTTGGTGGAGAATGACCTAATAAAATACTTCCGATTGTGAATAGGAACCACTTTATGAATTTTCGGCCAAATTTACCATTTATCGGCGTTGACCTTTTTTTTTTTTTTACCCCTAGTTGACTTTTTAATGTTTTGTTCCTATTTTAAATCCAAGGAGATGCAAATTCTTTAGATGGGTGGATGACAAGATGACAGAATGGCAACGAATTGTGATTAATGATCTTGTTGATGAGAAGAAGTTTTTGTTGAATGAGTTGAAGGTGGTAAAACAAGAAATGGCTTTGATGAAGGCTAACAAATTGAAAGTTGAAGCATAATTTGAGAAGTTGAAGTTGAAATTAAAGATGAAGGAGAAGGTTAAGCTAACGGGAACATTAAGTTTGGGGATTCAATAGGGATTTGTGTGCTGTAAAATAGAAACAGAACATTAAAGAGTCAACTAGGGGTAAAAAAAAGATCAATGCCGGTAAATGGTAAATTTGGCCGGTAATTCATAAAGTGGTTCATGTTCATAATCGGAAATATTTTATTAGGTCCTTTTAGATAAAAAAAATATTTATTAGGTCTTTCCCCACAAAACTTGTATTTTATTAGGTCCTTTCTGACAAAAGACCCATATATATATATATATATATATATATATATAGGGTTGGGTTCTAGTGAGAACCTCTTTAAGGTGAGAACCACCTTATGGTGAGAACTCTCCCATACTATATAAGAAAGCCCAAAATACTTTCCTTAGAAAAAAAGCCCGAAAATACTGCAAATTCAGCAACAAAGTGAACGCTCATTTTTTCTCTTCTCCCTCATGCAATTCTCATCCTCGCGATTCCTTCGATCTTCCAAGAACACCAAATTAAATTCAAAATTCCACGAACATATAACAAGAAATCAAGGATTTTTCATGAAATTGGCGAACAAATTCTGAATTTTTTGTCGGTAACGCAACTTCTCTGCTTGTTTGCGTAAGAAATTTCAAAACTTTGTGTTTAAATTGTAGATTGTGAATTTCTTTATTTGTTGCTGAATTTATCTTCAAATACTTCAATTTGTTTCTGAACTTGATGTTAAATTGTCGAATTCTCGGATTATTGAACTGAGTTAAACCTAAAGGTACCTTAGCAAATATATATTTTCGGTAGGCAGTAGGCACCTGTTATTGAGGTGTTGTTGGAGTTCTAACTTATTTACAGGTTGAAATCTTTTAGTATGTTTCTCAGTTAATATCTAGAAAAAGTTTTGAACTTGGAGATTTCATGTTGTATTACTTTGAACTATGAATATGATGCTGTGTTTTTTCATGTTAATCTATGGACTTTTTGTTTTGGGTGAAGCATGAATGTTGAAAGTTGCTTATACAATGGTCATTATTTGCTAATTTATAAATCAAATCACTATATTTGTATAGTAATACGACACTTTAGAAATTCAACATATAGAGAAGGAAATCAATAAGACACTTTAGAAATTCAACAACAGTATAGGCCACTTAGTTCCCACTCTTCAATTCTGTAATTGGATTTCTTAGAAGGTCTCCCCATCAAGGCCTCCCAATGTACTACTCACATCCATATAGAATATAATGTTCATAAAGTATGACCTAGTGATTAAAATTTGGCCTCATGACTTCAAGAACAGACAATTATAGGAGAAAACTTCACCCCTATAACTGTATCATGGGAACAAAATTGCAGAACACAATGAATGATAGTTACAGCAAAATTTCTTCAAGAAGTAAGGGAGCAAAAATAACATGCACGTTCACAAAGGAAAAGTTAAGGTGACTGGCAGAAGTCAGTTTCTATTCCCTCTTTGAACTATGAATATGATGTTGTGTTATTTTTTCATGTTAATCTATGGACTTATTATTTTGGGTGAAGCATGAATGTTAAAAGTTGGTTATACAATGGTCATTATTTGCTAATTTATAAATCAAATGACTATATTTGTATAGTAATATTAATTTGGTTGTGGCTTGCGGTACTACTCTATATGCTCTATGATAGGTTTGTTTGGAATATATATATAAGGCCATCGATAATGAAATCAGTATGTGCGGGTTGCCCCATCAAGGGCGGGCTCCACTGAACCTAATATAGAATCACATAAGACAATCTTGCCTTTCACTAATGTATTGTGTAAGGTTCCTAATCTACAAAACTTGCAATATTTAGTATTCATAGTAGTCCATTTATTGATTTAGTGAAGACTTGAACTTCTTATTCTTGTATTTAGAACTTTTACTTTTCCACTCATTACTGTTCAAGAAAATATTGTTTGTCTTCCATGTGTTTGTTCATGTTTTCCCAAACAAATTATGTGGCTGAGTGGCTCTATTCTTGCGAACATGCACTTTCAACAGTACACTAGACTGATTTGGGTTTCATGCTTAATTTGTGTTGAAATTAAGAGACTCTTGGGCTGTTTTTGTGAAACTGGTTAGTGAGTGAGTTAGAGTTACCTTATGTAGTTATCTACACTTCATAACAGAGGGTGTTTGATGCTTTTTTAAGGGTGTGCGATAGCGTGTCGTGGAGATAGATAAGCTAAGAACTACGAGTTTCTGGTATGCTTTTTTAATCTTGACGGTACATTTTTGGGATTGCCATCATCCCTTGCCATGTACCTCTGTTGTGCCTTAATCAAACTGAGCAATCATCTACTTCTTGTATATTGCTCTCTTCAGTTTTATATCCCTTGATCCTGTAAATGTGGAAAAATGCACTATATTTATGCTTTGAGATTTTTTGTTTTGCTGTTCTTTATAGATGCTTCTTTTCATCCTCTGTAAAAGTTACTAATCTATAATTCTTTAACTATAGACCAAACATTTTGTAATTCTTTAAATATATGCAGGATATTACCTTTATAGATAACCTTTTTTTTTTTTTTATGTGCAGGATCCATTTGGAAGTAGATGGCATGAATGAAACACTTTATGAGTTGATGGCTTCTCTAGACCACAACAACGCTGTTAAAGCAGATGTTCTTATAGCACTCTTGCAGCATTAAATTTGGTTGTCATAGTCAAGATATAACTATGAACATTCTACTTTTTATGTAGTCTATATTAATCACATAATGGCTTGTTTTTGCTTGCTGCTATCTTAGTTTATATACTCGTATTTTATTGTGATGCTATGTACTAGTTTTATATTTGAGGCGAGTTATTTTCTCATGTTATCTACTTAAATCTGCAAGAAGTCAATTGCAATTATAGTTTTATATTTTGGGGTGGACATTCAACTTTGTAATAAGTGTTTTTTTGTTAATGAAGTTTTATCTAGTAAAATGAGTTTAAGTTACTAAATGGTTCTGTATTTGTTAGTGTGCCACCAACCATGTTAAAGTAAGGTATAGGCGATACCTTAAATTTAGTATAGGTATCTAAAATCATAAATTTAGATTAACGACCAATTTGAGAGTGGAAATGATAGATAGATTAAGTATCGTATTTTAAGATTTATTCTCTTCCTTGAATACTTCTCATGTTGTATTCATATAATAGCTAACAAGATTTTAGCTCTACCACAAAAATAAAAATATCTTTAGTAATTGGTCATATCTGGGCTTCGGCCCAACCGGATGCATGAGTCTACATTTCATAATGGAGAGTCAATGGAAACATAAGAAATGAGCTTCTCCTAGTCTGCCTATGCATGAAGCAAAGCCAAGTAACAAATGCCATATACGAGTCAATTGGAGTTTGGTTCACATGTTAGATGTTAAATTGAAGTATTTAAGTATATTGGGCTAGTGTTGAGTCGATCATTGAAGCAAAGTGAGCTAGAGAAATCTGGGCCTATATCAAGATCCATGTATTCTTCATTAAGCCTTATCCATGTACTTCTCATATAGCGTAGAGGTACTTCTCGTATATTTTAGAGGTACTTCTCGTGAAGGTTAGAAGTATTTCTTGTATATCTTTAGAAAAATAATAAAAATAAAGTAAAAATAATTTCAATTTTTAAAAAACTTTTCTGGGGGATACCATCACTTGTCATATACTTTAGAGGTACTTCTCGTATAACGTAGAGGTACTTCTCGTATACATAACAGGTACTTCTCCTCTAGCATAGGGGTACTTCTTATATAGCATAGGGATACTTCTTGTATAGCCTAGAGGTACTTCTCGTATAACCTAGAGCTACTTCTCGTATAACGTAGGGGTACTTCTCGTATACATTAGAGGTACTTCTCCTTTAGAGTAGATGTACTTCTTGTATACCTTAGAGGTACTTCTCGTATAGCCTAGAGGTACTTCTTGTATAGCGTAGAGGTACTTCTCGTATAAGCTAGAGGTATTTCTCGTATATCTTTAGAAAAATAATAAAAATAAAAATACTTACAATTTTTAACAAAATTTTCTAAGGGACGCCATCACTTGTCGTATACATTAGAAGTACTTCTCCTTTAGAGTAGAGACTTCTTGTATAGCATAGGGGTACTTCTCGTAGAACCTAGAGGTACTTCTCGTATACATTAGCGGTACTTCTCCTTTAGAGTAGAGGTACTTCTTGTATACCTTAGAGGTACTTCTCGTATAGCCTAGAGGTACTTCTCATATAGCTTAGAGGTACTTCTCGTATAGCCTAGAGGTACTTCTCGTGAAGGCTAGAAGTATTTCTCGTATATCTTTACAAAAAAAATAAAATAAAAATACTTTCAATTTTTAACGAAATTTTATAGGGGACACCATCACTTGTCGTATACATTAGAGGTACTTCTCCTTTAGAATAGGGTACTTCTCGTATAACATAGAGGTAATTCTTGTATAACGTAGAGGTACTTCTCGTATAGGCTAGAGGCACTTCTCCTCTAGAGTAGATGTACTTCTTGTATACCTTAGAGGTACTTCTTGGATTGCCTATAGGTACTTCTCGTATAGCGTAGAGGTACTTCTCGTATAGCCTAGAGGTACTTCTCGTATTACGTAGAGGTACTTCTCATATACATTAGAGGTACTTCTCCTCTAGAGTAGAGGTACTTCTTGTATAGCATAGGGGTACTTCTTGTATACCTTAAAGGTACTTCTCATATAGCCTAGAGGTACCTCTCATATAGCTTAGAGGTACTTCTTGTATAACGTAGAGGTACTTCTCGTATACATTAGAGGTACTTGTCATTTAGAGTAGATGTACTTCTTGTATACCTTAGAGGTACCTCTCCTATAGCCTTGAGGTACTTCTCGTATAGCGTAGAGGTACTTCTCGTATAGCCTAGAGGTACTTCTCGTCAAGGCTAGAGGTATTTCTCGTATATCTTTAGAAAAATAATAAAAATAAAAATACTTACAATTTTTAAGAAAATTTTCTAAGGGACACCATCACTTGTCGTATACATTAGAAGTATTTCTCCTTTAGAGTAAAGGTACTTCTCGTATAACATAGAGGTACTTCTCGTAGAACCTAGAGGTACTTCTCGTATACATTAAAGGTACTTCTCCTTTAGAGTAGAGGTACTTCTTGTATACCTTAGAGGTACTTCTCGTATAGCCTAGAGGTACTTCTCATATAGCGTAGAGGTACTTCTCGTATAGCCTAGAGGTACTTCTCGTGAAGGCTAGAGGTTTTTCTCGTATATCTTTAGAAAAATAATAAAATAATAAAAATAACAATACTTTCAATTTTTAATAAAATTTTATAGGGGACACCATCACTTGTCGTATACATTAGAGGTACTTCTCCTTTAGAGTAGAGGTACTTCTCGTATAGCCTAGAGGTACTTCTCGTGAAGGCTAGAGGTTTTTCTCGTATATCTTTAGAAAAATAATAAAAATAATAAAAATAATAAAAATAACAATACTTTCAATTTTCAACAAAATTTTATAGGGGACACCATCACTTGTCGTATACATTAGAGGTACTTCTTCTTTAGAGTAGGGGTACTTCTCGTAAAACATAGAGGTACTTCTCGTATAGCCTAGAGGTACTTCTTGTATAGGCTAGAGGTATTTCTCCTCTAGAGTAGAGGTACTTCTTGTATAGCATAGAGGTACTTCTTAGATAGCCTAGAGGTACTTCTCGTATAGCTTAGAGGTACTTCTCGTATAGCCTAGATGTACTTCTCGTATAACGTAGAGGTACTTCTCGTATATATTAGAGGTATTTCTTCTGTAGAGTAGAGGTACTTCTTGTATAGCATAGGGGTACATCTTATGTACCTTATAGGTACTTCTCATATAGCCTAGAGGTACTTCTCATATAGCTTAGACGTACTTCTCGTATAGCCTAGAGGTACTTCTCGTGAAGGCTAGAAGTATTTCTTGTATATCTTTAGAAAAAAAATAAAAATAAAAATACTTTCAATTTTTAACGAAATTTTATAGGGGACACCATCACTTGTCGTATACATTAGAGGTACTTCTCCTTTAGAGTAGAGGTACTTCTCGTATAACGTAGAGGTACTTCTCGTATACATTAGAGGTACTTCTCGTAAAGGCTAGAGTTATTTCTTGTATATGTTTAGAAAAATAATAAAAATTTTCTAAGGGACACCATAACTTGTCGTATATATTAGAGGTACTTCTCGTATAGCCTAGAGGTATTATGATATGACTAAAGAATTAAAAATACAGAAACGACAGCCACGAATATTCATCACATTTTGTATTGCTTCAAATGAATTGTCACTATAGGTAAAAAGGGCCTCTAGCATAAAGACTACGCTGCAGCAGCCTTTCTTTGTAAAAACAAAATTAATTGTACCCAATTTTTGACAAAAGACATAAGAGAAGGAAGTGGACCACTCTTCTGCAAAAAAGGAAGAAAACGAAGAAATACTTGTATGCAATATGGAAAGAAAAGGAAACTCAAATTATGCATAAACTTCCTATCTATTGTCAATAAAAACGTTAAAAGATCTAGCTGGTACTCAAAGAAAAAACATAAAAAGAATCCTTGCTTCCTTCGGTCAAATTGGAGAAAGCTTAAACAATGAAGAAAAGCAGAAGTCTAACCGAGGGAGTTTGGTAAGCCAGTCTATGCACTTGCTGTTCTCTTCACAAACCCTGCCACAGCCCACAGGTGGCAACCTCACAAAAACTACAAGCCTCATGGGTAACAGCTATATAGGGTAGATTCTCACCACAAATTTGTGAAAAAAAACATTCAATAATGGTATTTAGAGCTAAACCAGTATTCAGTTAGATATTAGATACAACTATACAAGTAGGTTTCAGAGACTGCACACACAGTGCAGACAAAGATGGCAACCTACTGCACAATGTATAAGCAAACCACAAGAAGGTTCTTAATTAGTCCGAAGCTTCTCATAAGTTCTTTGCTACAAAGCTGAAAGTTCAAGATAATGTGCTGAAACCCAACCAGCAGATTTCTATAAACAAGTACATCAGTCTGAAGCATTCAGAAAGACCCTTTCTTCGCTCCATTATCACATCACAGTTCACTGAAACCAGAAAATCCAATAAAAAGAGCAATTCAGTTATAAGTTGAAATAAAAAAGTACCACCTAGCGACTTCTATCCTAAACATGCAGCCTCAAGCAAACTTCAATCTCAAAGGAACAATCGATAGAGAATCCAAAACTTAGTTAGATAAAATACTGAGAAAAGGAAAGGTGCTTATCCTAGATTTAGTCTGATTTCAGGAAATGTTTAGACAAAAACTTACAATCTGCCAGTCCAGCTACAGACCTTTTGCTGCCTCACTCTCATGATTAACCTTACCCATTGTTCTCACCCTCGTTTGGGATCGCATAAGTCACACGTTGAAATAAAATAACAACCCAGCAGTCCACACAACGTACTGAAAATCTCAGACTAGCATAACAAGGTTTACACATTTTATCAACATAAGTGGCAATTAAGATGAACACATACAGCAATAAGGCATGCATGTCATTTTTTTTTTCTAAGTAGCATCATAGCTCCTTATCAAGTAGATAATAGTCAGCTAACAAGTTGTTGGCATTGGCACATGCAATATTCGAAATATCATAAGATGAGTGACACGAAAAACACAAATATGCTTTCATAACTTGAATAACCAAATCAATGCTTCTCTGCCTAATGTTTTTGACAGAATTCAGGAATTTCATGAAAAAGAAAAAGAAAAAAGAGCATAATACTACAATCTGCACTAGTTTAATGGAAAAATTCAAAGTACTAGCTATTAATTACTTCACTAAACCACTGCCTCCATTTACAAGATTAAAACAAGAAGTACAAAATAATTGAAGTAGAAAAAATTTAAGTACCTGAAAAATTAGTAAACAAAATTCACATTACATTTCACCAACATCACCACAACACTTGTGAGTTGTGACTAAGTGTAGTGATTCTAATAATAAGTTGCTGGTCAAAAAAAGAAGGGTGAATCTTAATGAAGCAACATATATTTCTACTAAATCGGCAAAAATCTTAAACCCTCAGGAAACTCCAAATCCAAAAACAGCAAACACCTACCACACTAATCAACACATGCACACATTGCACTTTAGTAGTAATCCATCTAAATTGCCAATTATAACTTCTCAAACACATGGATAGGATTTGAACCACCACTACTAAGTTTCATTTCGGTCAAGAAAAGAACAGCAAATGCCAATTAAAGTATATTATTAAAGTGTTGCTCATCTCATCCAAAAACTACTGAGTTATTGCCAAATGCCAATCAACATAACAGCAAAAAAACATGCGAAAATCATGCAAAAACTAACACAAGCAAACCCTAATTTAACTTTCCATACGATTAACATTTCAATTTACAATCTCTAACCTTAGATCTCCAGAAAACAACAACAAATGCACAAGATCTAAAGAAAAAATCAAAGAAATTGAGAAGAAGATTACGTATTGCGAAGACCTTAACCGGAGAACGAAGAAGTTACTGCGATGTATCCAATGAACTGCGAAATAGGAGAGAGAAAGTGCGAAATTAACCACAATAATCATCAAAAATCAACTAAGCGAACGAAAGTAGAAGAAATACGAAAACTTACTGTGAATTAGGAGAGAGAAAGTGCGAAATAGGAGAGAGAAAGAGAAATGACAAAAATGGAAAGAAGCTGCACGACCCTAGATTGGAAATTTTTTGTGCGTACAAGTCGAGGTGATCTAACGGTTGTGAGTTACTTCATCTCATTAATCTAACGGTTCATAAGGTGGTTCTCACCCTAAGGTAGTTCTCACCATAAGGGAGGTTCTCATATGAACCCAATTCTATATATATATATATATATATATATATATATATATATGGTGAGAACTCTCCCATATCTATATAAGAAAAGCTCAAAATACTTTCCTTAAAAACAAACCCGAAATACTAGAAATTGATCAACAAAGTCGACGCTCCTTTTTTTCTTCTCCCTTACGCAATTCTCATCCTCGTAATTTCACTCAATCTTCGAAGAAGACCAAATTCAATTCAAAATTCCACGAACATATAAACAAGAAATCAAGGATTTTTCAAGAAGTTGACGAACAAATTCTGAACTTTTAGTCGGTACCGCAACTTCTCTGCTACTTTGCGTAAGAAATTTCAAAACTTTGTGTTTAAATTGTGTATGGTAGATTTTGAATTTCTTTATCCGTTGTTGTGAATGAAAAACCCTAGATACTAGTTCTAAATGCTGTTGAATTCATGTTTCCATCTAATGAATCAAATGTTAAATATGAATCTCAGCTTTTTCTCAAATCAGTGAAAAAACAATGTGATGTAGGCTTCTACACAAGTTCGATTTTTGAAGTTCATGTTAATTGTAATTTTATGTTATTTTGATTTGAAATTTGATTGTTTTTATTTGTTGAATTACTATGTAACAGTTGTTAAAAGTTGATCCGGGTAAAAAATGATCCAAAATCACCTAAAAATAGTGGGTTTTGTACATGAATTTGACGACATTAAATCACAATCAATATGAAAGACATGTACTAGGTATTGTGCTTCAAATTGTACTTGGACTAATTGAAGGGAAGGTTGTAAGTATGATAAGATGCTATTTTAAGCTGTAAGATTGCAAATCCAAGGATGCAAGTTAATTCAACTTGCTAGCATGTGCTTGTATGTATATTGTATCCAACTATCATATTGAAAAGATACTTTCTGCCAACGTTTGCTTGTGATTGTGTTTGCTTCTGCTTTTCATATGTTTAGTAAGCTAAAGCTAGAGCTGCTTTTAAAGGACAAATTTCAATTCACTTTGAGAGAGATGAATTTCATAAAATGGAATCTGTGACAGGAATAGCTAACGCAAGAGTACTATATCAGTAATAAGCTCAAAGTGAATTGAAACATACTACTTGAAAGTGAATAATATTGGAAGATTCAGCTCTATGTTGCAGAAAGGCATAATTCTTTATTACTATTTTCTTTCAATAAGTTTCTCTTTTCTTTCAAAGTTATCTAGTTATGTTTTCATTTCCCACTATGGCCCTTCAATCACGGTCATTTTAGGTATTAGATACTTTGAATCGTATTTGCAGAATTGCAGTTGTTTGCTTGGCTAATTGAGTAATAATGTGTACATTGCAGTTGCTAATGGCACTCGTTTTTGCTAAACTCAATGGATGACTCCACGGAAGTTGATCATATGAAGCAACGTACAACAAATGCGCATAATACTTTTGAATGCCCAACTAGTGGTCCAAGCACTAGTAGAGAACCAACTATTTGCGTCGCACCTGGGACCACCATTTGCGTCGCACCTTGGTCCGACGGCACAAGTCTCGACGTAGATGAGAGAGACAGTATCTGCATCAGACAAGCACACGACGCATATGATTAATCATGTAATCCCCCACATTTTTAAAGAATTTTCATAAATATATTAAAGTATTTATGTAGTTATATTTAAATCCAAATAAGTTTGGAAAATGATTTGACTTTTAAAAAGGGTTGACTATTTTAAAAGTCAACTAAAATATTTTTCATAGCTTAATAAAATTTGTAATATTTTAATTAAGCATGTTTTAATAAGAGTTTTAATTATTAAAAGCATATTTGAAAAGAAAGCTTAATGGAATCGAAAGCCCAAAAGTAATAAAAAGGGAAAGGATTATTTGATGACTAAAGTCCTAATGAGCCCATCTTATTAGTCATCAAAGTTTTATTTATTAAAATCTCTTTTCCTAAGCATAAAAGGAAAAGCCTCTATTTAAATATCCTAAAAACCCAAAATTTTACCCTACACTCTACTTTCTCTCTCATCCCTTGCACGTAATTTCTCTTTCTTTCTCCCTCACCCGGCCTTTCACGTTCTCTCTCCTCTTTGAGCGTGACTTTCATAGTTTTCCCTCAAAAGCTTGTTTCTTCTTCGCTAAGTAACGTTTCTTGTCGAACAAGAAACGTCACAAACCTTTTTTCAAGTGCCGAATCTTGCTGCCGCCGGTCACTTTGATGCTGTATCACAGCTAGGGATGGGCATGGGTCCAGGACCCTACCTAGACCCTGTTGGATCCAACCCTAATTTAAGGGTCTAGGTCCAACTTTTTCAGACCTAAGGGTCCGGGTCCGGGTCTGGGTCCAAGTAAATTTTTTAGGGTCCGGGTCCGGGTCTTAAAATTTTGGACCCAGACCCAACCCTTAGACCCTAAACATATTTAATATATATATTTTAACTCTTTTTAAAAAAACAAACTGATTTTCTAAAAGACTAATAGCTAAACTAAAACACCAAAACACCCATTCTGAACTCTTATGTAAGTTGTGGTTGTTTCGTTTTTTCAGTTTGTATGTTTGTTTTGTTTTTTTTCAGTTTATATGTTTGTGAATTGTGTTTGTTTCGTTTTTTTTCAGTTTATAAGTTTGTGTTTGTTTCTTTTTTTCAATTTATATGTTTGTGTTTGTTTCATGCAAATTCTTGTGTTTTTTTCATGCGATTTTTTGTGTTTGTGTCATGCGAATTTCAGATGATTATTTACATTAATAATGCTGAAAATTTGGCCAATTAAAGAATTTAAGCCTGGACCCTCTAGACCCTTCAGACCCTAAGGGTCTGGGTCTGGGTCCAATTTTTTCAGACCCTTAGGGTCCGGGTCCGGGTCTGGGTCTGCAAAAAAAAATTAGGGTCCGGGTCTAGGGTCCGGCTGGACCCTACCCAGACCCTACCCTTGCCCATCCCTAATCACAGCCGGCGCCCTTCATTTCCTCCTTATTGTGGTTGTTTTCTTTTCTTCTCTTCTAAGATTCCATTAAAGTATTAGTTTTTATATTATTTTATTGTTTATTAGCATGTTTATGATTTAAATTATGGTTTTATATGCGAAATATATTTCGGCTGTCATATATGTAAAAATAATAAATTTCAGATTTATTATTTTCAGTTTTTATTATGAAAGATATAGTTTTTAGGGTTTTTAATCGCTAGAAACTATATTTATAAAGTATAAAGCATGAGATTTGGTTAGTGTATAATTTTATATGTATTAGATATATTTTCAGAAGATTTATAAATTTTTATAAGTGCTGGAATTTCAGAAAGTATGTATTTTAAGGGTTTTTTTTATGATTTTTAATCACTAGAATAGTTGTACTATACTAGGGATTAAAAGTAACGAAAGTTTAATACATAAAAACGATTTTAAAGACGTTTAAAAGGGTTTGGGACGTTTTTAAAGTTGTTGTAAATTTTTAGTTCAAAGTATTTATTTCATTATTTTATTTTCTAGGTGGAGAATTCGTAGTAGGAGACTTTTAGAGCGTAAAAGTGGCCTACAGATTCGTTTATACAAGGTACGTACATAGTCTACGTGCTATATGATTAGAAACATGCTTTAAGGATGTTTTATTATTTAGTATCATGTATAGGACTCTGTTGTTCATATATATGATTTACTGGAATTGTTTTACATGTTATTTGCCTGCGTGCTACATGTAAATTAGTAGTATTTATGAGTATTAATGTTTGTATGGAAGTTTGATGCAAGCAGATAAGTCCAGTTTAAGTATTAATTCGTGAGTGAATTAATGTAAGTAAGATTGAATCATGTGTTACATAGATTCTTGAGTATTGATTATTTATCTTGTAAGAACCGTTGATCTTATTTGGTAAATATGAGTTATACCTATATAAAGGTACAGTTTACTGTTGGCTAGGTTCAACAGGCAAGTTAGTAAAGAATAAAAGAAGTTAAAGGAGTCTTGATTGATAAGTTGTGAACACTTGTTAATTCTAAGATAAAAAGGAGTTTTGTGATGATTATGTGATTATTAGTTATGTGTTATGTGCTTGGTTGGTGTCAACACAAGTATTAAAATGTATACAACGTATAGTGCAACGAGAATAGGTCATAGACTTTAGACTGGTGCACGTCTAGAGTTGGACACTAAGGGTTGGGATACAAGGTGAGCGTGCCATGTATTTTCCTAGGATTGGATTGATCACCTTTCCTTTTTAGTTCAAAGGTTCCTCGATATCGCAGGTCATTTGGAATATGTGGTAGCTCCCATATTTCCTACTTCAGTATAGACAACTCGTCCCATAACTATTCCATTTAAAGAAGAAATAAAAGTTTAGAGTCTAGTTCAGTAAGAGTCGTCTGCAGATTATTATATGTTTTATTATTATTTATTCCTGCAAGTTATATTTTTGTAGTATCATGTTTAGGGTTATGTATGTCTGATATGTAGTACTCAGCTTTGCTGATTACGTGATTGTCTGTGTTTGTGATCATGGCTTTGCCTATTGATCCTGTGGTGATCCTTCGGGGGAGCAGAGTTGAGACGGCATTGACATTACAGGTTCGAAGATGCATATCATTGGGGAATCTGGAATGGAGAGGCTCTTGTATTACTAGAACCATTTAAGTTGTTTTCTAGGAGTTTATGTTTTCAGACATTAGTTTTAAGTTGGTGTGTTTCAGTTTCAAACATTGTTATTGGTTTCTTATTTCATAAGTTCAATAAAGTTGGTTTTTAGTAAATTGTTTTCCGCTGCAAAATTCTGAGTAAGCCGAAACGTTATCACACGGGCGATAATGCCTGGGTAATTCTCTAAGGTTTATTATAAAGTTATTTCTAGAAAAAGAGAATTATCGGGGTGATGATGAGAATTCTAAGACATTATAGGTTTATTTGTTGTAGATCTCTAACAATGTCTGCCAGGCAAGTTAATAGAATTGTCGGGCAAGTTAATAGAGTAGGAAGCTATCATAACCCAATTGTATCGAGTGATGATGAGAATGTTCGATGTCATTAGCCTGGAGGTTATAGTTACACTAGCTTAGAGAGCATTAAGCATTATGTGTTAAAAGTAGGTATCCCTGTTAGCGATATAGGAAGTGATTCAAGAGTTTGATTGTACTAGAGTGCAAACTTGAAAGGACATCTACAATGTTATTTGGAGACTTTATCTGAGCGATGTGAGTGTTTTAGAGATGGATGAAAATGGACATCAATCCAAAAGTATTTGAAGATATACTAGATCTAGGATTCGAGTTATCACTAGGCGAAAAAAACAGAATGGCTGCGCTTTTGATAAAAGCGCAGCCCTATGGTTGAAGGGCTGCGCCTTTTTGGAAAAGCGCAGTCCTACAAATAAGAAGGGCTGCGCTTTTTCAAAAAAGCGCAGCCCTTCAATGGGAAGGGCTGCGCCTTTTAAAAAAGCGCAGCCCTTCCTATGGTGAAGGGCTGCGCTTTTTAAAAGGCGCAACCCTTCTCAAGGTAGGGTTGTGCTTTTTTAAAACTAGCGCAGCCCTTCCTGAAAAATTTTGAAATTTCGATACCGCGGGCTTTGAAATATTGAGCGGGGATTCAGATATATTATCCCTCATTCTCTCTCCTCTCTCACGTCCCTCATTATTCCTTTTCCTCCTTCTCTCACATCCCTCCTCCCTCTCCTCCTTCTCTCTCTCTAATCCTCTCAAAAACTCCCAGAAATGTTGCAACAAAAATGCTGAAATGATTTGCACGAATCATGCCGACGGAGTCCGATTGCCTATTGTGATACTTTTTCGGAAGCAGAACGAGCCAACGAGTCAAACACACAGCTATGCCGTGATGTTTAGGCTTTTTAAGCCATCCGAGTTCGTTTAAGCCTCCAAATAGGCATTTTAAGTTTTTCCGAAATTTTTTTTTCCCTTAAATTATGTATTAGGATTTTGTTTTATGTATTTAAACATTATTAGGTTAATGTTTGGAGGTATTTCTTGTATTTTCAGATCTATAATGTTCTTGTATACTTCTCTTTGTTTATATATTTTGATTAATGTTCTTGTATACTTCTCTTTGTTTATATATTTTGATTAATGTTCTTGTATAATTCTCTTTGTTTTGACTAATGTTCTTGTATACTTCTCTTTGTTTTGATTAATGTTCTTGTATACTTCTCTTTGTTTTGATTAATGTTCTTGTATACTTCTCTTTGTTTATTTTGATTAATGTTCTTGTATACTTCTCTTTGTATATAATTTCTTGTATTTTCATCTTTGTTTTGATTAATGTTCTTGTATACTTTTTGTATACTTCTCTTTGTATATTAGTTTTTGTTCCTTTTTTTCATTTTCGTTTCATTCTTTTTTTTTTTTTTTGGGTTTAGTATTTTCGTTTCGTTTCTCTTCTCTTCTGTTTATTTTTTTTTTTGGTAGGAAGGGTTGCGCTAGTTAGGAAAAAGCGCAATCCTTCTAGCTCAGAAGGGCTGCCCTTTTTCCTAACTAGCGCAGCCCTTCTGAGCTAGAAGGGCTGCGCTTTTTCCTAACTAGCGCAGCCCTTCTAGCTTAAGAGCTGCACTTTTCTAGCGCAGCCCTACTTAAAAAGTAAAGGGCTGCTACTGAAAGGGCTGCTGTCAAAAAGCGCAGCCCTACAGGCCTTTTTCAGCGCAGCCCTTCTTCATTTTTCCACTAGTGTATTATTACTATTACTACTATTATTATAGTGAAGACTATGGAGACTTTGAAGATGAAATGTTTACTCCATATAAAGGAACTAAGGATGAGAATGATGGTGTAATTCCATAGAGTATTTATTTATTGTTTGAGATTAGTTGTTGGAAGGTAGTCAAGCTATAATGGTTTAAATTTCCTTATTCTGATATTATTGAGGAATAAGTTGGTTATTTTGGATTGAGAGAATATTCTTATTATCGATTGAAGAATAAAAGCTATTATTTATTTGAGTGAGTGAGAATTTATTCTGGGTACGTGATGGGAATATTTTTTTATTTTATTATTCTTTTCATCATGTGACTATATTCTTTCTTGCTTGTTTCTACTTGCACGTTGATGTGAATATATTTTACATGAACAATTATGTGATTATTAGAGAACATTTCATATTGGAACGTAGTGGAATTGTATGTTGATGCGATCTTTGATGATCAAATCAAATGTTGCCTTATTAGATGGACATGTAAGTTATGCTGGAACCCAAAGTGAATTACGTTAGATTTCAGTCGCGAAGTAGAGTGTCAAACAACAATGATGCCTTAATTAGCTTTCGCTATTCGCCTATTGGCAGAGATTTCGACTCAAAAGAGTTGAGAGTCCCGATTTTTGATGAGGACATGTTTGAGAAACTAGCTAAGATTAAACCACCGTACCTTAAGGGGTAAGCTGACCCTATCCTCTTAGAGAGTCGGATTAGCGCGTTTTAAAAGATTTTTGGGCTGTGAACTGTCCTGAGAGTGTGAAAGTAGGTCAAGTTATACTATACCTGAAAGATGAGACTGACTTATAGTAGAAAGAGAATGAGACTAGACTCAGTATTATGAAAGAGTTTATTTGGGAATCCTTTATTGCTGCTTTAAGAGAAAAGTTTTACCCTACTTTTATGAGGAAACTAAAAGCCCAGAGTTTATTAACCTTAGGATGAGAAGTATGACTATCTCTGAGTATTATAGAAAGTTCATAGCTAGTTTGCATTTGAGGTAATAGCCACTGAGGAGTTAAAGGCTCAATGATTTGAGCAAGCTTTGATTGAGGAAATTCAATTGGGTTTAGTAGATTTTGAAGTGTTTGATTTGCCTATTAGTATACTACTGGAGATACATAAGGTGTACCAAATTATTTAGAAATTGCCTTTAAAGATAGGAGACTTTGTATTTTCATCTGACCTAATAGAATTCAATTTGGGAGACCTACATGTAATTCTTGGGATGAATTAGTTAAGTCTTTACAAGGCTAACATTGATTGTGAAGTTCAAAAAGGTAGTGTTGAGAAATCCTTTGGGAAAATTGATTGACCTATAAGACGTTTGGGAAACCTAAGAAGTTTGGAGTATTTCTGCATGCAATAGAATTGATGAGAAAGGGGTGTGAGCTATTTTTCTGTAGGTGCAAGATGTGAGTAAGGAAGCTGAGTTAAAACTTGAGGATGTTCCAATAGTGAAGAGTTTATGGAGTATTTCCGAGTGAAATTTCAGGTATGCCGCCTGCAAGAGTCGTTGAGTTTACCATAGACTTAGTTCCTGGAACTGCACCTATATCTAAGGCACCTTATAGAATGGCACCTCCTGAGATGAGTGAGTTAAAGACGCAATTGCAAGAGCTTTTGGATAAAGGTTATATTAGGCATAGTGCGTCGCCTTGGGGAGCTCCTGTTTTGTTCGTGAAGAAAAAGGATGGGAGTATGAGATTATGTATAGACTATAGGGAGTTGAACAATGTTACCATAAAAAAGTACCCTTTTGCCTAGAATAGATGACCTATTCGATCAACTGAATGGAGCTAGAGTGTTCTCGAAGATTGACTTACGTTCAGGATATCATCAATTGAGGGTAGCGATAAGGATGTACCTAAGACTGCCTTTAGAACGCGTTATGGTCACTACGAGTTCACTGTAATGCCATTTGGGTTAACAATGCTCCTGCTATATTTATGGACTTGATGAATAGATCTTTCATGAGTTTTTGATAAGTTCGTAGTGGTTTTCATTGATGACATTTTGATATATTCGAGGAATGAAACCGAGCATGATGAACATTTAGGATTATTTGAGAACTTGAGAAGAACCAACTATATGCCAAGTTCTCTAAGTGTGAGTTTCGTTTGGAGAAAGTAGCATTTTGGGTCATTTTGTGTCTAAGGAAGGAGTCTCTGTAGATCCTGCTAAGATTCAAGCTGTGAGTGAGTGGCCAACTCCAAAGAGTGTGTCTGACATTAGAGTTTCTTGGGTTTAGCTGGCTATTATAGGAGATTTGTGAGAGATTTCTCGAAGATAGCAAGACCTATGACTAATTTGATGAAAAAGGAGTCCAAGTTTGAGTGGAATGAGAAGTGTGAGGAAGCTTTTCAGATCTTGAAGGATCGTTTAACCACTGCACCTGTTTAACCCTACCTGATGGGAATGAGGGATTTGAGGTCTATAGTGATGCTTCGAAAAATGGTTTGGGTTGTGTGTTGCAACAGAATGGTAAGGTAATAGCTTATGCGTCGCGTCAATTGAAACCTTATGAGGCTAATTACCCTACCCATGATCTAGAGTTAGCTGCCATAGTGTTTGCATTGAAGATTTGGAGACATTATCTTTATGGAGCAACTTGCAAGATATTTACAGACCATAAGAGCTTGAAGTACATATTTACCCAAAAAGACTTGAATATGAGGCAAAGAAGATGGCTAGAGTTGATTAAGGATTATGATCTAGAATCCAGTATCATGAGGGGAAAGCAAATGTGGTTGCTGACGCCTTGAGTCGAAAATCGAGTCATAGCTTGAGTGCTTTGATAGTCCCTGAGGAGTTGTGTAGAGATATGCAAAGGTTGAACCTAGAAATTTTAAATCCTGGGGAAAGTGAGGCTAGACTTAGTAATCTTTCTTTGGGAGTGTCAGTTTTCGATGAGATTATTGAGGGTCAAGTCGGGGATGAGCATCTAGAAAGATTAAGAGAAAATGAAGCAAGGTAAGGAAGTAGACTTCAAGATTCATGATGATGGGAGTCTAAGGTTTAAAGGGAGGTGGTGTGTACCACAGAAGTGCAATGACCTTAAGAGACGTCTTATGGAGAGGGGCATAATACTCCATATTCTGTGCACCCTGGGGTGACAAGTTGTATAAACTTAAGGTGATCTATTGGTGGCCGAACATGAAGCGAGAGGTAGCTGAGTATGTGTCTAAGTGTCTAACCTGTCAGAAAGTGAAGATAGACCATAAGAGACCCATGGGGAAAGTCCAACCACTAGAGGTTCCTGGATGGAAGTGGGATTCATTTCTATGGACTTTGTGACTGCCTTACCCAAGTCGAGGAGTGGAAATGATACCATTTGGGTTATAGTGGATAGACTGACCAAGTCCGCTGTTTCATACCTATTAAGGAGACATGGAAGAAGAAGCAACTCGCTACAACCTATATCAAGCATGTAGTGAGATTGCATGGAGTTCCAAAGGACATTATTCGGATCGTGACTCTAGATTTCTATCTAAGTTTTGGAAAAAGGTCCAAATAACCTTGGGACAACATTAAAATGAGTACCGCCTTTCACCCTGCGACCGATGGTCAGACTGAGAGGACTAATCAAACTATGGAGGATATGTTGGAGCTTGTGCAATGATTTTCAAGGAAGTTGGGAGGACCAATTAGATTTGATTGAGTTTTCTTACAAAATAGTTACCATGCGAGTATAAAATGGCACCTTTTGAGGCTTATATGGACGGAAGTGTAGAAGTCCCATTTGCTGGAATGACTTAGTGAGAAATAGTTTGGGGACGAATTTATTGAGGAGACCGTCAAGAATGTTAGATTGATTCAGGCTCGAATTCAAGCTGCGCAAGATAGGCAGAAGAGTTATGCAGATTAAAACGCGGAAGATGAGTTGCTGTAGGTGATAAAGTATTCCTGAAAGTATCACCCACTAAAGGCGTTATGAGATTTGGGAAAAAGGGCAAGCTAGTGCTAAATATGTAGGCCCATATGAGATTTTGGAGCGCATTGGGAAAGTAGCTTATAGATTGGCATTGCCAATGGAGTTTGAAAAGATGCATGATGTATTTCATATATCCCAACTTAAGCGCTATATCCCTGATGAGCGCCATGTGTTAGAGCCTGAAAGAGTTCAGATAGATAGTAGCCTCACTTATGAGGAAAGACCTGTCAAGATTCTCGACAGGAAAGTGCGTAGTACGCGTAACAAGGATGTTCATATTGTCAAAGTTCTTTGGTCTAACCACGAGTCAGAAGAGGCAACGTGGGAAGCCGAAGAGGATATGAAGAAAAAGTATCCAGACCTATTCCTTGAGGTGAGTTACGAGGGCGTAACTCGTTTTCTTTAAGGGGGGTAGAATGCGATAAATTTCGCGCTTTTGTCTATTTTTATGAGATTTTCATGCATATGTATGCCTATGTTGGGCAATTTGCACATGTTAGTGCAAAAGAAGTAGAGTCTCCGCATAAGAAAAGTGTTCATAAGTAACACAAGTGTTTTAAAAATGGGAAAGTGCACGAGAGGCACTACCTTTTCTCCAAAAGTTTTCGAAATGTTAGTTCAAACTTTTGAAAGTACGAGGGTTTTGTGTTAAGTTTCGGGACGAAACTTCTTTTAAGGGGGGTAGACTGTAATCCCCCACATTTTTAAAGGATTTTCATAAATATATTAAAGTATTTATGTAGTTATATTTAAATCCAAATGAGTTTGGAAAATGATTTGACTTTTAAAAAGGGTTGACTATTTTAAAAGTCAACTAAAAATATTTTTCATAGCTTAATAAAATTTTTATATTTTAATTAAGCATGTTTTAATAAGAGTTTAATTATTAAAAGCATATTTGAAAAGAAAGCTTAATGGAATCGAAAGCCCAAAAGTAATAAAAAGGGAAAGGATATTTGATGACTAAAGTCCTAATGCCCATCTTATTAGTCATCAAAGTTTTATTATTAAATCTCTTTTCCTAAGCCCAAAAGGATAGCCTTATTTAAATATCCTAAAAACCCAAATTTTACCCTACACTTTATTTCTCTCTCCTCCTTGCACGTATCTCTTTCTTCTCCTCACTCGCACTTTCTCTTCTCTTTCCTCTTTGAGCGTGATTTCTATTTTTCCTCAAAAGCTGTTTCTTCTTCGCTAAGTAACGTTTCTTGTTGAACAAGAAACGTCACAAACTTTTTCAAGCGAAATCTGCTGCCGCCGTCCCTTGCTGCTGTACCAGCGCGGCCTTCCTTCCTCCTTATTGTGGTTGTTTTCTTTTTTCTCCTCTAGATTCCATTAAAGTATTAAGTTTTTATATTATTTTATTTTTATTAGCATGTTTATGATTTAAATTATTTTTATATGAAAATATATTTCGGTTCATATATGTAAAATAATAAATTTCAGATTTATTATTTTAGTTTTTATATGAAAGATATAGTTTTTAGGGTTTTAATCACTAGAAACTATATTTAAAGTATAAAATGAGATTTGTTAGTGATAATTTTATATGTATTAAATATATTTTCAGAAGTTTATAAATTTTATAATGCTGGAAATTTCAGAAAGTATGTATTTTAAGGTTTTTAATGATTTTTAATCACTAGAATAGTTGTACTATACTAGGGATTAAAAATAACGAAAGTTTAATTAATAAAAACGATTTTAAAGACGTTTAAAAGGGTTTGGGACGTTTTTAAAGTTGCTGTAAATTTTTTAGTTCAAGTATTTATTTATTATTTTATTTTCTAGGCGGAGAATTCTGTAGGAGTTTTAGAGCGTAAAAGTGGCCTACATATTCGTTTATACAAGGTACGTACATAGTCTACGTGCTATATGATTTAGAAACATGCTTAGGGATGTTTTTATTATTAGTATCATGTATAGGACTCTTGTTGTTCATATATTGATTTACTGGAATTGTTTTACATGTTATTTGCCTGGTGCTACATGTAAATAGAAGTATTTATGAGTATTATGTTTGTATGGAAGTTTGATGCAAGCAGATAAGTTCAGTTTGTATTAATTCGTGAGTGAATTAATGTAAGTAAGATTGAATCATGTGTTACATAGATTCTTGAGTATTATTATTTATCTTATAAGAACCGTGGATCTTATTTGGTAATATGAGTTATACCTATATAAAGGTACAGTTTACTGTTGGCTAGGTTCAACAGGCAAGTTAGTAAAGGATAAAAGAAGTTAAAGGAGTCTTGATTGATAAGTTGTGAACACTTGTTAATTCTAAGATAAAAAGGAGTTTTGTGATGATTATGTGATTATTAGTTATGTGTTATGTGCTTGGTTGGTGTCAACACAAGTATTAAAATGTATACAACGTAAAGTGAAACGAGAATAGGTTATAGACTTTAGACTGGTGCACGTCTAGAGTTGGACACTAAGGGTTGGGATACAAGGTGAGCGTGCCATGTATTTTCCTAGGATTGGATTGATCACCTTTCCTTTTAGTTCAAAGGTTCCTCGATATCGCAGGTCATTTGGAATATGTGGTAGCTCACATATTTCCTATTTCAGTATAGACAACTCGTCCCATAACTATTCCATTTAAAGAAGAAATAAAAGTTTAGAGTCTAGTTCAGTAAGAGTCGTCTGCAGATTATTATATGTTTTATTATTATTATTCCTGCAAGTTATATTTTTGTAGTATCATGTTTAGGTTATGTATGTCTGATATGTAGTACTCAGCTTTGCTGATTACGTGCTTGTCTGTGTTTGTGATCATGGCTTTGCCTATTGATCCTATGGTGATCCTTCGGGGGAGCAGAGTTGAGACGACATTGACATTACAGGTTCGAAGATGCATATCATTGGGGAATCTGGAATGGAGAGGCTCTTGTATTACTAGAACCATTTAAGGTTTTTTCTAGGAGTTTATGTTTTCAGACATTAGTTTTAAGTTGGTGTGTTTCAGTTTCAAACATTGTTATTGGTTTCTTATTTCATAAGTTCAATAAAGTTGGTTTTTAGTAAATTGTTTTCCGCTGCAAAATTCTGAGTAAGCCGAAACGTTATCACACGGGCGATAATGCCTGGGTAATTCTCTAAGGTTTATTATTAAGTTATTTCTAGAAAAAGAGAATTATCGGGGTGTTACAAATCATCTGTGTCACACATATCCCAACATACGACGCATATGGGAGATACGCCCATCCAGCACTGCTAGCAACAGTAATTGGCGTCGCACCTAATGCCACATGCAACGCAAATTACTAAGATTTGATTTTTTTTTTTATTTTTGCAAAATTGCACAGTATATACAAAATAAATAATTCCAGATTGCAAATTCAGACATGATTCCAAAAACCAAATAATTCCCACAATGTGACTTAAAATCGCAATCGAATTTTTGCATTAATATGTAAATATTAGATACAAACATATGTAAAACATATATACAATATATACAAAACAAATTACATTGTAAATATGTAAAGAAATTAAAACTGAATCTAATAAAGGAATAATGCAACGACCGACATTTTTCGATGTATTCAAGGGAGACGACTTCGAGAAGAACCAATTCCAGATCTGAAAGTTAAAAAGTAAATTCTAAATCTGAAAATAAACCATAAAAATGCAAGTAAACAAAAAAAATTAGATATAAAAAATAAAAATAAAAAGAAAGGATTAACGTTTATATTTTTCATTTACATGAACTAAATTTTTATTTTTCAAACCTGAAAATGAAAAAACGAATTTTCTGATTTGAAAACGTAAATAGAAAATCAGATCTAAAAATGAAAAAACATATCAGATTTAAAAATTGAAACAAATTCGAACCTGCCAAAGCGAGAGAGAAAACGAAAGATGATGTGATTCGCCGGAAAATAGAAATTCAGATCTAAGATGCGTTGAAGTTGTCCCCTGAATGAAGTCACCAATATGATGTGATTCGTTCGCTGAAGTCGTGCGCTAAAATAGTTCGCTGAAGTCGTTCGCTGAAGTCGAAAATATCAAAGGGAAGATGAGAATTTGAGAAGGAATGTGAGAAGGCTCGACAGAATTTGAGAAGGAATGTGAGAAGGCTCGACAACATTGAGAGGAGAATTTGAGAGTGAGAAGGCTCGACAGAATTTGAGAGGAGAATTTGAGAGGGAGAGTTTGAAAGGAGAATAGAAGGGGCACGGTTGAGAGTTAAGGGGCGTGGTTGAGATTCAAGGGTAAATGTTTGTTGTGCTAGTATTGTGGGCCGAGGATCTGCGTTGGATGAGCCATGAGGTCTGACGCAATTCGGAGAATCATCTGCATCGTACGTGAGGGGGGATGCGACGCAGATTGACTATTTGCGTCACACGTGAGCTTCATGCGACACGCATAGGTCTTATTTTGCGTCGATTCCTAATTGCATGCGACGCAAATTAGTCATCTGCGACGTTTGTCTTGTTGTGCGACGCAGATGGTGAGGCGCAAAATCGTTGTTTTTCTATTAGTGAAGTATAGACACTTGTAAAAACAGATACAAATCTTTTTTTTTATTGTTCATTGATATTAACAATGAGTAATAGTGTACTTAGGCCAATTTTTCCATATTTGAATATCGTTTTACTTGTTATGCTAGATCTATCCACGGCAAGCCCTTCAACACCACATGCAAGTTCTTCTTACTCAAAGGAATGGCATCCTTTTTGTTCATTTGATGTTAAACCACAAGTGGGAATGAAATTCAACATGTTGGGAGAGGGAATTCAACAGATGGAGTGATTACTTCTAAGTATTGTGTGTGCAACAAAGAAGGGTTTAAATAGAATCCTAAAACTGATTTTGAGTGTAAAAGAAAAAGAGCAGTGGTTAGATTTGGGTGTCATGCTAGGGTGAAGTTCACACTTTCCAAAAAAGATAAGTATATGGTTTTTGCATTTCATGAAGGACACACACATGTTTTAGGCACTCCAACCTCCATGCATCATGTTAAACAGTCTAGAAACCTCACACTAGTGTACAAAAAGTTTATCATAGATAATGCTAAGGCTAATTTACGAGTCGTGAAGTCTTATAGAACAATGAAAGATATTGTGGGAGGATACGAAAATGTAGTGGCATCAATGAGTGACTTTAAGAACTTCCAAAGAGATGTGAGGAAACATATAAGAGACTATGATGCACAAATGTTGTTGACACCTTTGAAAGAAAGAAGCAGATTTGTAACTCATTCTATTATGATTATGATGTTGATGAAAGGTCACTTGACCAAAGTCTTTTGGGCAGATCTCACTAGTATCAAGAGTTATGAGGTGTTTGGAGATGTTGTATCATTTGATACTACGTTATCTATGAATGAGTAATCAATGATCTTTGCACCTTTTACTGGAATAGATCATCACAAAAACTCCGTGACATTTGTTGTTGGACTCATAGCTAATGAGACTATAGAGTCCTTTGTTTGGTTGTTTAATGCATTCATGAAGGCAATGGGTAATTATGCACCAAAGATCATAATCACAGATCAAGATCCTTCCATGAAAATAGCCTTCGAGAAAGTGTTTTGTAATGAGGAGACTATTCATAGATTATGCATGTGGCACATCATGGAAAAACTACTAAAGAAGGTTGAGTCTGATTTGGGTGAAGACACAGAATTCTTTACAAAATTTTGCTCTTGTGTTTGGAGCAAAGAAATTGAACCAGAGGAGTTTGACAAGAAGTGGGATTCAATCTTGTCCAAGTATGATTTATCTGAAAATAAATGGCTCCAACACATGTTTACCATTAAAGAAAGTTGGATATCAGCTTACTATAGGGATGTCCCTATGTCTGGAACTATGAGGACAACTTCGAGATCCGAAAGCGAGAACAACTTTATTAATAACTTTACCACTCCTCATCTTACTCTTTTTGAGTTTTGGATGAGATATGAGAGTGCCATTGATGCCCAAAGACACAAGCAAACAAGACTAACATATGACTTAAGAAATTCAATGTCCCAAAGAAAGACTCCTTTGGACTTGAAGATTCATACATCGGAGGAATTTACGCATTCTATTTTCTATGAGTTCCAGACGGAGTTAGTACTAGCTTGTTTCCATTGCAATATCCAGAGCATGACAAATGAAGAAGAGTTCGATAATATATGCATTATTGATCGAAAAAGATTCAACAAGGTTTTCAAAGTACTCTACAACAAACTTGAAAAAAATGCACATTGCCCATGTAAAATGTTACAAAGAGAGGGCATCCCTTGTAGGCATATGTTGTGGGTGATAAAAGAAAAGGTAATGAAATATTTGCCTAAAGGGTTTATAATGAATCGGTGGAGTAAGCTTGCATTGAATAAGCCTCTCATAGATTTAGGAGGCAATGTGATTGAAAACTTCTTGCAAAGGGATGACTTGAAGAAAAAAGTTGGAGATTTGTGGTTTGAAATCTTTAGTTGTGTGAAACTTGTTGAGCAAAAGGAAGAGTACATTGAAGATTTTGCACAAAGAATAAAGAGTTTCAAGGAAGAACTGTTTTCTAAGGATAGTCATGAGAAATCCATAAACAAAGGCAAAGAGATAGAAACACTAATTGGTCGTCCAATTCCAAGTGAAGTCTCCGTCTTTAATCCAAACATATCAAATAACAAAGGAAGACAAAAGAGGACAAAACAGGATAAAAGGAAAGATGGAAGAGGCCATGGAGAAACGTGAGAAGCCTCTTAGACGATGTAGGGCATGTGGGGAACTTTCAAATCACGACAGTCGGAATCGTAAGAACAAAAAGGTTGATTGAAATGGTAAGAATGACCAATTGATATTTTGTAATTCATACATATTAATGTTTCGTGTTGACTGTTGAGTAGTCAATGATAGATATTACCATTTGGAACAAATTATTGCTGCTTAAGTATCTACATTTTATGTTAATGGAAACTTTCCCTTGTAATATTCCAGCAAACCTCTACCCTATACAAGTTAATGGAAACTCATATAAACTCTACCTTCTAATTAACATCCCAAAGGGTAAGCTAACTTCTAATTAACATCCCAAAAGCCAAAAGTAAAATCTCAAATCAATGAAACAATAGCTTGTAGGTGTAAAAAAAGTACATTATCAATAAATCTACTGTGTTAGGAACTTCAGAACTAGCACTAGTCACATGTATGATTTGAATCAATCCTCGAGACAAGTTGAAACATATTAACTGTGGACATCTTCTGTCATACATTGGAAAAATCATCTACAACAAAGAAATAAAGAACAAATTATAGACCCAATTACGTACGACAAAAAAGAAGATGAACAATCATTAATAAAACATCATCTACTTACGAGTTGGACTTCTAAAATATCTAAACATGTTGAAACAAGATATTTTTCTAACAAATTTCCGAAATCTTAAAAATATTCCTCTGACCTATGAGACAAGAGCTTCATAAAGAATAATGAAACACCATTACTAAAAGAACAAACTTTAAAAAGCACAAAAGTAACATAAAGATAAGTATACCATGTTTGGCATTGGAACAAAATATCGAGCAAGAGAGTTTGGATCTCTTTTCCTCTCCCCACAATTCAATATGTGACTCCACAAGTCAATAATTATATTTGAAATCCCTTCATCAGATGATAAAGAAGCCAACTCCGAACGAGTTACTGACATGTATTCATCTTGAGATATAATCTAACTAAGAAAAACATAAGAAGACATATTAACAAGTTAGTTAAATCAAATACAATGAATAAGAATTACAAAGAAAAAGTCATTTAGTTGAGGAATATTACCTTTTGTCAATATCAGAAAACACAAAGTCAGCCAAGTCCCTTTCCATTTGAGTCAAGTCTTTCAAAATGTTCACATGTCTTATGACAAAAGGAGATTTGTTAAGAATCGAAGGAATAATTTCTCTCGTATTCAAAGGATTGTTGTCCATTAATGAAGTGCCAATAATAACACATTCACTATCAACATTCACTAATCTAGGTGAGCGACGAATTGATTGAATAATATCACTAGGATTCCGTTCCTTCATTTTCTTTTGGCAAGGGGACGAGACAATAGGAGGAGAAGGGACATTGAGAGGAGAAGAAGTTTGAGATGAATCAATTCCTAAATCAAAGAAGGACATATCATGGTTTCTAGTTCCCATAGGTCTCTTTGTAAAGGATCTCTCTATCTTCTCAAAAGCATCCCAAAAGATGGAGTCATTAAATAACTCATCATCCTCATCTACAAAAACATTTCCACTTATACTACAATGATCATTTGGTTGAACATTCCCATTACACTCAGTGCTTTTTGTTGGAGTCCTTGTAAACTTCCATCATAGAATGAGCTAAGGTTGATAACTTGCCAATAGCTTCAAAATTTGGAAACTCAAATTTTGCAACTTCAATAGTATTGACAAAAGTGTTAAATGTTATAGCAAGACCATTCGTTGCATCAGCTACAAGTTTAATACAAGCCTATAAAAATAGAACGATATAGTTAAAGAATCATATATGAATAACATATGTGAGTATGATTTGTACATTAAACAAAAAAAAAACCTTTTTAGAATCCTTAGTATCATGCTTATGTCCAAGATTAATATTTCCTTCAGCATTCCTCTCAATAACTAGCCGTGGCTTGACAACTGCGGTCCCAAAGTCACCGGCCATGGTCAATTCGAAGTCTCGTCTATAAAAAATATCTTCTCGTCTCCAACAACTCAATGGAGGAAACTTTCTTTCAATGGATCGACCCATAAAAGAAATGTGATCCATATAACACAACTATAAAAAAAATAATGAAGCTTAGTAAATGACTTGGATCATTCATATTAAAGCAAAAAATAAAAAACAAGCGTTGTGTAGGAATTACCACCAAAGCTATGATAGGGCCCGTGAACATAGAAGAACCAATCCACTCTCTGCTAGAATCGGTTAGACACTCAATACCATATTGACACCAATTGAACTTAGAAATCAAGTCAACATCTCTAACACATTTCAAAATCTTCAAGTGGGGCTTGCCTTTTTTATTACTCCTAAACATAATAGAAACAATCAACATGACAAAGTTCCTTTTAAAATTCTCTCCGCCACTCTTTTGTTCCTTCATTTTATCCACTATGTCTTTAATCCGTAATTCGTTTCTTTACCTAAATGCTCAAGATAATTAATCAACAATTCATCATTATCCCAACTTCCACTTTCAACTATTTTTTCTCCCATTTTAGGCAAGCGAAAAACTAAATAAAAATCTTCAATATCAATAGGTAATTCCTTTTCATAAAAAAACTATAGAGATACTATATGGATTAAAGTGACGTAATAGCCAACGACATAAATCACTAGGTAACTCATTAATTTTAAGATTAAGTAAACCCCAAAGCCAATTGACTCTACGTCACCTTTTTGCTCACAAGAAAAACCACTATCAATAAATTTCATTAAAGAAGAAGGTAACATCTTGGAAAACTGTTTTCTTTTGTAGGGGGGGTTTAGGCTTAGGTTTAATTGCAACAATAGATAAAGATACATTTTTTTCTTGCAATTGCTCGAGCCTTGCTTTTATAAGCATTTCTTCTGTACGAACTCCCTCCATGCTTCTAAGAACCTGTGATGAATGTGTGAATGTAAGTATTAGAAAACTTTGTCAAAACTTGGCAATATACTCAATCTACTTGGGATGAAATTATGTTTACAACAATCAAATGATCACCAATTATGCAAATTGAGACACATCACTATCACACACCCAAAAAAAAGATAAGTGAACATGGAAGCACAAAGTAGCATAAATAAAGAACAACGATCTTAAAGTAAACAAACCATTGAAAGCTCGAAGAAGAAATGAGAGGAGCAAAAATTTCAAAGAAGACAGGAGGAGGATGCACATATAACATAGAAACAATGTTGAAGTAGGAGACGACAGAAGATAGAGGAAATCAGAAGATAGTAGTTCCTTCGGAAATCATAAATTCTCTTTCTTCCTCCCTTCAATCTCTGGTTGAATCTAAAAGACCTAAAAAACAAAGTAAATATAGCAGCCTAAGATTAAGGTTAAGGCTGATGAAGAACCCGAACACATTGTTGTGGTTCATCACTCTATTCCTGGTGGGTTTTCTAGGGATGACCCAGCTCTACTTTAATCTCAGTCAGCAACAATAACACGAGTAACAACAGAAACATCAACAAAAACAACAACATCATCATCAAGACAAACAACAGCAAATACAACAACACGAGTAACATCACAAACAATCAGATTGCTCCTGCAGAATAGGAGCAGCAGGTGGATGGACATGGTTCTTTTTGGAAATAGCTAGATGGTCTTGAATATAGAGCATGCCTGGAATTGAGCTCAGAATGTAGGAAGACAAGTAGGGACATAGCGCGAGACAAAGAAAGGAGCAAGTATGTAATGGTGGTTGTTAGTGGTGGAATCAAAAACGAAAGTAGATAATTTAAGTGGATATGGGCTGAAGTAGGCTTCCGCATGACACTTAGTGATTTATAAATTTTTAATGGTCCTTATATCAAATAACATTAAACCACAGTGACTCAAACTGGGTGATCATTAAAGACTGATTAAGAAGGAACTGCCACCAAGAAGATAAAAGATATTACTAAAAGAACTTTGCTGAACAAAACTACTGCGGTGCAAAGTAGATAACTAAGAATAGTGCAACAAGCATGAAGCAGAGAACATCAAAAAATAAAGTAACTAAACAATGTAAGCTAACAACAAATTCTACCAGGATAGACATGATCAGAACATATCACAGATTCACAGTGGTCATAACCTAGTAACATCAATTATAACATTCATTAGAAATTTTCTCAAACACCCTCATCAAACCACAAATTTATCATCCATTAGCATTTAGCATACTGATATAGATTATACTTCCAAGCATACTTTTCTTTTCTTTATAATAAGCTAAACCCTACTATGTAACAAAGAATACAATGAGTAGAAAGAGACAAAAAAAAGACCAATTTGTAATGCAGGGAATACAAAACCGTTTAGACTTGCACTTGGTGCACCTAATCACTCTTCCCTTGTCACTCTTATGACACTGATGACAAGTGTTCAAATCAATCTTAATCCCCTGGTAATCAAAACAAAAAGGATGAAAATTCTATAAACATGAAATTAGAAAATCCATCAACCTTCATATGCCTCTGCTTGGATAACTCAAATTCATCCACATTTTGCGAACACTTTCGTTGTTTCCATTAAGAAGCTGTTTGGTAAGGATGAATCAAGAAAGGAAAGTTAATCAACTTCACCAATTCCCTTAGTTTGTAATTTGGTTCAATATATTTAATTCTCTTTCCTCTCTTTTCGTTTTCAGTTCCCCCAAGCTCTTCAACTTTGACCCCCCCTGGATTCAACTTTGGTCCGAATTCTAATGGTTCTCAATTTTTCATAACCACGGTAGCAACTCCATGGCTTGATAACAAACATACAATGTTTGGTAGAGTCATCAAAGGAATGGATGTTATATAGGTGTGACTGGACACTCTTGTTCAATGTTCTATTTTGATAGTTTTATGAGCATCCGTTGCTAGTGATAATTAATAGATTTTTCCTACACATATAGTTTATATTGCTTATCTAACTGTCAAGTTTTTTGACTTCCAAATAAGCCATAGAGAAAGTGAAGACTGACAGAGATGACAAGCCATACCAAGATGTCAAGATTCTTAGTGTAACCATACCCAAATCCTAAGAGAGCTTATGTATAAACAAATGGATGGTGGCTACTATTGCCGCACAACATAACAATCATTCATAAATCTATGGCTTTCTCGCAAAATGGCAGCAACAACAAATCAACAGAACAACAACAAAGATTATCATGCGAAAATCATGCGAAAACTAAGACAAGCAAACCCTAATTTAACATTCCATACGATTATCATTTTAGTTTACAATTTCTAACCTCATATCTCCAGAAAACAACAACAAATGCACAAGATCTAAAGAAAAAATCAAAGAAATTGAGAAGAAGATTACGTATTGTGAAGAAGTTAACTGGAGAACGAAGAAGTTACTGTCATGTGTTCCAATGAACTGCGAAATTGGGGAGAGAAAGTGCAAAATTCACAACGGCAACAAAAAACACAAACAGCAATCAAAAAAAACCCTAAGCTGACGAAAATACAAAAATTAACAACCAAAATTACCGGAGAAAACACAAAATTAAACCTCAACAATCATCGAAAATTAACTAATCAAACGAAAAGTAGAAGAAAATCAAAAACTTAGAGTGAATTAAACAGAAATAAGAAGTGATTCGATGGATCGAAATGAACTAGTTCGACGACTCTCTCACTCACTCTCGGTTTCTCTCTACTCTCTCTTAAAAAATAAAAGTATGAAATAGGAGAGAGAAAGTGTGAAATAGGAGAGAGAAAGAGAAATGAGAAAAATGGAAAGAAATTGGACGACCCTAGAGTGTAATTTTTTTGTGCTTAGAAATCGAGGTGATCTAACGGTTGTGAGTTACTTCATCAGCATAAGGAATGGTTTTCACGTGATCCTACACACACACACACACACACACACACACACACACACACACACCCACCACAACACACACACACACACACACACACACAACACACACACACACACACAACACACACACACACACACACACACACACACACACACACACACACACACACACACACACACACACACACACACACACACACACACACACACACACACACACACACACACACACACACACACACATATATATATATATATAGGGGGAAGATCACATGAGAATGCTCCTTACATGAGAAATGAGAATGAACTCAACCACACGATTGGATTAGAGTTACAACACTTGTTCGTTAGGCTA